>NW_023416324.1:99140871-99638371 GCF_014108235.1 Myotis myotis | reverse complement strand
TAGTAGAGTGGCCTCATTTACTAGGTGTTCTGTAGGGCTCAGTGGCTCAGCCTCCTCATTCACCTGAGTTGGCACTCTAAATGTGCCCCTGTGTGTACTGTTTGCACTGTCTTGTTGTAGTTGAACCTTGATTGCTGTTGGTGCCACTGGGAGGAACTGACAAGCCAATTGGCTGTGAGGACCAGCTCAAATACAAAGGAAAAGCTGCTGTGCAGGAAATACTTGCTTCAATGTGGTTTTGGTGCTCACTGAGTCTTCCCCTTGGTTGTGTTGCTCATGGATGTGTAGAGTTGTAATCTGGTGTGGCCCGAAGCTGTCCACCAGGTGCACTGGCTCTGTGTCACCCCTGGAGGTGCAAAGTCAGCCACTGCCTGTGCCCTGCCTGGGACCACCCGTCAGGAGCTATAGAGTGATCTGAAGATGGCTGCTACTTGTGTTGGGTTTAGAAGTGCCCAGGTAAAGCCAAGCTGTGAAGCAAGGCAGGCTGCTGTGGTTCAGGGCCTGGGACCACTTGGCAAGAGGTATGGGGCATGCTGAAGCCAGCTGCTGCTTGTTTGAGTTGTTTTAGGAAAGTCTGAAGCCTGAGCCAGGACAAGCCATTCTATGGAAAAGCTGCTGCAAACAGCTTGAGTGGGGCTGCAAATTGGATGAGTCAGAATCTCAGGGAATCACCATGGTGGAGGGAGCAGTGTGAGCCAGGTTGTTGGAGACTCAGATATGGTGCCTGCCAGTCAGCTCTGCGATGGGGGAAATATCAGCATGGGAACAATGACTCTTGCAAGCACTTTTATTTATTTTTATTTTTTGTTTTTATTTTGTTTTATTGCTTAAAATGTATTACAAAGAGTATTACATATGTCTCCTTTTTTTTCCCCCCTTAACCTTTCCCCGGCCTCCCCTATGCCCCAGTGTCTTGTGTCCATTGGTTATGCTTATATGTATGCATACAAGTCCTTCGGTTGATCTCTTACCGCCCCCCCCAACCCTCCCTGGCCTTCCTGCTGTAGTTTGACAGTCTGTTTAATGCTGCTCTGCCTCTGTATCTATTTTTGTTCATCCTACATAATAAAGAGGTAATATGCAAATTGACTGTCATGCCCTTGCACAAGAAGTCCTCCCCCATGTGGTCACAAGATGGCCACGCCCATATCATCACAACATGGCTGCCCCATGTCTTCATAAGATGGCTGGCAGAGGAGGGCAGTTGTGGGCAACCAGGCCAGCAAGGGAAGGCAGTTGGGGGCGACCGGGCTGACAGGGGAGGGCAGTTGGGGGCAACTGGGCTGGCACGGAAGCAGTTAGGTGTCGATCAGGCTGTCAGGGCAGAGGTTAGGGGGTGATCAGGCTGGCAGGGCAGAGGTTAGAAGGTGATCAGGCTGGCAGGCAGAAGCAGTTAGGGGCAATCAGGCAGGTAAGCAGGTGAGTGGATGGGAGCCAGCCGTCCTGGATTGTGAGACGGATGTCCAACTGCCAATTTAGGGAACGGGTCTAAACTGGCAGTCAGATATTCCCTGAGGGGTCCCAGATTGAAGAGGGTGCAGCCTGGGCTGAGGGACAACCCCCCAGTGCATGAATTTCATGCACTGGGCCTCTAGTCAGTTTATAATTGTCTTTATTATCCATAAATGAGTGAGATCTTGTGGTATTTTTCTTTCATTGACTGGCTTATTTCACTTAGCATAATGCTCTCCAGTTCTATCCATGCTGTTGCAAATGGTAAGAATTCCTTCTTTTTTACAGCAGCATAGAATTCCATTGTGTAGATGTACCATGGTTTTCTAATCCACTCATCTGCTGATGGGCACTTAGGCTGTTTCCAAATCTTAGCTATGGTAAATTGTGCTTCTGTGAACATAGGGATGCATATATCCTTTCTGATTGGTGTTTCTGATTTCTTTGGATATATTCCTAGAAGTGGGATCACTGGGTCAAATGGACGTTCCATTTTTAACTTTTTGAGGAAACTCCATACTATCTTCCATAGTGGCTGCACCAGTCTGCATTCCCCACCAGCAGTGCACGAGTGTTCTGCATACTCTCCAGCACTTGTCATTTGTTGATTTGTTGATGATAGCCATTCTGTCAGGTGTGAGATGGTACCTCATTGTTGTTTTGATTTGCATCTCTCAGATGATTAGTGACTTTGAGCATGTTTTCATATGTCTCATGGCTTTCTGAATGTCCTCTTTTGAAAAGTGTCTATTTAGGTCCTTTGCCCATTTTTTGATTGGATTGTTTATCTTCCTTTTGTTAAGTTGTATGAGTTCCCTATCAATGTTGGATATTAAACCTTTATCGGTGATAACATTGGCAAATATGTTCTCCCACACAGTGGGCTTTCTTGTTTTGTTGATGGTTTCATTTGCTGTGCAGAAGCTTTTTATTTTGATGTAGTCCCATTTGTTATTTTCTCTTTAGTTTCCAATGCCCTAGGACAGGGGTGGGCAAACCTTGACACACGTGCCAAACATGGCACACCAGTAACTTTTGCTGGCACGTGAAACCCTCTCTTATAATCTTCCATTTACAGTTTTGTTCTTAATATCGACTTTTTTATTCTTAAGATAAATTCAGTGTAGGTGCATTTTAGATAAATAATTTTATATAACAAGTTATCTTAAAGACCATAGACATGTATTGATGAGAGAGGGGAAGAGCAATTTCTATGCGTCTGCCTTAACTCTCCCTGCCTTCCTAGATCCAACCAGTGTTTTGTTTTCATCCACATATGCTTGTGAATCTTTGTTCTCAGTGATGAATTTTGTTAAGTCTCCTAATAGGAGTAGTCTGACGGATGAAAGTAGTAGCTAGTGCATATCTCTGAAGGTCATGAAATATAAACCTGATGTAAAATCTCTGTCATCAGTGATGCAGTTGCAAAAGTCCCACTGATAATATCAAATGGAATCATAAAGTTTTCTGTCAGACTATCAGTGTACATGTATACATTAAAAAATAAATGTATTTTTCATCATCATATACTGTGTTTTTGTCGCTCAAATAAATTTTATTATTTCTTCAAAGTTCTTCACATATGTACACCTTAAGAGATATCAAGTAGGCGTAACATGTTCTCAGAAAATTAGGGTTGGCACACAGAAGAATTTTGAGTCAGAGATTTTGCTGGTTTTGGCATGCACTCACAAAATGGTTGCCCACCCCTGTCCTAAGAGCTGTATCAGTGAAGAAATTGTTTTAGCATATGTCTGAGATTTTGTTGCCTTTGGATTACTCTAGTATTTTTATGGTTTCCCGTCTTACATTTAAGTTCTTTATCAATTTTGAGTTTATTTTTGTGTATGGTGTAAGTTGGTAATCTAGTTTCATTTTTTTGCATGTATCTGTCCAATTTTCCCAACACCATTTATTGAAGAGACTGTCTTGACTCAATTGTATGTTCTTGCCTCCTATGTCAAATATTAATTGAGCATATTGGTTCGGGTCAATTTCTGGGTTCTCTATTCTATGCCATTGACCTATATGTCTGTTCTTGTGCCAGTACCAGGCAGTTTCAAGAACAGTGGCTTTGTAATACAGCTTGATATGTGATATTGAGATCCCACCTACTTTGTTCTTCTTTCTCAGGATCTCTGCAGCTATTCGGGATCTTTTTTTATTCCAGATGAATTTTGGGAGAGTTCCTTCTAGGTCTGTGAAATATGCCATTGGTATTTTAATGGGGAGTGCATTGAATTTATAGATTGCTCTGGGTAGTATGGACATTTTAATGATGTTGATTCTACCAATCCATGAACATGGTATGTTCTTCCATCTGTTTATGTCTTCCTCTATCACTTTTTTCAACATCCTGTAGTTTTCTGAGTAGAGGTCTTTTACCTCTTTAGTTAAGTTCATTCCTATGTATCTTAAGATTTTTTGGTGATGGTAAATAGGATTGCTTTTTTAGTCTCTCTTTCTGTAAGTTCACTATTGGTGTATAGAAATGCCATAGATTTCTTGGTGTTAATTTTGTATCCTGCTACATTGCCGAATTCATTTTTTAAGTCTAATGGTTTTTATTATGGAGTCTTTAGGGTTTTTTATGTACAATATCATGTCATCTGCGAATAAGGACAGTTTTACTTCTTCTTTTCTGATCGCACTGTCTAATACTTCCAGTACTATGTTGAACAGGAGTGGTGAGAGTGGGCATCCCAGTCTTGTTCCTGTTCTTAAGGGAAATGGTTTTAGTTTTTGCCCATTGAGTATGATGTTGGCTATGGGTTTGTCATATATGGCTTTTATTATGTTGAGGTATGATCCTTCTATTCCCACCTTGCTGAGAGTTTTTATCAAAATGGGTGTTGGATTTTGTCAAATGCTTTTTCTGAATCAATTGATATGACTATGTGGTTTTAGCTCTCAATTTGTTTATGTGATTTATGACGTTTATCGATTTGATGATATTGTACCATCCTTGCATCCCTGGAATAAATACTACTTGGTCATGGTGTATGATCTTTCTGACGTACGGCTAGATCTGATTTGCTAAGATTTTGTTAAGGATTTTGGCATCTATGTTCATGAGGGATATTGGCCTATAATTCTCTTTCATTGTGTTGTCTTTATCTGGTTTTGGTATTTGGTGATGCTGGCTTCATAGAATGAGCTTGGAAGTGTTCCTTCCTCTTGAATTTTTTGGAATAGTCTGATAAGGATAGGTTTTAGTTCTTCCTTGAATGTTTGGTAAAACTCCCCTGTGAAGCCATCTGGCCCTGAGCTTTTGTTTGTTGTAAGCTTTTTGATTACTGCTTCAATTTCTTCCATAGTTATTTGGCTATTAGATTTTTGGATTCTTCCTGATTGAGTTTTGGAAGGTTTTATTTTTCTAGAAATATGTCCATTTCCTCCAGGTTGTCTAGTTTGTTGGAGTAGAGTTGTTCATAGTATTTTTTAACAATCCTTTGTATTTCTGTGGGGTTTGTTGTTATTTTTCCTCTTTCATTTCTGATTTTGTTTATTTGGGTCCTGTCCCTTTGCTTCTTGTGAGCCTGGCTAGAGGTTTATCAATCTTGTTTATCCTTTCAAAGAACGAGCTCTTGGTTTCATTGATCTTTTGTATTGTTTTTTTGGCCTCTATGTCATTTATTTCTGCTTTAATCTTTATTATCTCCTTCCTTCTGCTCACTCCGGGATTTTCTTGTTGCTCTCTTTCTAATTCTTTGAGTTGTAGAGTTAGATGATTTACTACCATTTTTTTTTGGTTTGTTTTTTGAGGTAGGCCTGTAGAGCTAAAAACTTCCCTCTCAGAACTGCTTTCATTGTGTCCCATAGGTTTTAGATTGTTGTGTTTTCATTGTAATTAATTTCCAAGATGTTTTTAATTTCTTCTTTGATCTCATTGGTAACCCAGTCAATATTTAATAACATGCTATTCAGCTTCCAAGTGTTTGAGTGTTTTAAATTGTTTTTATTGTAGTTTATTTCTAATATTATGCCATTGTGGTCTGAGAAGATGCTTGGTATGATTTCAATCTTCTTGAATTTGGGGAGACTTTGCTTGTGACCCAATATGTGGTCTATTTTTGAAGATGTCCCATGTGCACTTGAGAAGAATGTATATTCCATGGCTTTGGTGTGAAATGTTCTGAAGATGTCAATTAAGTCCATCTGATATAGCAAGTCATTTAGGATTGCTGTTTCTTTGCTGATTTTTTGTCTAGGTGATTTATCCAGTGATGTCAGTGGTGTATTAAAGTCCCCTACTATGCTTGTATTGTTGTGAATCTCTCCCTTGATATCTTCCAGGAGTTTTTTTTTTTTATGTATTTGGATGCTCCTGCATTGGGTGCATATGTTTTTATCAGGGTTCTATCCTCTTGTTGTATCAATCCCTTTAGTATTATGAAGTGGCCTTCCTTATCTCTTGTTATGGCCTTTACTTTGAGGTCTAATTTGTCATATATAAGTATTGCTACCCCAGCTTTTTTTTTTTTTTTCATTTGCCTGAAAGATAGTTTTCCATTCCTCCACTTTCAGTCTGTGTGAGTCCCTTATTCTGATGTGGGTCTCTTGTAGACAGCAAATATATGGGTCATGTTTTTTTATCCATTCAGCCACTCGATGACTTTTGTTTGGAGCATTTAGTCCATTTATGTTTAAAGTTATTATTGAAAGGTACTTGTTTGTAGCCATTTTTATTTTTTGTGCCTGTTTTCTTTCTTAGTTTTTTATTTCCTCTTTTTACACCAGTCCCTTTAGCATTTCTTGCATTGCTGGCTTGGTGGTGATAAATTTCCTTAGCCCTTTTTTGTCTGTGAAGCTCCTTATTTCCCCTTCAATTTTGAATGATAGCCTTGCTGGATAGAGTATTCTTGGATTCAGTCCCTTGCTTTGCATCACTTTGTAATTTTCTGTCCATTCTTTTCTGGCCTGATGTGTTTCTGTTGAGAAATCATTTGATAATCTAATGGGAGATCCCTTGTATGTAACTTTCCGTCTCTCTCTTGCAGCCTTTAAGATTCTCTCTTTGTCCTGAACATTTGCCATCATAATTGTGATGTGTCTTGGTGTGGGTCTTTTCAGGTTCATCTTGTTTGGGACTCTCTGTGCTTGTGTGACTTTTTTCATCCCCACCTCAGGGAAGTTTTCTGACATTATTTCTTCAAATAGGTTTTCTAACCCTTGTTCTTCTTTCTGTTGTTTTGGCATTCCTATTATTCATATGTTGCTTTGTTTCATGTTGTTCCATATCTCCCTTAGGCTCTCCTCCTGTCTTTTAATTTTTTTTCTCCAGTTGCAGTTCAGTTTGGGTGTGTTTTGCTTCCCTGTCTTCCAAATTGTTAATTCGGTCCTCCGCATCTCCTAGTCTACTGTTGAAACTTTCCATGGTGTTTTTTTTAAAATATATATATATATTTTATTGATTTTTTATAGAGAGGAAGGGAGTGGAGAGGGATAGAGAGTTAGAAACATCGATGAGAGAGAAACATCGATTCAGCTGCCTCTTGCACACCCCCTACTGGGTATGTGCCCGCAACTCAGGTACATGCCCTTGACTGGAATCTAACGTGGGACCCTTTAGTCCACAGGCCGACGTTCTATCCACTGAGCCAAACCAGCTAGGTCTCCATGGTGTTTTTATGCCTCTGTTTCACTTAGCTGCTTTTCTGGTGATACTTCCTTTTCTTTCCTTTGGGTTTTTGTGGGGTTTTTTTGTCTTCCCATTTTTGGTCTCACCGACTGATCTAGATGTCGAGTCATGCAGGCTGCTCCTTGGGTGGCAGTGGCTCCTTGGGCTGCAGTTGCTCCTCAAGTTGTAGTGGCTGCTCCTCAGTTGGCAGCGGCTCCTCTGGTGGGTGCTGTTTGCAATAGTGGTGTCTCCTCTGGCTGGTAGGGGAGGCTGCTCGCACAGCTGCTGTTCGTTGGACAGGGGTGAGCTGATCACAAGGCTGCTGCTCCTCAGATGGGGACAGGCTGAGCACGGCTTCTGCTCCTTAGATAGGAGCGGGCTGTTCACATGGCTTCTGCTCCTCAGATGGGCATGGACTGCTCATGTGGCTGCTGCTCCTTGGACTGGGGCTGGCTGCACGCTGCTGCTGTTCATCAGACGGGGTGGGCTGTTCGTGAGGCTGCCGCTGTTTGGACAGGGGCTGGTTGCTTACAGGGTTACTGCTCCTCATACAGGTGCAGGCTGCTTGCGCAGCTGCTGCTCCTCAGATGGGGGATGGGCTGCTCACGTGGCTGCTGCTCCTTGGGTGGGAGTGAGCTGCACATGCAGCTGCTGCTCCTCAGATGGGGCGGGATGCTCAGCCAGCTGCTGCTCGTCGGACAGGTGCAGACTGCTGTGTGGCTGCTGTTCCTTGGACAAGGGCAAGCTGCTTGGGCGGCTACTGCTCCTTGGGTAGGAGTGAGCTGCATGTGTGGATGCTGCTCCTAGGATGGGGCAGGCTGCTCACCCAGCTGCTGCTCGTCGGACAGGTTCAGGCTGCATGTGTCTGCTGCTCCTCGGATCACTGTGAACTGCGCAGCGCTGCTGCTTCTTGGACTGGGGCAGGCCACATGAGGCTTCTGCTCTTAGACCTGGGGCAGGCTGCTCACACGGCTGCTGCTCCTTGGACAGGAGTGGGCTGCTCACGTGCCTGCTGCTTACGTTGTTGCAGTGCCCTGGGCTAAGGCATTGGGCTGGTCAGAGGGGAGCACGCTTCAGAACTCACAGGAGCCTGCGCCCAGGGTGCCTGGAGACTCGTTGACCATGGGACCACAGCCGAGGTAGCAGGCCCCTGGCAGGGGTGTCTGTAGAGTCCCAGGTGTTATCTGAGGGCACCCTGGGTGGGGGTGAGGCCTGGCTCCTAGTTACAGCAGCTCTCCCCTTAAAAACGCTAGGCCTCTGAGGACGACCCAGCCTCCCAGCACTGTTTTCAACGGTAGCAGAGGCTGCCTAGTTAGGCAAGCCCATTTAGCCTGACCCCGAAGGTCCTGCGGGATCTATCTGTGCCTCACTCACGTACACACACACACATCCCACATGACCACACACTCCTCTTTTGGTCCCTCACTGACTTACGCTCTCTCCCTCACTGCTGCCTTCTTCCTGCCTCTGTAGTTGGCTCTGGGATGTTATTGACCTGTTCGTGGATGGAGTTTCCTCTCCAGGTGTCTGGTTATGAAGCTCACTCTCTAGCACCTGGCCAGACAGGAGAAAATTCACCTTGACAAGTCATAACACAAAGGGACCAAAGCACGAATATACTCATGAAATAATAACCCCACTATAAGTGACCACCTGAGAAAAGAGAATTAGGGGTGAGAAAAGAGAACATAAATGATATCGAAGAGAAAGATAAAGATAAAAGAGAAAAGAAAAAGGACTATATATATATATAAATATATAAAAATATATAAAAATATATATATATAAATATATAAAGGACTATATATATATATAAATATATAAAAACACCACAGAACCAATAGATAAACAACCAAACAAAACAAAACAACAACAAAAAAAACTATAAACACCAAACCCCCAGCAAAGAGGGTGGGGGCAGAATCTGTAGATGCTGAGCTTATATATAGAAGATAAGGTTAAGAATTGGATAAATATGGGGAGGATCTCAGATCAGTATAGAGGATGTAGAAAGGGGATGGGTGGATAAGAGGAAAGAGAATGAGAAAAAAAAATTTACAAAGAATTTGATTTCAGAAATGATATAAAAATAAAATAAAATAGAGTGATGGAAAAATAATGTGAAAAGAAATAGAAAATAAAGCAACAAATAAAAACAGGAAAACAAAGGGAAAAAAGATAACAAAATCATAAAAAAATAAAAATAAAAATGAAAAAGTGAAGTGTTCCTTTGGCTGGCTTAAGATCCCAGTCTTCTGTACTGTAGTGTTTCTCAGGTTCCGATTGCTGGAACTGAAAGTCTCTCTTTAGGCCAGTACCTTTGGACTCTCAGGGACTATTTAGGTTGGTTTTTTTTAATCCTTTATACCATTTAGGGTGGAATCTGGGTGTGGCTGTATTAGGTGCCTGGATACTGGAGGGAGGGGCTATCTCTTCAGGACAAAATGGCTGCCCTGGTCCCAGGCTCAGGCATGGCTCAGCACCAAACTTGCTGCCACTTCTCCTGGACCCCCCTCTCTCCCCAGATTTCACAATTCTGCACCTTCTTCCACACTCCAGCCACGGGTAAGTGTCTGTATCCGAAAGGTCCTATGACCTAGGCTCTATGAAGAAAGGCACAAGCCACAGAGGCTGGAGAGGCTGCACCTCTGCGCGCTCTTCTCCTGCCGGCACTCTTCAGCCTTTCCTGATTGTGGACCCAGATCTAGAATCCCCTGCTGACCAGCAGTTCTGCGTACCTTCTTTCCACTGTGCCTGTCCCAAGGAACAAGGCTCAAGCCAGTGCCGTGTGGATTCCCTCTGATCCTCAGGGCTCAGAGGTCTGGCAGATTATCCTTCCCAGAGCCTTGACTTTACCTTTCTCCACGAGTCCTCTGCCTTTCCCGGCTACAAACCATCTCCCAGCTCAATCTCCTCTGCCAATTCAGGCTGGATGTTACTCGTTTCAGCTGCTCACCCTATCTTCTCTGGGACTAGGCATGGGACATGTCCGTCTAGACCACCACCATTTTGTCTCTGCAGTACAGTACCTCCTGCAAGCATTTTTATCTGGAAGAAAGCTGTCCCCAAGTTCTTGCTCTGATTCCAGTCGTTAGTTCCTCCCCAAATGTCCCAGGTTCCTTTTAAGCCACTGCCCCATGGGGCTCAAGTCCAAGTAAGTCTGTGTGCCGACCCTTTAAGAGGAACTGGCTAAGACTCCAGCAGCCACAATCCCCACTGGATTTTACAGCCTGAAATTGCGGGGACTTCTCTTCCCAGCTCTGAAACCTTGGGCTGGGGGGCTGGTGTTGGACTCGGATGCCTTGCTCCTCACAGGAGACCTCCACAGCCTAAGATACCCTTCCAATTAGAAAAATGCCATACATGGGTGTCAAACTAGCCGGTTCCATGCCTCTGCCTCTCCTACCAGTCTCGATATGCTTTCTTCTTTACTTCTCTAGTTGTAGGACTTCCATTTAGCCAGATTTCAGGTGGTTCTGAATGATGGTTGTTCTGTATTTGAGTTGTAATTTTGATGTGGTTGTGGGAGGCAGTGAGTACTGAATTTACCTATGCCACCATCTTATTTCTATCTCCTTAACTGGACCGAGGACTTACTCTGTAATGATGAATTTAAAACATAGGAGTGGGAATATTAAATCATGAGAGGAAAAAGGAAACTAAGTAGCCCAAATGGTCAGTGTGGAAATCAACTAAGGTCTCTAAGATAGAGAAACTTCAGTGGGGAGCGGCCTGGCTCCTCATTGAGTACAGGCGAGTTTGTGTGGCTGCGATGCCTTACTGCAGATTCCTTCTTGGAAGTGGGTGCTGAAGTCGTGCACATGCATCACAAAAAGAAAAAAGCAAATGGCTTACACTGCACCTTCCCTGGGCTGTGGGTGAGCATCACTGTTGTGGTGGGCATGGTCTGGAGGCCCTTTAGAGAGGTGAATTTGACTTGAGGTTGAGGGGCAGAGCAACTGCCCTGAGAGAATCTTGGGTCTCCTATTTCTACAGGAAGCCGGATGGGCAGGGACACATCTCAGGATGTTTTGAAGGACTTTCTTTTCTTGAATCCTGGGCATAAATGTGGAGAGTTAGAGACCCTTGGGCATGATCCCCAATGAGAATTGTGCTGTGTTCACATAACCTTCTTGCCAACACCCACTCACACCTCCTGTCTAGGGTGGAGCACAGCACTTGCTAGATACCTGCTCTGTCTGCATCTCTCACCTCCAAACATCTCCAAACAATGTGTCCAGAGAGCATGACTAATGCATCAGGACTCTTCTGCTCCCACTCAGTTTCTGTCTCCTGTTGCTGTCACTGCCCTTCTACTGTTTTCCTTCCATGGGCATCTGAGCCAGCTCCTGACCCCCAGGCCTGGAATGCTGGTTGTGTTGATGCCACACCTCCAGTGGCCAAAGGGTCTTCATGCTTTGGCATTGCTGGGGCAGCCAGCTGGGTTGCCGTTGGGCAGCATGTTGTGTGGATATGCCCCATATGGAGTCAGTAAGGGAAGGGGGGTCTCTAAAATCCATAGAGGGCCCAGCATGCCTTTAAAATACATCATAGCGATGGGATTGATTGGGTTTTAAAGGCATGAAGCAGGTGGATCAAAGCAAGATTTTTACCCTTGGTGTTGGAACAGTCCTATTAAAATTGCATTCATTAAAGAAGAGAATGAATAATTACTTTTTACAAAGTAGCTATGAAAAGCATATTTTCTAACTTTTTAGTAGTTCCACTCCTGAAAGGAAGCATGTGCAAACAAAGACTAAAGAAAAGAAGTGCCCTGTCCCCAGCTCTGTCAGCGCGTTTGTCAAGCATTCTCACTGAGTCTATGAGGTGTGCTGCCCTACACATTCCCAGGAGGGACACCAGAAGTGATCTTAGGAAAACACTTAACAATTCTGGGCCACAGCTCCTCATCTTCAAGGTCAGGATACTGATACCTACACTGGAGGTGGAAAGAGCTGGACTTAGGGCTTGGCATACCAGCCGGGGCCTTGCGTTCCATTCCTTTTGTGGCAGCTTATTCCATGTTTTCATATTTTCACTCAACTGCAAGATTCAGCAAATGTTTATTGTGCCCTGACCATGTAACTTTCAGTGCATAAGAGCACTGTCAACCTCACCGGAAGCTGTGTTGGATGTTAAGGCCTGGGGCTGCCATTAGTGAATTCACTTGGAGATGCTTGGAGGCCTCGAAGGCCCTGAGATTGCCTCAGGCAGTCTCTGGCCCATCGCAGAATCACTTTCACACCCAACTTTCAGTAGGGACCTGAATCTTATTCCCTTGGCTTCCCATCATGCTTGCTGTGTGTGAAACCCCAGGACTTGTGCACATGGGGAGAGTTCCTTTTTAATCATCTCACACCCTTCCTTTCCCACAAAGCACGGAAGGGATGGTTTGAGTTGGCAGAAGCCCTTCAAAATATCACCACAGTTTGTTCTGACCTGCCAGATTTTCTCCTGTTAGTGTGCCCATAAGATCCTTCCATATGATCTTCTTACACTGCTGAATGTTTAATAATCATTTTCAGCGTGTAGGAATTCTTTCCTTGTGTGTCATCCCAGTATTAATCCCAGACAATTCAGGGGACAAATGTAGGTAAAAATCAAATGTCGACAGAGTTCGGGCTCTAGCATCAGGAAGACAAAAGTTCAGACCATGATACTTTTTTATTACTATACAGTAACGTTGGGATATTTCCTTATCTTTGAATTTCTCTTTTAACTGTAAAATGGAGTTAATAATAGGATTCAATGAGCAAAGGCATTTAGAACTGAGTTCAAAATTGGCACTTAATAAATGTTTGCTTTCTACCCCTCTGCTTTCTTGCTTTTTCAGAAAAACTGCAATTCTGTCAGATACATGTCACTTGTTGTGTCAGCCCAGCGCTCTCACAGAAAACAAACATCCTTCTTAAGACACACGACTGGTCCCTTGTGCCCTTACTTCCCTGTGTCTGATCTCAGGGGAATCGCCCAGGGCTGGGGAATCCCACCAACCCCCTGTCAAGGCTGCTGTCCCCTTCAATGGGCACCCCCAGGCCCACTGTGTCATCTCTGCTTCTTTCTGAGGGGCATCGGGACCACTTCAGTGCTGGGAACACTTAGGGACTCTGACCACAGACCAAGGCAAATAAGCCCCAGGAAAGCCCAGGTCCTGCTCCTTTTCTGCCTCAGCTCTGCCTCTGCTCAGGCCTCTCCACCTGAAACAGTCACCTGAGAACCTCTGTCACTTTCTTGGCTCTTAGATCCTGCATCCCTCTTTCCAGCGGGGCCGCAGCCCTTCAGCCACCTGAGGGCCACTGACCTGTGTGGAGGAGGCACCTTTACTGAGGTAACAAATTCAGAGGCACTGGGGCCCAAGGAACGGGTTCAGAGGGGCAGCTGAAGACTGTCCTGGCCCAGCCCCTTCTTTGGACATCAAGGTGAGGGTCAAACTATACTGGGATGAACATTGATTTGTAGACCACCTTGGGATAGATCTGAAGTTTGATCAGGAAACATTTTCAAACCCATCCAGATGTGAGCTCTTCTCCCAGGGCAGGCCTCACCCTGTGTGACCTCAGCCCCACTGTCTCCTTGACTCTTGGTGGGTAACCCCAGCCCATTCCCCCCCAGCACCTGGAGCCTGAGAGCCTTTCACCCTGTGTCAGAAGGTGCCCACCTCTTCTCAGGACCCCACTGGCTTCTTTTCCCCAGAGTCAAAGCCTGACCCTGCCTGACCGAGCGCCTGCCCCTCCCAGGCCCCTTCTCTTTCCAGCCCATACTGCAGGCTCCCCAGGGCTCTGCAGCTGCCTCTGCAGGCCTGGTCACTCCCACCTGTCCGCATGCCCCTCTGAGTGTCCCTGACCCCATGTGATGGAGCCCCTTACCCACACTCCTCATTCCCTTTCTCTCCGCCCAAGAAGGTATTTACATTTACATGGCAGTTGTCTGGGTGTCCTGGCTGGAGTGCAGGCTCTGTCTCTCCCCAGCATGGGGAAGGGCACCAGGGAAGGGCACCAGGACTCCCAATAGGACTTGACAGTGAAGCTGAGCAGGCAGTCTGCCCAGCCTGGAACAGGGCCTCGCTGATCTCACTATGGAGAGTGTGTGTTCTCATCCAGCCTTCTTGTACATTCACTCATTCTAATGACATTTGTCAACCCTGAACTGTGTTCCAGGTGCGGGGTAGGTGCCAGGCAGTGCTCAGAGCCCCCAGTGGGCAGAGCAGGGGAGGGGTCCTCATGGCACCTGAGACTCCGCCCTGCTGTAGGGCGTGTGTGCATGTGCAGGTATATGTGTGCAGTGCGTGAGCTAGTGTGTATATCTGTAGTGGGGAGAGCTCCAAGCACTGAGAAGGGTGTGACATCTGACCTCTGACCTCTCCACTTCCACCTGGGCCCACCCTGTGGCTGCAGGTTCCCCTCAGCACCGACAGGTTGCCTCACTCAGGAAGTGTTGCCTTTGTTTTGAGCAGATCCAGGCCTGGGGCAGCCTGTGGAGTCCACACAAGACAACAGGGGAGAAGCCTGGGCTCTGAGAGTCCGTTTGTGAGGCCTCCACAGGCAACAGGCATTAGTGGCAGCTCTGATTCCATAGGAGCCTCGCCTAGGAATGCCCACAACTGTCAGAGGAATGAACAATTTTGTGTCATTTGTGCAGTAGAGGGTTAAGGGGATATTTGAGCTTTCCTCTTTTACATTCCCCCTTCTTTCTGTGAAACAGAGTGAATTGGGACCTCTCTCTGTGCTGGCCTGCGTGTGACAAGGTGGCGTTATGGGTGAGAAGGCCAGGTCCCCAGTCACACTGTGGGGCATGGAGCCTGGTGGGGGCCCTAAAGGGACCATCTCTGTCTCCTTCAGGTGCCGGCGCCTCTGGGGAGCCATTTGACTGCAGCGGAGAGGAGCATGGGGACTTTATGTGGCATGCCAGGAGAGCGGTCGGCTTACTACTTGTGGCTTTCCAGGGTCCGTTTCTGGGTGTTTTATAGGTGATATTACCATTGGGCTCACTTCGGAGAGTAAAATATTGGGCCCTCAGAGGTTAGCTTATCCTCAGCTGCTGAAGGAAGTTTCCAAGTGAACTGACTGTGGTTTCAGGCTGAGCCCTTGACACATGAGCTGTGATATTTACTGAGATGTGCCGAGATGCGGTTTTGAAGGACAGTGTGCTCCACCAGCCACCTTTAGTGGCATTAGGGGCTGCCATGGGGATCGCCATGCCCACCTCCTGCAGGTCAGCAGAGTCGGGCTCAGTGCTCTGCAGCTTCTGCCTTTCACAGGCCACCGATTTACAGCCCTACTGCCCCAGGTGGACGCGAGAGCACACACTTCGGGAGAGTTAGGTGAATGAATTGCAAACATGGTGTCAAGGCCCCTTCCACGTGTGGGACCACTGTGGTGCCTGAGTCCTCAGAGATGCTTTTCCCACTGGACCTTGGGAAGAAAGGCCGTGTTCTTTTTAATAGCCGCATTATGTGCATGGCCCAGACTTCAGTCATCTGGACCACCCTGAGGCCGCCTGTGGACAAAGGAGAGCCCCAGCCAGCCAGCAGGGGCATTTGGTTTGTTTTTCAAAGCTTGGAAATTTCAGGGAGTAGGGAAAACAGCATATGAAAGTCTACTGACCCACAGCACAGCATGAACAGTTGACATGAAACCTTTAAAAGACTCAAATCATGCATTTGAGAGTGAAATGATGACCTGAAAAGAACCTTTATTCATAAAGTCCTCAATGCTGCCATACTGGCCCAGAAACACGTGTGCCCTCCTAACCGTCAGCATTCTGTGGTGTCTGTTTAATGGTATTTCCTCATCTGCGTCGAGCAAGGTTTTTTAAACTAGGGCTTGCAGGCCACACCGGCCCACCTGCTGCTTCTCTGTCAGTAAAGTCTTATTGACCCACAGCCAAGCTCCTTTATGTACATGTCCTCTCTGGTTACTTTCCCACTAAACAGCAGAGTTGAGTATGTGACGGTGACAGTATGGCATGCAATCCTGAAATATTGACTATCTGGCTCTTTCTAGAAAGGTGTGCTGACCTGTGACAGAGCACAGCACTGTGCAGGCCAAATGTGTGCTGTTTTCCTACACGTCCCTCTTGTTTCTGGGAAACAGGACTTTGTTCTGAGGCTGCCTCAGACCCACAGCATTCTGGCTGCAGGGCCACCGTTCTCCGGGAAGCAGCAACCGAACACCTGGAGTCCAAGGCGGGCCTTGCCACTGTCATGCAGACAGCCCACTCAGTGTCTGAGAAGGGAGTGTTTCTCATGCAGCAGAGAGGCAGCAGAGCAGGCATTTCCCTTCCCTGACTTCCTGAAAGCACTGGCTCCAGGTTTTTGAGACCTGATGTGACCAAGCTATTAAACCAGTCATCGTTTTCCTGGTCCTGCATTGCTGGTGGGATAAGTGGTTACTCTTTCTGGAACACACCAGCTTCATGCTGGGAACTCTGACAGCGAATCTCATCATTGCCCAGCACTCAGTGGTCCTCGTTGGAGCCTGTCTCCATGGCATGCGTTTGGATTAGAGGCAGAGCTGTGGGAACCCTTCCTCAAAACTCTTAGGCAAAGTTAGTTACTTATTGGTGTGTATAGAGGGTGATTGGCTCCCTGCACCAAGTAATCTCCCTGCCTCACATCTTCAAAAAGTGTGTGCCAGGTAAATAGGAGCACTCTGGATCCTGCTACTGTCCTGAAGTTCCGGCCAGCATGGGACCCAGAAAGTCCCCTTCAGTATTAGCGCCACCAGGTGCCACCAAACCAAAGCTGAGACCACATTGGGTTTGCATCCGATAGGCAGGAGGCTGTGCAGATTCCGCCTGCTCATTTCACTAACCTCACAGTAGCACATTTGACATGAGTGGATTTTGAACCCCACTTACTGTGTTATAATGGGATTTTACTGCAGTTACATTATATTGGGTGATGTCCATGTGTTTATGATTGGGCCTCTCCCACCTAGCACTGAGCTCCCATTGAGGAGGGATGGTTTCCTCCTTATGCCTGGCATTTAGGGGATGCTCATGCATTGCTGGCTGGACAAGGAGCAGGCAGGAAATGCCAGCACTTGGAATGATACAAATTCTCTGGCCTAAGACCACACTCGGTTTTGGACAGCTCCCCTTTTATGTGCCAATCCCACATAAGGGGGAGCTAATTCCACCCTCTGAGTGACCCAGAATGAGCCCAGCTCTTCAGTGTGGCTGTGATGCCACAGCTCAGAGACAGTAGCCATGCCCCACCCAGCCTTCTCATTCTCAGGCTCGGCGATGCCACTTCCCTTGCTTCTGTGACTTAATTTCAGATTGTTCACATATTGGCTGGCTTCCTCAGAATGTGATGATGTCTCCTTGATGCGTTAGAACCAATGCAGTATTCGAGTTGTGCCACGACTTATCCACACTATCACCTTTTATTTTAGAAAAAACCCTTTTATCTAGGTATAGCATAATATACTCACAAGTTAACCAATCAAAATTATGCCCCTTGATGATTGGAAAGAATACATCCTTATAATCACTACCCAGTGGAGCAATGTGGGCGCCAGTGCCCCAGTGCCTCCACCCTCTTCTCCTCTCATATCTTCTAACACCATAGAAGACTTGTGTCTATTTTTGAAGCTCAAATAAACGAATCATGCAGAACATATTTTTGTGTCCAACTCTATTTTCTCTCAACATCATGTTTATGAGCTACACCTATATTGTTGTAGGGTCTTTGGTTGTCCATTTTTATCACTTTCTGGTATTATTAGCTGGGTTTTTAAAAAATATATATTTTATTGATTTTTTTACAGAGAGAAAGGGAGAGGGATAGAGAGTTAGAAACATCGATGAGAGAGAAACATCGATCAGCTGCCTCTTGCACACCCCCTACTGGGGATGTGCCCACAACCAAGGTACATGCCCTTGACCGGAATCGAACCTGGGACCCTTCAGTCTGCAGGCCGACGCTCTATCCACTGAGCCACACCAGTCAGGGCTATTAGCTGGTTTTTTAATAGACTTCATTTATAGAGCAGTTTTAGGTTCATGCCTGGATTGAGCAGAAGGTACAGAGATTCCCATGTGCCTCCTTGCCCCCACACACACAGCCTCCCATGACCAGCATCCCCACCAGAGAGGTGCGTCGGTTACAACTGATGAAGCTACAGTGACACATCCTGTCACCCAGGGTCCAGGGTTTATATGAGGATTCACTTGGTGTTGTGCATTCTGTGGGTTCATGTATAAAAACATGTGCTCAGCTTGACGTATCATCCAGAGCGCTGTCACTGCTGTGCTCCGCTGATTCACCCCTCCCTCTCCAGCCCCTGAAACCATTGATCATTTTACTGTCTCCATTGTTTTGCCTTTTCCACAATGTCATATATTAGATGTAGTATGTAGCATATTCAGATCGCCTTCTTTCACTTAATAATATGCATTTAAGTTTCTATCATATCTTTTTATGGCTTGTTAGCTCATTTCTTTTTAGCACTGGATAACATTCTATTGTCTGGATTTACCACAGCTTATTTATCCTCTCCCCTGCTGAAGGAAATTTTGATTGCTTCCAAGTTTTAGTGATTATAAATAAAACTGCTGTAAATATCCATGAGCAGGCTTTTGTGTGGACATAAGTTTTCAGATTCTTTAGGTCATTGCCAAAAAGTGTGATTGCTGGATTATAGTGTCAGAGTATGTTTAGTGTTGTAAGAAACTACCAAACTGTCTTCCAAAGTTGCTGCACCATTTTCCGTCCCCACCAGCAATGGCTGAAAGCTCCTGTGGCCTCACATCCTCACCAGCATTCGTTGCTGTTGGCTGTTCTAATGGGTGTCTAAGTCATATCTCATGGTTTTAATTTGCATTTCCCTGATGACAAGATGTGGAGCATCTTCTCATGTGCTTATTTGCCATCTACATGTCTTCTTTAGTGAGGTGCTTGTTAAGATCATAGGCCCATTTTGAAGTTGGATTGTATGTTTTCTTATTATTGACTTTTCAAAGTTCTTTGTGTATTTTGAATAACCGTTCTTTATCAGATATGTCTTTTGCAAATATTTACATGAGTCTGTGGCTTGTCTTTTTATTTTCTTGACAGTATCTTTTACAGAACCGAAAATTTTAATTTTAATGAAGTCCAGCTTATCAGTTCTTTCTTTCATAGACCGACCCTTGGTGTTGTGTTCAAAAGTCACCACCACACCCAAGGCTCGGGTCTTCTCTGCTAGTCTGTAAGGGTTTTATAGTTCTGTGTTTTACATTTAGTTTGTGATCCATTTTGCATTAATTTTTCTGAAGGGTATAAAGTATTGGTCTAGATCAATTTTTATTTGCCTGTGGATGTCTAATTGTTTCAACATTTGTTGAAAAAACTGTCTTTTCTCCATTATATTGTCCTTGCTCCTGTGTCAAAGATCAGTTGATTATATTTATGTGGGTCTATTTCTAGATGCTATGTTATGTTTTATTGATCTATTAGATCTATTTTTATGTTCTATCACCAACACCACACTGTCTTTAGTACTGTAGCTTTAGTCTTGAAGTCAAATAGTATCATTCTTGTTCTTCTCTTTCAATATTATGTTGACTATTCTGGGTCTTTGGCCTCTCCATATAAACTTTATAATTAATTTGTTAATTGCCATAAAATCACTTCTTGAGATTTTGATTGGGATTGCACTGAATGTAGAAGTTGAGAAAAACTGATATTATGACAATATTGAAGCTTTCAAGCCATGAGAATATACATCTCTCTATTTTTTTCTTCTTTGATTTCATTTATCAGAGTTTTGTAGTTTTTTTCATATAGCTATTTGTACTTATTTTGTTAGATTTATACCTAAATATTTTATTTTTAGATGCTAATGTAAACATTATTGTGATTTTAATGTCAAATTCCACTTGTTCATTTTATTGTACTTCACTTTGTTGCGCTTTGCAAATATTGCATTTTGTACCGATTGGAAGACAAAACCCTCCACCAACAAGATTATGACTTGCTTTTTTGCAGTGGTCTGGATCTGAACCCATAGTATCTCCAAGGCATGCATGTATATAGAAAAGTGTTTAATGTTTATGTATTAACTAGAGGCCCAGTGCATGAAATTCATGCACAGGTACGGTCCCTAGGTCTGGCTGGCGATCAGGGCCGACTGGGGCCTTCCAGCTGCCGGCCTGAGCCTTCCTTCATTCTGCACTGCCCCCTGGTGGTCAGTGCATGTCATAGGGAGCAGTCAAACTCCTAGTCAGTCGAACTCCCGAGGGGACACTTTGCATATTAGCCTTTTATTATATAGGATATTCTATCTGAAATCTTGCTATAGTTTGTCATTAGTACCATAAGTTTTAATTGATTCTTTCAGGTTCTCTTTTTTTAAAAAAATTAAACTTCTTGAGGGTAACATTTGTTAATAACATTATATAAATTTTAGGTGTACAACAAAATAGCACAATCTCTGTATACTCTATTGTGTACTCACTACCTGTGTACTTGTCTCCTTCTGTCACTTTGTATTTAACCCCTTTTGCCTCTTTTGTCCTTCCCTTACCCCCTTTTCCTTTGGTTACCATAATTCTGTTGTCTGTATCTATGAGGGGTTTTTGTTGTTGTTCATTTGTTGCTTTTTTTATACTAGCCCACATATGAGTGAAATATTAAGAATTTTGTATTTTTCTATCTGAATTACTTTACTTAGCATAATACTCTCAAGATCCATCCATCCATGTTGTTACAAATGACAATATTTCATTTTTTATGGCTGAGTAGTATTCCATTGTATATATGTACCACTGCTTAATCCAATCATATATCAAAGGACACTGGGTTATTTCTATGTCTTAGCTATTGTGAATAATGCTGCCATGAACATAGAATATGTATATATTTACAAATAAGTGTTCTCAAAATTTTGGGGTAGATACCCAGAACCAGAATTGCTGGGTCGCATGGTAGCTCTATTCTTAATTTTTTGAGAAACATCCATACTGTTTTTCATAGCAGCTGTACAAATTTACATTCCCACCACCAGTGTACAAGGGTTCCTTTTTCTCCACATCCTCACTAACACTTATCTCTTATTTTATTGATAATAGCCATTTTGACACGTGTGAGGTGGTGTCTCATTGTGGTATTGATTTGCATTTCCCTTATAGCTAGTGATGTTGAGCATTCCCCCGCCCCCCAGATATTTCTTGGCCATCACTATGACTTCTTTGGAAATGTATATATTCAGGTCCTCTGCCCACTTTTTAAAAATTTATCTTTATTGTTGAAAGTATTACAGATGTCCCTCTTTTCCCCCCTTAATCCCCTCTTTCGCCCTCCCTACCCCTCCCCAGGCCTTCTTTAATGACATTGCTTTTGTTGTGGTGGTGTTATATGAGTTCTTTTTGCTATTTTTCAATTATATTTTACATTCCATATTATTTTGTATTAGTTTCAGGTATACAGCATAGTGGTCCCCCCCCTAATATTTCCAATACCCATCTTAACCATACATAATTATTACATTATTATTACAATACTAGAGGCCCGATGCATGAAATTCTTGCAAGGGCCTTGACCCCCACCGCCACTGCAGCTGCCTCTGCCTTGGCCCCCGCCAGCCGCGGCTTTGTCTGGAAGGAAGCACATCCGGAAGGACGTCAGGTCTAATTAGCATATTATGCTTTTATTATTATAGATTATTGACTATATTCCTTATGCTGTACTTTGCAACCCCATGACTATTTTGTAACTACCAATTTGTGCTTCTTAATAAACTTTGCTTTTTTTACCCAGTGCAAGCCCCCCGCCTCCCCATGCAACAATTAATATTAGTCTGCTTTCTGAATCTATTTTGTTTGTTCTTTTATATTGTTCTTTAGTTTCCACATTTAAGTAAAATCATGACTGACTTATTTCACTGACTGACTTATTTCACTTAGCATAATACCCTCTAGGTCAATCCATGCTGTTGCAAATAGTAAGAATTCATTCGTTTTTATGATTGAGTAATATTCCATTGTATATATGTACCACCACTTTTTTATCCACTTGTCTGTTGATGGGTACATGGGAGGCTTGACTATCTTGGCTATTGTAAATAGCACAGCAATGAATATAGATTTGGTTAATTCTTGGTACCAGAAATTCTTTTTTTTAGTAATATATTTTTATTGATTTCAGAGAGGAAGGGAGAGGGAGAAAGAGATGGAAACATCAATGATTAGAGAAAAATCATTGATCGTCTGCCTCCTGCACACCCCACACCTGGGATGGAGCCCGCAAATCGGGCATGTGTCCTGACCAGGAATTGAACCGTGACCTCCTGGTTCATAGGTTGACGCTTAACCACTGAGCCATGCCGGCCAGGCTAGACATTCTTAAATACAAATATAGGCATCTGATGTTTTAAAAAGTAAAAAATTGAATTTTCCATTTAATATTTTCAGACCACAGTTGACCATAGGTAACTGAAACTGTGGAAAGCAAAACCAAGGATAAGGAGGGGCTCCTGCATATTATAAATGGAAAACATTTGAGAATCTTTGCAGCTGTAATCACTACATAAAAAAGAGAGCTATCCTGGGTGAAAATGTAAGGGGTGACTGTTTTCACATGTCATATTTCAGAATGGATAATAAACCGTTCTTTGAATCATTGCTTAGAATCTTTTCTGGGCTTCAACAGTGCTAACAGATCTCTTGTTTTCTCTCTTGTTGTGTGGATGTCCATGTGGTTGTACACATTGTGGGCTCTGGCAATTCCAGGATGAAATCCTGACTGTGATCAGAAGAGTGGATGACAACTGGGCAGAGGGAATGCTGGGAGACAAGATTGGAATTTTCCCCCTCCTGTATGTGGAGGTAAGGCCAAGCTCTCTCAGGCTCGCTTCCTCCCCCCCACACCCCTTCCCCCATGTTGTTTATTGCACCAGAGCAGGTGTAACATGACTGTGTAGCCCCCTTTTCTAAGAGAGAAAGAGGCTACTCCACAATGATCTAAGATCAAATAGGGTTTTCATTCACCATGTCAGTGCTATAAGAATTGCTTTGGTCAGGTTTGAGTGGTCTCTCCCAGGCCTGGCTCGAATCATCTCACTCTGGGCACAAAGGAGGGCTCCCCTGTGGACCTTTCCCAGTGTTCATGGGAAACCTGTGCCTGGCACCCATTTTTCTGAGACTCTCTTAAGTACTGTTGCTCTTGTCTTCCCAACCCCAGAGCTCATACTGAGCTGAGGGAAACGTCGCCAGACTATTTGCAATGTCTTCTTGGGACTCTGGATTATTCAGCAAGTTCATCCAACTGCAAGCCCCTAAAGCAAAGATGACTTGAGGCTAATTGGAGGCCTATTAATTTCC
This sequence comes from Myotis myotis, assembly GCF_014108235.1. Taxonomy (NCBI): domain Eukaryota; kingdom Metazoa; phylum Chordata; class Mammalia; order Chiroptera; family Vespertilionidae; genus Myotis; species Myotis myotis. The sequence goes on along the minus strand of NW_023416324.1, from coordinate 99,614,994 downwards.
TCTCTTTTCTGTTACTATGAAGCACTAGGTTTCTAGTAAGTTTGGGCTGCTGCTGAGGAGGGAGCATCTTGTATGCATGGCTTCTGACCCTTTGCTCACTGCTGTGTACTAGAATATGTAGGAGCATTTGCCTGTGAGTGCGCCATTTGTCAGTGTATGTCCATGTGCTGTTCGTGGCTGAGCATGCACGTCATCCTGTGACTACTGGAGTCATCCCTGATGAGAGGTAGACCTGGGACTTGGACACAGGTTGTTTGCTCTAACTGAGCCCTTCTCTCCCCTGCCCCCCACTAACTGCAGTTCACTCAGCTTCGTAGGTGACGAGGCTGGTTTGCCACACCTACCTAGTGGTGTGTAGGTGCCAGTAGGTGTTTGTTAAACACATCTGGTGATTCCTGTCTCTTGCAGGATGAAGTCCACTTACTTTAGCATGGCATTCAAGGCCCTTTGCAGCTCGACCCTGATCTCTTTTTCCAGCCTTATCTCTAGTCATTTCCTCTCCCTTCCTTAAATTTTGTGGTCCTCTCAAATTTATTTTGGAAAAGCTGACTAGGACAGTGATGGCAAACGTTTTGAGTTCAGCGTGTCAGCATTTTGAAAAACCCTAACTTAACTCTGGTGCCGTGTCACATATAGAAATTTTTTGATATTTGCAACCATAGTAAAACAAAGACTTATATTTTTGATATTTATTTTATATATTTAAATGCCATTTAACAAAGAAAAATCAACCAAAAAAATGAGTTCGCGTGTCACCTCTGACATGCGTGTCATAGGTTCACCATCACTGGACTAGGACATTCTAAGATCCTCCTACAGCAGTAACAGTAAGTACACACACACGCACACACACACACACCCTTCTACAGTACACCTGTAAGATCCACAATTTCCTTCATACCATGTAAGCTTCTAATGTGCATTTGCTTTAGTTCCCAGGGGGTCTTCTTTTCCATCCTGCTGCTTAAGATGAAAAGCCCCGAATACCACCATGGTGCCTTGGAGAAGTAAAACACCTGTGCTCCCAGACATTTCAGCTCATGGGACTCTCCCCGGCAGATGCTTACATGGCGCCCAAAGGCATATATAAGAATGTCCATAGAAACTTGACTATGCTGGCCCCAAACGAGAAACAGTTCAAATGTGCACCAACAGTGGTATGGGTACATAAAGTGTGGTATGTCCACACCACGGAATACTACCCAGCAGTGAAAAGGAACAAAAGATTACTGCATATGAAAGCATGGGTGACTCACAGACACACTTTTGGAAGAAGCCACACAGAAAAGCATGTCCTGTGTGATTTTAAAGGAAGTTCAGAAGCAGGCAGAGGGAGTCCTGGCATGGATGTCAGAGCATGGTGGCTGTAGGGGAAGGCTGATGGGAAGAGGTGGGAGGGAGGCTTCTAGGTGTGGAGATGTTTTACACGTTGGTCCTGGGAGTGATTACACAGAGGGAGCAACTGTGAAACGGTGCACAGTTAATGTTTACGCACTTTTCTTTAGACTACAATTAAAGAAGTTAAGAGAAAATCTTGTAGGGAACCCCAAGGCCATGGCAGCCACTCCCTGCCAAAGGTGGGTAAGGCTGGTCAGCTACCCCCTTCCCTGGAGGAGCTCAGGCACGGGCAGGGAGGCAGAGCGCTGCTCAGGGCTGGGAAACCAAGCAGCCGGGCTCTCTGCCAATAGTCCCTGCAGACACATCAAAGGCCAAGACAGTCTGCCCAGTGTCCGACTCCCTAGCCACTGGGGACCTTCCTTTCAAATGCTACTCCCTCCAGGGATGTGAGGGAGGCTCCTTCATCTTTCCATCCCTGTGGCTTTTCATGCCCATACCTCCACCCTCAGGTCCACCTCTGCTCTGAGCACAACCTCCCTCCTCCCAGGAGCAGAGGCAGGCACGCCTGAGGCAGCCCTAAGCAGGGGCCTGCTCCTCCCTGTGCTGCACCTCCCTGGGCTGGGCTGCAGCCTGTGCAGCGCCCGGCCCCATCCCAGCACCCCAGGTGCCAAGACACAGCCCCAGCATCACAGCCCCAGCATGGCCGGCCGAGATCTCTGAGACAGACTCCTGGCTTCCAGCACCACTGAAGACAAGAAGACCCTGTGGGCATTTCCTGAGACTGAGACTGTTTCACTGTTTTTCTGTCAGTCATGTCTGGAAGCACCTGAGGAATGGGGTAAAAGCCCGGTGTGACTCCTGCCTCATACATAGCCTTGGGGTGGAGCCTGGTGCATCCAAAGGTCACAGTTTCGCTGACTGTCTTCCTCTGGGAGGGGTCTTGGTGTTTGTGATCAGAGTGGTTGGAGCTTGGGTCCTTCTCAGAGTTTGTGCCTGAGCCAGACTGGCACCCAGGAGGGAGCCTTGTCTTTTGTTTTTGGAGGCTGATCAGGCAGATGGCACATTTTGGAGCGCTGTTTGTCCCTGAAAATCAGCCTGGGGCTCAGGAAATGGGGCTGGACTCAGGTTCCTCACAGGACTGAATTACAAGAGCCCTCCCCCCACCACGCCACACACAGCTGTGCTTTGAAGTGTGGTGCAGGATATATGCAGGCTGTGGGCAGGAGGCCGCGGGGGCCTCGGTGAGCTTTCCATCGGTGCAGTCAGGCCGTGGGTCTTTAAGAAGTAAAGGAGAACTCTGCTCTGCAGACTGTGTGGTCCTCTTCTGCCTGGATCCATTTCTTTGCCACGGGCTTGTTTGGCAGGCATAGTGGACAAGTGGTATAGAACTGGCCTGGAGTGGCCTGGCCTCGTGCTGCGAGTAGCCTGTTTGCTGATAAGGGAGCCCTGTCTCCAGACTGCCTGCTCCTTGTGGACTGTGGAGATCATCTTCTCACCCATCCTCTCCACAGCTGCCGGCACCAGCTGCCAGCTGCACCTGCACCCCTGGCCTGTGCCCACTGGTCGCTGGCACTAAATCTGCCTGCACCTGGCTCCCTTGCCCAGACTCTTCCTCATCAACCTCTGACCTTTCATTCCCCAGGCTTTTGACCCCTCACCTCGCTGCCTTTCAGCTCCACTTCCTGATTCCCTGGCTCCCAGCCTGCACTCTTGAACCTGCTCCCTCCCATCCCCACCCCACTGTTCTTTTCTCCCCATTGATTTTGTGGACAGTCACTGTTTGTGGCCATGTCCTCATCCACATGGGGACTGATGTCTTGTCTCACTGGCACCTGCCTGTTTGCCAGATGACTGCTGGGCAAGGTTCCCTCACCTGCTGCTGGCCGACCCCACAGTGGATGTCCACTCAGGACAGAGAGAGGACCAGGCTCTAATCCTCAGGGAACAAACCAAACACGAGACAGGGCTGCCTCCACGTCTCTGGTTCTGAAGGGGAAGCACAGTCATCGGCGTTTTGGTTTTTTGGGACACACTGTTCTAGTGGAAGTGAGAAGGATTCGGCGGAAGGGAATTCCTCAGGCCCAGGGGCAGGAGAGCCCAGGTCCCCAAGTGTGAGGGCTGCAGTGCCGAGGGGTCACTGAGCTGTGGGCATGTGGCGGTACTTTGGTTCCTGAGCCCAGCATCGCTTGACTGGGTCTGGTGTTGGTGGCCCCTCTCTGAAGCATGAGCGCCTGGCCTGAAGTCCTGCCAAGCCAGCCTCACTCTCCTTTTCCACTGTCTCTGAGACGGCACACCTGGGGTCTGCCCTCGGTACGGCCCTCAGGCTGTGCCCTGAGAGTGGGCCTGCTTCTCATGGGTAAAGTCCACCCCAATGGTAGGACCATGAGTGGGCGTCCTGGGCTTCAGAGATGGAACCAAGGGGGCTCAACACTACACACTAGATGTCTGGCCTTTGGCACGTTCCTAAAACTGCCTGAACCTCTGTTTTCTCTCTCAAACGATGGCAACAGCATGGACCTCCCAGGGTAGTTGTAAGGCTTAAAGGCAATGACGGGAGCACAAGCCAGGCCTGGCACCCGGAGGAGCGGAAGGGCTACTCTCCTGTGTGTTAGATGAATAACTGCTCGGTGGTCTATCCGTGTGTTGGAGATCTTCGTGTCATTCCCAGACACTGACCATACTTGGCCTTGTACGCATGTTTTCTCACAGGCGCTCATTTCCGCTCCCAGTGGGGATGGGGGCTCCTTGAGGACAGGTGTGCCCCTCCTTCTACCCACATAGCAGCCCCTGCAGTGGTTTCCCGAGCTGAGCGATGTTTGCAGGTGGATAATGCCCACGAAGCAGGCACACAGACACTCCTGGGTGGCAGGATAGGAGATGGAACTCACTCGAATGCTGCCCTCAGGGGCACAGCTGGAAGTCAGCCTCAGTCTGGAGACCTCAGGAGAGGACAGCTGCTCTTGGCCTGGTGCCCTGAGTCTCCGTGGGGACCTGCCTGGAGTCTCATGGGACACATTAACACATTTGCCTGTGATGCTTGCCTGAGAGAACACCTCTCCATGGGGCCAGAATTAAGATTCCAAAGACTGCAAGGGCTGGAAACGCAGCTGAAAAGAATGATGAGATGTGTTGTATATAAACACCAAGTTCACCTCACAGTCAGATCAGCTGTTCAAGCAGAATAATGGGGAGACCCTGCTCCCCCACAGTTAACTGAAAAGGGCCTCCGAAGTGGTTCAGCAATACGATGGTACTTATTTATACTGCATAGTATATTTCCGTGTGTTTGTGTGTTTGTGGATGGTTTCCTAGGTGACAATCACATAGGGTACAAGGGTATACGCTGATGTATACTCATACCTCCCACTTTCACATAATCAGCCCACACCATCTCCTCTCTGGCAGCAAATGCGGGGGGCTGGGAGGGGATGGTCTGAGGAGGAAGGAATCCCTCCCTAATTTCTGCTAACTGTCCATGATGAAGAGCTAAAGAGTGGCAGTTCTGAGCCTAGAATGGACCTGAGTCTGGTATGAGGACAGGCGGAGACAGTTGAGGACACTGCCTAGCTGCTCTTCCATTCAGGGGGGAGAGCCCTCAGCATCCCCAGGAGCCTTCTGCTGCCTTCAGGTCTGGCTTGGAAAAAGAGATCCAAGCATTCCTTGGAGGAAAGTCTCACCCACCTCACCGACTAGTGTTCCATTAGAGCCGTGACTATTTCATTCATTGTCTGCTCTTGTTTGGCAGCTTCTTGGGGCGTTATGGGGGAGAGAGCATCCTTCCTATTTGGCTGATAAGGAATGTGAAGCTCCTTGCAGTGGGGCATTGGGGTGTGGCCGCCGGCCCCAGCCCGGGCACTTTCCCAGTGTGGGCAGGTGTACATCAAAAGGGAGGGGCATTTTCTTGACCCAAAGGAGGCATGGCTTGGTGCCAGGGAAGCCTCAGGGCACTTCTGGAAATAAAATGTTTCAGGGAAAACTTCTCTTATGAGCGAAGCAACCAGAAGGCCTTGCTTAGCCCAGCACATGTGTATGTGCATCTGCACACCCAGGCAATTAGAGCGTTAGCCCAAGAAGGGAGAGGCTGAAGCATGTGGTAAACTGCGGGTCAGGAATGGCCTTTGCAGGACTTCAGACATGAGAAGCAGAAATGAGGCACAGTTGAATTGGCAGAGCTACTGGAGACATACAAGGGTCCGAAAACTCAGAGACACCACGACCACCTCAGTGGGTTTAGTAGGTCACCAGGGTCTGCAGAGAGGAGCTGGATGGTCCTCTCTGGCTTTCAGTGACCCGGCTGTGTGACCACAAGGTGTTTCAGCTTATCACAGACATGGGTCACTCAGTCATCTCCCCCTAGTTGCTACATGTAGAGATTCAAAAGTTTCTAGGTTTCCTCTCTGTGGCTGGTCAACTTTACTGCTTTCAGGATAGAAGCAAAGCAGACAATTTCAGTGGTGGTGAAGCATATCTGCTCGCACCTGGCCTGGGGAACCAGAGGGGAGGGCTCCGAGGGCACTTAGCCCAGGGGAACCAAAGGGAAGAGCTCCTAGGGCATTTGGCCTGGGGGAATGGATGTTGGTACAAGGTCCCTAAACTAGCCTCATTTTTTTTAAAACTTTTGTTTTTGCTGCTCTGATTGGGTGTGTTCTGCTATCTTATCTTCCAAATAACTGATTCTATATTCTACTTCATCTAACCTACTGTTTATTCCTTCTAGTGTAGTTTTTGTTTCAGATATTATATTCTTCATTTCTGGTTCTTTTTTTATAGTTTCTATGTTTGTTTTTTTCATGCTGCTATAGTTCTCATTAAGTTCCTTGTAGTTATCCCTGTTCCTTGAGCATCCTTATAACTATTCTTTTGAATTCTATATCTGGTGAATGGTTTACATCCATTTCATTTAGCTCTTTTTTTCTAGATTTCTCCTGATCTTTCATTTGGGGCATGTTTCTTTGTCTCCCCATTTTGGCTGCCTCTTTGTGTTTGTTTCTATGTATTAGGGAGATCTGCTATGACTTCCAATCTTGGTAGGGTGGCCTTATGTAATAGGTGTCCTGTGAGACCCAGTGGTGCTGTCTCCTTGATCACCTGTGCTGGGTGCTCCAGGATTACCCTTTGTGTGACTTATGTGGGCTCCTGTTTTAATTGAGTCTTGATTGCTATCTATATGTTTGTACTTGGGGTCAACCCTCAGGCTGGCAGACTGTGAGGCTTTACCCCAACCACAGCTGACGAGCTGCTGTGCAGGTGCTGACTACATGGAGTGGAATTTGCCTCAGCAGGGTCTGGTGCCTTATAAGATCTCCCTTTGGATATGCCAGTTAGTGGCTTTGGGGTGTCTGATGGTGTCTGAAGCTGGCCACTGGATGTGTTGGTTCTGGGACCTCTGGGAGGGTCTCTGGTGCAGGTCAATATCAGATCCTCTCTGTGACTGGCGCTGGACAACCTGTTGGAGCTACAATGTGACCCACAGTTTGTGGCTGCCTCTGCTGCACCTGGGTATGTGGAAGAAGTATCAAGCTGTGCACCAAGGCTTGCTTATACCATCACTGGGCCTTGGGGGTCAGCAAACGTCCAGAGCCACCCCAAGATCCACCTCTGCCTGCTTCTGCCTGCCAACTGCCTATTAGACTCAGTCACTGAAAGAGTCTCTGGCAACACTCAAGTTGTATGAGTTAGGTTCTCAGTGAGTTACTGGGTAGGAGTGAGAGGTATCCTCCAGATCTTTATTTTTTTATCCTGCCAGTACTGGGTCTTAGGCCACTCAGAAAATATCTCAGAATATACCAATTCTAGCTGCCACCCACTGATGTTTGCACATCTGTGTGTCAGGGTGAGGCCAGCAGAGCTATTAGGCCCAAACAGACCAAGATTTGGCTGTGTGAAGGGAGGCCTCTGCACTGATTGAACAAGAAATGGAAAAACCTCCTACACAGGGGTGGGGAATGTCTGGTCCTTAGACTGTATAAAGCCTGCAAAATCATTTGGTCTGGCCCTTCCTGCCAAGGCATTAGGAGTGAGTTAATTAATGTTTTTTCCAAATATAGCAGGCTAAGTTTTCTTTTTTAGTTTTCACCTGAGGAATGAGGATATTTTTTCCACTGATTTTTAGAGAAAGGAAGGGCGGGGGAGAGACAGAGAGAGAAACATTGTGGTGAGAGAGACACATCGATTGATTGCCTCCCACACGCACTCGACCAGCGCCGAGGATGAAGCCTGCAACTCAGGTACATGCCCTTGATCTGAATCAAACCTGGGACCCTTCAGTCTGCGAGCTGGTGCTCTATCCACTGAGAAAAACTGGCTAGGGCAATTTGTACTTCTTAATCCCCTCACTTTTTTCATTCACCGCTCCCAACACTCCACCCATCTGGCAACCATCAATCTGTTCTCTGTATCTGTGAGTCTGTTCCTGTTTTGTTTGTTCATTTATTGTTCTTTAGATTTCACATATAAGTTAAATTATATGGTATTTGTCTTTCTCTGTCTGACTGACTTCATTAGCATGATACCCTGTAGGTCCATCCATGTTGTCCCAAATGACAAGATTTCATTCTTTTTTATGCCTGAGTAATATTCCATTGTGCTATGTACCACCATTATTAATGGGAACTTAGGTTTCTTCCATAGCTTGGCTATTATAAATAATGCTTCAATGAACATGGCATCCCAAGCCTATAGAACCTGAGTTCTTATCTTTGACAAGCTCCCTCAGTAGTCAGTCCACACTGAAGTCCCAGCTCCACGGGAGATGGCCTTGTGCTGCTGTCGCAGTCCCAGCACCTGGGACAGCCTGGACACGGCTGTGCTCAGGAAAGATCTGGTGTGTCTGTTAAAGAACTCGTGGGTTGCCCTCTTCTTCTATTATGAGTGCTGCTCTCTAGCGGACCTGTCTCTTGGCTCCTGGATTTCCGTGACAGGGGAGACACACTTCCCTCCCCAGATCTCAGTCACGAGCCCCACTGCTCCCTGGTGCAAATGTGTTGAGATTGGACTTCCTGTCTCTGGGCCAGGGTGGAGGAGTCGCTGTGCACATCTATTTCCAAGTTACTTTTCTTGAGAACTGCTGGGAACCTCTCACCCCAGTGTCCTTCCTTTCATGTTGTATCCCATATGTCTGGTTTCCCAATCGTATTCCTTGTTTAAAAATTCCTCCTACACACATTCAGCTTAAAGCCCTCTCAATCAGAACAGGTGTGTCTGGGTGACCGCACTCTGCACAGGGCCTGGCGGCTCTTTCCCAGACCAAGTACCCAAATCTGTGCTGGCCTCAGGTCCCCTGAGGGGTGCGGGGGGCTCATGGCTCCTATAAGTTGCTGTGGAGAGCCTTCTTTAGTTCACCTGGTCCCCAAGTTCTGGCGCAGCTGGGATGATACAGCCTATTGTAACAGGCCACTTGTAGAACTAGTTAAACAATGGAAGGAAGGAATTCCACAGTCCTCCCTACTTTGCTAGATGTTTCTGTGGTTGGAGGAAAAGAGTGGTTGTAGAGGAATATCACAGCTGAGCTAATAAAGTTGGTGAGACAAAATCTTAAAAAGAAGGGCCTGTTAACAGAAGAAACATTCAAACCTATAGAGAATTTTGTGAATTTATTTGAGCCAAACTGCCGACAACTGCCAGGAGACAAAATCTCAATCGGTGAGATAATACTCCAGAGACTGGCAGTTCTGCACCTTGTTTTATACATTACAATAAAAAAAGGAGGTGTATAGGTGTATGTGGGTTACATGAAATCCCTTGGTGATAGATTAGGGAGGTGGGAGAAAGCAAAGCAGGGGGTGGGGAGGGAGGGAACCTCTGGGATTGGATGAAAAGTGAAATGATAGACATACTTCTTTTACATAGGTGGGTACAGGGTAGTTAATAGTCAATAATGAACATGATAACAATAGCAATGAGGGAATTTAGGGTCTTCGTCCAGGTGCATTGGTTGTGGTCTGAGGGGTCCAGAAAAATGGAGTTACTTTGACATTCCAAAGGTATGTTATCTTAGATGCAAAAGACAATAGACAGACTTAATTAAGGTAAAGATTGACCTTTGTCAGGGAAGATTCTAGCTTAGAACATGACTATCTTCCATAAACTGCTTTTATTTTAAAAGCTTTCATTTCAGACCTCCTTTGTGGTTACTTTAGGTCTCTGAGTTTGCAAAGCCACCACACAGGCCTCCCCTGAGCTAGTCAGGTTAACATGCGGCCCCTTTTCATCCACAGTTGCTAACCACACAGGCAGAATACAGAGTCCCTGACAGGGAAGTCACCTTGGCTGACCATCACTGTCCCATTGCCCAGACGGGACCCTGGCGGAGGGCAGTGTGACTATGAGCTGACCTGCCCCCGGATGTGCTCCCCGGAGTGTGTGGATTGAGCACTGGCCTTGCGGAGGGACCCGCAGAGCATGAGGGAGCAGGCTCTGTGGGGGGTCCCTCCTTTCCAAGCGCCAGTGATGGTCCTCTGATAAATGGACAAGCTCATCAAGACTTTTAAACATTGGGGCTGCCACTCTGTTTCCATTTCGTATGGTCGTTGAAAATGTGTTCTATTTCCATAAAGAACAATCAAAATTGGAGTTACTGGATGTGTTGGTTAGTCATTGATTTTTGTGTTATGTGTGTGGTGAAAAAGCACAGTCTGTCTGATTGTGCTGCCTGTGGGGGTTGGAGGTACCCACTTGAGATACAAATCAGATGACCGCACCTGTGGACAGACAGCAGAGCCCGTTCACTCCCAGGTGAGCATCTTGGCTGAGAGAGGGGAGCACCCTCAGGCAGGAAGCACTTGTCCACATCACTACACTCCACCGCTCCCCAGTCAGCAGCCACTTACAGCACATTCTAGCATTCTGGTTGTGGGGGAAGGAAGAGGAAATCTCCCATGTTTGCTCATTATCTCCTGGGTCCCCCAGGCCCTGGGAAACTGAGCCGCGGTGCCTACACGGCACAGAGCAGAGCCATCTGGTTTCTCCAGTCAGAGTAGGAGGAAATGGGATATTATGGCTGCTCTGAAGAGTCTGATGTAGGAGCCACTGGTGGCAGGTCATGGTAGCTGCAGGTGTCCTGCAATGGTGGGTCTATGTGGTGTGGACATGTGCACCCAGAGAGAGGCTTTCCAACCGGGACAGCGTTGGTGGTGCCAGCTGCCAGGCCCAGCCCTGAGCACCATGTCACATGGCTCATGGAGCTTGTTGGAAAGGTGATGGCAGCTTCCCTGGACAGTGAGCTTTGTCTTCAGGAGCAAGTCCCAGAGCTGAAGTTCTCCCACTGCACCTATCAAAGTCTAGCAAGCCCGGACTCCAGGCATGGTGGTCAATGCCTGGGTAATTTTCTATCATCTATCTATCTATCTGCCTATCTATTATCTATCTATCATTTATCTATTATCTATCTTCAATCTATCATCTTATCTATCTACCTATTGTCTATCTACCTATTTATCTATCATCTATCTATCTCTATCTCCAATAAGAAGCTACTTGTTACCAACAACAATTTAGTAAAGAAGACAAAATTGAACAGTTCCTCATCAGTAGGCCTTTCCCTGGATGTCCCCTCACCTCTAAGAGCTGCTGATGAAATGTGTGGATTCATCACCTGAAAGCTGAAGTTCTTACTTTTCCTATAGTTTGTTGAAAGCACTATAGTCACCGGAAATGTATTGGCCCTCACTTTCAGCACCTATCATGGGCTTTGGATTATTACGGGGTGGGTGAGAAAGGCACAATGCCTTTGCACCCTGGTTCTCCATAGAGAAGGAGAGGGCAGTGTGGTTGAGGACTAGCTCAGGCAGTGGCCAGCAGTGCCAGCGGTGGGCAGTGCAGCGCTCCTGGCACTATGCTCAGCTCCCTATGGCATCGAGTGGGCTGGATGTGCACACACCTGACCTGTAGGTGCCTGAATTTCCTGATCTTGAAATTGGAATTTCTAATACTGACTCAACAGAGGAACAGTGGAACTCAGTGAGATAGTCCAGAGCCATTGCTTTGGGGAAGAATGGAATTCTGTTATTAATTCTGTATAATAACCTTCCAAGTGGAGACACACAGGGAGTGTTTAGACTATATTCCGATGCCCATAATAAGGGGCATTGTGCCTTCCAGCTTTTTTATTTTGTACTTGGCCCTGCATTGTGGGTGCAGACCATAGTCCGGGGTCCCCTTTGGAGAGCCCACACAGGGCTGTGGGGGACAGGAGCTGTGGTGCTCTTCAAGCTAGGACTGTTGAGGGAGCAAGCAAATAAAAGACATAAAATAGAGCAAAGCAGCTGAGCTTGTTGGAGGAAACATTTCAAGGTAAACAATCCTGGACTTAGATCACCCATTTGGGGGCCTGGAGTGAGATTTTCATACCCTCCCTCTGAAAGATGGTGTTTGTAATGAAGATGCTGATGGCCCAAGGGCCTCCAGGGCAGTGGTGTGTATAGGATCTGCCTGGCCTTGCAGAGGGGCTGCATCAGGGCTCTCGCCACTGCAATTCAGTGGAGTTTTGTCTTCTTAAAATGCTTTAACTTATCAAAATGTTAGCAGTGGCCTCCGTACCCTGGTAGTGACCCTGAATGAGAGCCTCCATGGCTCCGGGCTGAGGGAATCTCCCAATCCAGGCCTGAGGCCAGACTCCAGTGCCCTTTCTGGCCTGGCCCCATCAGGCTCCAGCCCACATTCCCCCTCAGCTGAGGACATGGGCGTGGTTCCTGCACAGGGTGAAGTCCACAGGCAGGTGCACAGCTGGGGTCCTTGCATTTACCTGCCTGCAAGGGCCTCCTGCCCTTAGGGATTTTCTTGCCACATTTGCTCTTCCTGCTCCTGCCCAAACTCAGTGCATCATCCCAGACTGCTCCCGTCTGAACCCCATGCATCATTCCAGACTCTGCAGGCAAGTATGTGCCAGGCCTGCTCCACCAGGGCTCCCATCCCACACCCTTTCTGTCTGGGGAGGAAAAAACAGACCAGTGGCTCAAGTTCCCTCCTATTTACCTTTGTGCTTCCCAGGGCAGGTCCCAGGGGCTAGCTGGCATTGACTCTGTTTTTTCAGCTACCTCTTAAAAGAGGAGGGAGAAAGAATAGAATTCCACAGATGTTTGTCTAGCATGATTTATTTAACTGTCTGTTCAGATGGGCCCAGCTCATTCTCATAGTGCGTGTCCTTCCTGGCTACTCCGAGCCCATGGGAAACAGCCATCTCTGCTTCAGTCCTGCAGTTGCGGCAAGTTCCCCCTCTAGCATGAACAGAGGTAGAGCCCAGTGCAGCCTCGGGGAAAGCAGCTCTGTTGTACACCTTGGATGAAAAGCTTGCTCCAGGTGGAAGAGCCAGGGGCACACTCTGGCTCCTAGACAATGAACTGACCCTTCATCTAACCGAGGCCCTGCTGGAGCCCAACAGGAGAGGGCACCTCTCTCCCAGAGCCCCTCCAGCCTCAGGCACTGCCTGCCTATGGGGCCTGAAGCCCTGGGGCCCAAGTACCCAGGCTGTCAGGGACTGGAACCCATCCTGCCTTCCTTGATAAGCTCCACGGGGATCAAACTCCCTGTAAAGGCCCCACGGGTGGAAGAACAAGGAAGGAGTTGTGCCCTGAGCCCTTGCAGGTTTGCTGGAAAGAATGCAGTTTTAACCCCTCATGAACCAGGTCAGGTCAGCTTGGAGTCAGGCTGGCTAGAAAGTGCCTTCTGGTCACATGCCTTGAATTCTCCTACCAGGGTGACCAGATTTGCAAGGCAGGCCAAGAACCTGTTGCCATGGTGACTGGCAGATAATGGCTAGGCTTTCCTTGCTGCTCTCTCTCTGGTCCCTCAGAAATGGGCAGCCCAGGAACAGGGGGCTCCATTGGGGCAGATGTGGTAGATCCTTTTCAATAAACTCCTCAGATGGCACGCCAGCCTTCGCTGTGTGTTTGGCTGCACCTCTCATACCTGATGCCCTGTTATAAAGATCTGGTCAGTCTGAGCACAGTGTCCATTTCTAACTGTGAGTGCAGGCTGGGTGAGCTCGGAAAGCTGGGTGTGGCGTGTGATCCTTATTTAACGAAGCCCCTCTCCCTCTCTCACTTAGCTCAACGACTCAGCCAAGCAGCTTATTGCAATGGACAAGTTCTGCCCAGCTGCTGTGTCTGACTGCCATGCCTCGTTGCCCTCTGACCCTGGCGCGGTGGCCAGTGTGGCCCCAGGTCTCACTTTAAGCAGCACAGGGGCAGTCAGTGCCTTTCAGCAGCATGTGGACGGCAAGAAGAATGCCAGGAAACGCCACTCCTTCACCGCGGTCAGCCTGACACACAGGTCCTCACAAGCTGCCGGCCACCGGCATTCCGTGGAAATCAGTGCTCCAGTGCTGATCAGCTCCAGCGACCCCCGGGCCACGGCCAGGATCCGGGACCTGGCGCATGTGTCGTGCAGTGCTCCCACCCAGGTAACATCCTCGGGGCATGGACAGGGAGGCACTGGGCACCCTTCCTGGGGCTGGGGGCTCCATCCTCAAATCGGAGCTCAGCATCCGTCCCCTGAACTAGCATGGAGGAGGTCAAGGCAGCACCCTTCTCCCTTCCTATTCTCAGGACCTCTGACCATGGTAGGTGTGTCTCCCTGTCACTACCAGGGCAGATATGTGATTGGCATAGCCTTTGAATAACATTATCCTGTCTCAGTTTGCACTCAGTCGATCTGATGGTGTTATGGATGATGTCCTGGTTTAGTGTTGGATGTTTTTAGCATCTCTTTAACACTTGCCAACTCCTTTCCCTTTCAACAAAGAGTGGAACGGCCAGACCTCAGAACCGGATTGAGCACATTGTTTAGTACTTATATCATTACTAGAGGCCCAGTGCACAAATTTGTGCAAGAGTAGGCCTTCCTTCCCCTGGCTGTGGGCACCGGCTGCCCTCTGGCACACAGGACCCGGGCTTTCTCTAGCCCCGGCTTCGTCCGAATGATGTCCAGAATGACGTCCAGTCTAATTAGCATGTTACCCTTTCATTATTATAAATTCTTACAGATGCCTTCTATTTCTAGGCATGGCATTGGCTCAACTTCCACGAGTAAGATAAAGGAGCAGGGGGAGAATAAGAGAAGGGGAGGCCTTATTTTCAATTAACTACCCAGGGCTGCCAGGATGTCTGGTCCACAGGTCACCACCCTCAGTGTTTCCTAGGAGTTCTAAAAACGAGCAAGCACGCCCATGGGTGCTGGCGGTCCAATGGCTCTGTAGTCTAGCTCTGCAGTCTGGCTCTACTTAGACAACCCCCAGAGCAGGAGGAAACAGATTTTTAAAAATCTGTTCCCACTTTGTTCCACTAGAATTAAGTGCTGTATTAGCTCATTTTAGAGGTGGCTGGGACCTTGAGACCCATTTCCTGTCCTTTTGACTTCAGGTGAAAGTTATGGTCAGGCTCCGGATTTTAATGAAGGTCATTACAAAGGGCAAGAGGTCAAGCAAAGCAGTTTTCACCCGTCCCAGTTTATTTCAGTTGTTGGGAGAAGTAAGGGGTGAGCTGAGCGGCCGGGAGTTAGGATGAACTTCCCCGTGCTATTTCCCACAGCCCAGGCGTGCTGTCCATGGGCGGGCTGCCCCAGAGACTAGCCCCTGGTTCTGCCACTGCTCCCATGCTGCTTTTCTGGTTTGGGGTTGCTTTGTTGGTCTTGTGCATCACACTGGGATGCCCATCCCCTGGCCGACCTAGGGAAGTACCCAGGGCTGCTAGAGCATGCCGAACACCAGGTCCTGCTTTGGCCACCGCCTCATGGACCCTCCTCCCCACCAGGCTGGATTTGCCCTGAAAGAGGGACCTAGTCCCGGAGTTCTGCACTTGGGAGTTAGAAGTGGGCTCTGTGGTCACCAATCTGGAAAATCCAGACTCTGCAGGCCTGCCTTTCTCAGAAAAAGGCCTCCAAGTGCCAGGCTGGCATGATGAAGACAGGCTCCAGGCCAGCATAGCAGGAACCCCCCGGGCTCCTCTGTGCCCAGGGGCATGGGTGTTTTTGGCCCCTGTGAGATGACAGGGCGCACCTCGAACTCAGACCAGCCCTGTCTGCTCCTGTGCAGCACACCCAAGGCTTCCTGGCAACAAGGGGCAGAGGTTTTGTGAGACCTGGATCGTGGGTTCCAGCAAGTTTTCTTCTGGAGTGCAGGGGTGGCTGTTGCGGGGTGGGCCACGCCTGTGTGCGCTCCCAGCCAGACTGGTGTGCGAGGCCTGGGGAAGTGGCTCAGCTGAGTCCCCCTAAAAACCCTATGTGCCTGCGACCATAGATCAGAAAGGTTGCCCAACACAAGATGGTCCTGCTGCCATTTAACTGACTTCATTCTGAAGCCCTGTGGAGGAACATGAACCAGATAAAAAGCAAATGTACCCATCCTCACAGCCACAAACACACAGCAGCAGTGTGGCTGAGCCCTGCCTCTGAGCCACATGGACAAGGGAGCCCTTAGGTGGCTGAGATACAGATCCTCAATATCACTGATTCTTCTAGCTCTCTTTTGTGTTCCTTTAAAATAGAAAGGGGGTGCTGGGGTTGTGGTTTCTATAGAAATGGCCCTAAAATGCAGTAGCTGTGACAGAATGCTCAGGGTCCTAGCAGCAGGCAGCGTGCCTCTGGGACACCTCAGGCCTATGTGTGCTCCCTCCCTGTCTGGGCTTCTCCAGGCACAGCTCACCCTAGGGAAAACTAGAAGCTTTCATTCTTTTCATTCACCCAGAGGAAATGGAAGCGGATGGTGTGAGTGATAGCTCGCTGTGATAGCTCCTGTGGGCTTGTTCATCCCGCCCTGCCCCTGGCTCCAGGCTGGAGTGGTGGCGAGAGGCCACCTAACCTTCCTTTGCTATAAAATGTTCAGGGCTGGCTTCTGGCCAGAGGAGTGGAAAGTGCCCGCCAGCCCCTGCAGAGAGCAGTGGGCACTCTGTGAAGCCTGGCCTGGGACCTGGCACAGGGCAGTGGCGGGCAGAGGCCCCTGCTCACTAGCTGTGTCACCTAGGAGAGTTGCCTGGTCGCTTCTGGAGTCTCGGTGTGCTCATGTGCTAAGTGGAGCTGGCGCAGAGCCTCCTTGGCTGGTTTGTTGTCAGACACAGGTGGCCTCTCCTCAGGGTGAGGTCAGTGCTATAGGTGGTGGTTCTTTCTGCTTCTCGGAGGGTCAGGGAATGAATCATGAGCCCCCAGGTGTCAGCTGTGACACCCAGGGCACCTCGTCTATCCAGTCATGGCTGTCTGCTCCCGGAGCCTCTCTCTGCTGTGGTGCCAGCTGAAGGTCTGGAAGGCTGGTGGTGGGTAAGGGTGGGTGGTGCCCAGCCTGCTCGCAGCCACAGCTCCTGTCACAGTCCTTTTCTAATCTATAGATATTTTACTACCTAATAGATTCACCTGGAGCAGTACCTCAAGTTCAATATGTCAGAGAATAGCGACAGTCCTATTTCCTCAAACCTGCTTCCCCTTCTTTATTCCATCTTCTCACAAATTCCTGAACCTAAGATCCTGCAAGTTCCAAACCCTATTCTCCCAGGCACCTCTGCCATCTAATCAAGGCCTGGGCTCTAACGCCAAAGCTCTTCTCCCATTATAATTGTCAGGATGAAGGAGGTCATGTGCTGTGACAAGCGATCCCAGACCCTAGTGGTTGGACAGGTGCACATCTGACTATTCAAAACTGCTCCCACATCCAGTTTTAAAAATCCAATTATTTGTTTATAACTGCCATTGGATCAAATTAGGAAATGATTACTTACATTTTAGAATAGTTCTCCCATAAACCAAATAAGAAACCAACCAGGTGACTAAAGTCATCACCAAACTGCCTGAGGAACCTTAATGGGTACATGTAGGTCTGGAACACCCTATATCTGTCAGTGTGAGCCAGGTTATGCTGTGATAACAAGCAGCCATAAACCCTCAGAGGCTTACTTCTCACTTAGACTGCAGTCTATCATGGGCAGCTGAGGGCCTGCCTGCTCCACAGTGCCCTCTCCCTGGACATCAGCACACCTTCAGGCCAAGTCTGTCCTACTCCCTCTTTGGTAAATAAAGTTTTCTTGGAACACAGCTGCACCTGCTCACTTATACATTGTCTGTAGCTGTTTTTCAGGCCACAGCAGAGGTGCTGCTTAGTTGTGACAGATCATATTGCCCACAGAGCCTAAAATATTATATTTATTGTCTGGCCCTGTACAGAGGATGCATGCTGACCTCAGGTGGCAGTGAGGGGTGAGAAATGTGGCAGCCAGTGTAATGGCTCCTAAAGACTTCTGCATGCAGGTGACCCATGTCACTCCAGCTCACCTTTCAGTCGCCACAGCAAGTCCTCCAGCAGGTGCCCCTGATGAGAACCCAGATGTTGGTGAACAGCCCCCTGTAGCACCATTCCCTGCAAAGCCTCTGTGTCTGTGTAAGCTATCACTGCTTCACACAGAGGCCGGGAAACTGTCTGCAGACAGTGACTGCAGAAGAGCCGACACTTGCAGAGCGAGGCTCACATTTCTGTGCCAATTGCCCTTGGCCTGCCCTGGCGGCGAGTGCGGGCTCTGTGGGATCGAGCACCCACATGTGGGAAAGGCTCCCCAGCCGGCCAGGCCAGGAACAGGCTCTGTCACCAGCCCTGTGAATTCCTCAGCTTCAGAGCCCAATGGCTTACAAATCAAGACCAGGAAAGTGCCCTGTGAAATCAGTAGGAGGGGAAGTGTTTGAGATTCAACAGGGAAAATATCAAGAGAAAGTTTCTCCATGTCTTCACTGTGTCTGAGAAGTCAGTGAGGAGAGCTGTGCATGCGAGCTCCCAGGATGTGGTTAGGATGCTCCCCCTGCTGCTGGGGAGCCTTTCCAGTGTGGGGGGGCGCAGGTGTCTGCCTCAGTGCAGCAGTCTGCGGGCCCAGCCTGGTGGGCCCCAGGACACACCGATCCTGTCCACAGGAGGTCGTGCTGGGGACTGCCGAGGGACAGGCACAGGCTGCTCTCACCTGCCCTGCAGCCCGCAGACTGTTGCTTGGTCCAGAACCGGCGCTTAGTCTTAGCACTTTGAGAAAGTTGCAAATTTAATTCCATGTCTTATAAGGAGAAAGAAACAAACAAGTGAATGTGGGATGAATAAAAACATCTCATCCTGAAGACCTTGTGCAGGAGACTTTTCTTCAAGCAGATCTGGGAATTGCTGTGCCCCTGTGACTTATGGGCCATGCCTGAGTGAGGGCAGGGAACGCTGTGGCTGCCTGTGGCCTGGCTTTGCCATGGTCACTGCCAGACTTTTTGTTCATGGTGTTCAGTGTCAACTGTGTTTCTTTTGCTGCTATGACAAGGCAGGAGCCACATCCACAGGTGTCTGCCATCCCTGGCAGACAAGAGAAGGGTGCATCAGGAAGGTCCCTGGCACCCCCTTGGCACCTGGGGAGCGCGGGGAGTTCTGGTGTGCATATGCTGGTCCAGGAATGCAGGTGAGCTGCTGGTCCTCCCACCCCGAACCCTGACTATCCTCTGAAGTCTGGTGAGCCCTTTGTCAAGGGAGCAGCCTGTGGCGGACACAAAGAGAGGCTTGTCATGGACCCCGCCTTAGGACTCACCTGGACCACCAGCAGAGGGCATCGCTCCATGCCATAGAGCAGGGGTCCTCAAACTAAGGCCCTCGGGCCACATGCGGCCCCCCGAAAACATTTATCCGGCCCGCCAGGTGTTTTTGCCACCACTGCCTGTCCTGCTTAGCAGCCGACTCGTCCCAGGCCTGCAGTGCGCATGTGTGGAATGTCTGGGGGACAGTGAACTGGCCCCCTGTTTAAAAAGTTTGAGGACCTCTGCCATAGAGCATAGAAAGTGGGAAGCACTAAATAGGTCAGCACAAGGAGAAGCCATGGCAGTTCAGAGCCAGGGGGAAACGAAGAAGAGAGGCAAGAGTGGGCCCCAAGGATCTGCGGGACCAGCTCCCTGGTCCCCCACATCTCCTTAAAGGCTCGGTTCCTCAGGCACCATATTTCTGGATGGAGGGTGATGAGGAAGTTCAGAGCCTCGCCTGGGTCTCCTTTGGTCTCATCCCTCCCTCTCCTTTCAGGCCAGGCCCAGCCCCTTCCCAGAGCACACCTTGCCTCCTCTCTCCCAGCTGAGCCCTGTGCAGCCCCTTCCCCACCCCCAGGCAGCATCTGCAAGGGTTCCAGGTCAAGGATTTCTGGCAGCCTTCTCAAACTCATCTTCTCTCCCTCCTCTCTCATGAGCTCCCACACCCAGGCTGGTGTGTACACAGTGTTTGTTTTGTGTGTGTGTGTGTGTGTTTAACATTTTTTAAATGTCAAAAAAACTTTTTTTTCAATTACAGTTGACATACAATATTATATTAGTTTTAGGTATACAGCAGAATGGTTAGACACATATAACTTACGAAATGATTTCCCCTAGAAGTCTAGTACCCATTTCATGCCATACATAGTTATTACAGCATTATTTGACTATATCCCCTATGCTGTATTTACATCACTGTAACTATTTTGTAGCTACCAATTTGTACTTCTTAATACTTTTCTCTTTTTCACCCCTCTCATCTGGCAACCATCTATTTGTTCTTTGTATCTATGAATCTGTTTCTGTTTCATTTGTTCATTTATTTTGTTCTTTAGATGCCACATAAAATTGAAATCATATGGTATTTTTTTCTTTTTCTGTCTGACTTACTTCATTTAGCGAAATACCCTCTAGGTCCACTCATATTGTTGCAGATAGAAAGATGTCATTCTTTTTTATGGCCAAATAATATTCCATTGTATATATGTACCACTTCATTATCCATTCGTCTATTGATGGGTACTTGGGTTGCTTCTGTATCTTGGCTATTATAAATATGCTGCAATCAACATAGAAATGCATACGTCTTTTCAAATTAGTGTTTTAGATTTCTTCAGGTAAATACCCAGAAATGGATTGCTGAGTTATATGGTAGTTCTATTTTTGATTTTTTGAGGAATATCCATACTGTTCTCCATAGTGGCTACACCAATTTGCATCCCCACAAACAATGAACAAGGGTTCCTTTTTCTCCACATCCTTGTCAACACCTGTTGGTCTTGGGTTTATTGATGATAGCCATTCTGACAGGTGTGCAGTGGTATCTCATTGTGGTTTAATTTGCAATTCTGATGATTAGTGACATTGAGCATCTTTTCATATGTCTATTGGCCAGCTGTATGTATGTCCTCTGGAGAAATGTCTGTTCAAGTCCCCTGCCCATTTTTTAATTTGATTATTTGTCCTTTTAGTGTTAAGTTGTATGAGTTCTTGATATATCTCGGATATTAACCCGTTATTGGTTGTCATTTATTAGGTTGTCTTTTCATTTTGATGATGGTTTCTTTTTCTGTGCAAACTGTTTTAGCTTGATAGAGTCCCATTTGTTTGTTTTCTGTTGTTATTGTTGTTTTGTGTGTTTGTTTCCCTTACCCAAGGAGATATATCAGAAAAAAATATTATTAAGAGCAATGTCAGAGAGTTTATTGCCTATGTCTTCTTCTAGGAGTTTCATGGTTTCAGGCCTTACATTTAAGTCTTTAATCCATTTTGAGTTTATTCTTGTGTGTGGTGTAAGAAAGTGGTCTAGCTTCATTTTTTGCATGTATCTGTCCAATTTTCTCAGCACAGTTCTGATAATGTCTGCCATCACCTGCTGGCCCGACAGCCTGTGAGCTTAGCCAAGACAAAGGTATACTTGCCCCTTTTGTACCCTCAGTGCCTGGCAGGGAGCCTCTGCACAGGGGCCCTCGGATGCAGGAGTGGAGGGATGAGCATTCTGAGTTGAACAAAACAGGGTTTTGAAGCCCATCCTCCCTGCAGCCTCTCACTATAGAGAAAGCACCTTCCGTCTGAAGCATAGCACACAGGTTGTTGGTCTACAAATACTGTACATTCTGTGCAAAGCCAGATGAAGACGTCTGTAGTCTTATGGACTCATACAGTGAAAGGGGGTTCACAATAGCTGCTGGCACCTTCTGTGGCCAAGGATGACCAAGCAACCGGACTTTCCAAGGGAAAGGCTAGAGAGGAAGCAATGATGGAGGTCCACCTGTGACTCCTTCTCATGAAATGAGGCTCAAGGGCTACATCTGTTGGTTAGAGCTGAAACTTTCGAGGTTCCCAAGGTAAGAAGTTGATCCTGTAGCCCCTTTACAGGCCTGTCCTGCCCTCGCTGGTGCTGTGAAATTTCATTCCTTAAACTGGAGCTGTTTTGTGGATGCTGTTCCTCCATGCTGCCCTTCTTGGGCCACTTTCCTTAATAATGTCCTGGGTGCCTCGTTAAGCTTTTGGCATAGCGAGATTTTTTGGTCCCGACCCTTGGCCCAGTGAGGTGAGGGCAGGCACTGAAGGTTGCAGACCAGAGCAGAGCTGGCAAGCATTTGTCCTTGGACGGCCAGAGATGGAATGTTTCAAGCCTCTGGGCCATGTAGTATGTCACAATTGTTCAGTTCCACCTTTGTGGGCAAAAGCAGACAGGCAACAGCAAGTGTGTGGGGTGTCTGGGTGCCAATAAAGCTTTATTTACAAAAGCAGGAGGCAGCGAGGGGCCAGATTTGATCTTTGGGTGAGTCCGTCCAATCCTGAGCTGAGCACAGCCCTGAGGGAGGGGCCTGTTCACACAGCCCAGGAGGTAACAGCCCAAAGGCTCCAGAGTCACACTGTGAGCTAATGTGGAGAGCTTGCCGGGGCGAAGTGGGCAGTGGGCAGCATGCAAGGTGAATGTAGGCCTCCTCGCTGCCTCCATCTTAGGTGGCCAGCCAGCTTTCCCAAGGGCTGAGAAAGAACTGTTATGTTGGCAGGAAGAAAGGCCCTCCCTGTCCCAGGACAGGCCATCTGGTCAGGCTTCTTGGGCTCTGACCTCCAGGCCTCCAGGCCTGCCCATCTTCACCCTCATGATGCCACCAGGCCTCTGCCCGCCGTGGTGCTGTCCTTTTGGAGCCAAGCAAAAGACTCGGGCCATAAAGTGTTTTCTTTTGAGTTTTTCTTTAGAAGCACGTTCATGAGACTCACTTGCATTCTGTATGGAGTGGTCGTGTGATGAAGAAAGTAGGCTTATTTAACTGCTCTTTGGGGTGATGAGTTTTCTGAACTCATATTAAAAATTGAACTGAGGGTAAGTCCATTTCTTCTGGGGGTTTCTTCTCAGGGTCCCAGTGTGTGCCACTGTGTCAGGAAAGCAAGGTGAAGCCTCTTTCAGCCCACCAGTCCAGACCCCTTTTTCCTCGTATTGACCCTACGAGGAAAATAAAATCACCTGGTTCCCAACTACTGATCAGGGGCCCCATTGGAGCTGCAGCACCCTGGTCAGTTGCTCAGTGGTTAGAGCATCAGCTTCCCCCACTGAATGGTCAAGGGTTTGATTCCGGTCCAGGGTACATACCTGGGCAGGGTGCATGCAGGAGGCAACCAATCCATCCATGTCTCTCTCTCTCTCCCCCCCTCTCTCTCCTTTTCCTCTCCCTCTCTTCCATTCTCTCTAAAAATCAGTGGGGGAAATACATCCTCAGGTGAGGATTACCAACAACAAAAAATATAGCAGCAGGGTCTTCAGCCTCTGGTAACAACCTGACAGTTTAGAATCAGGGGTCCGAGGCCACAGCACTGCAGCCAGGAACTGATGCTCATTTAAATCACCAAGGCTGGGGTGTTCCAAAGGGCAGGTCACTGTAAGAAGTGATGGCAGGCTTCTCACTGACTGCCAGACCAGGGCTGTGTGAGCCCTGCAGTCACCCTGACCTGCCTTCTGTTGGTGGGACAAGGAGGCCTGGAAGGCGAGCAGCTGCCCGGGCCCGGGGATCACTGGCCTGCCTGAGCTCTGCCTCCCACCTGTGCGTGTGCTTGCAGGGCAGTGGGCGCGGGACACCGGGGGCAGCATTACTGGACTCCCAGACCTGCTTTCCCTCTGTTTGCGGGTACCACGGGAGTTTCATTTGACGAGGGCATCACCTCTGACCAGTGACCTGAGCAGCTGACCCCTTTTGCATACTTGGCTTGTGTTAAATGCTTATGGGATGCTTTTTTTAAACATTAGGCCCAGCGGAATTGCTGGAGTCATCCATTCTATGGGGTCAGTAGATCTGAGGACCAAGGCCCCAGCATCCCCGGGTTATTGGCTGGCTCCCCCACATCGGGGGAGTGCTTACCTGCCTGGGCTGAACCCCAGCGTGGTTCCATTATGGGGTCATCTGAAAAAGAAGACCATGTGACCCTGCCTATCACAGGCAAAAACCTTCTGTGCTGAACCAGAGGCATAATTTCGTCTGCCCAGGCTGGGCTGGGCTTTGAGCCTAGTGATCTCAGAGACAGGGAGAATGTCTGTTTTGAGTCTGTGTTCCCAATTATTTTTATCTAAAAGCAGCTGGAGCCTGTTCTCCGTCCTTATTTTTATCCCCGCCTGATTTGCCTCCCTCCAAAGCTTCATCAACCCCTTAAGGCCCATTAAAAATCAAGGCAGTATTAGCGATGTGGTTCTTAGGAATGAACAAGCTCCAGTGTGGGGGCCTAGGGCTCGGGAAGCCCACCAGCGTGGCCAGAGCTGGAAGGAAAGGGCCACAGGAAGACCTGGTGTTGCATTCAATCAGTCTGAAGCCAGACTTCTCTTGTCCCGTGTGTCCTCGGAGTGATGCACTGGGGGGAAGAGCCTCCAGGCAGCCTGGTGCTGACTAGGAAGCCTGTGCGTGCATCATGCTTCCAATTCCCAGTCACCTAAAGGAGAGCTGCGTTCGTTCTGGGACACCTGCCAGGAGTTAGCAGGGCCCTGCTGCCTCTCAGGAGGCCCCAGCGTCCCATTGGTTTCCTTCTGCTCAGCTGTCCCTGAGGGTACCCTGCACTCGCCACCACAGCAACATTGCTCCTCACCTCCTATCAGCAATAACAGAAATGAAGGTCTGACTCTCAGGCAGGTTCCTGTCTACTGCAGGAAGTCATACTCTGTTTCCCTCTGGGCTTTGTACTGCACATGCAGGGGCAAGACAGGAACACATGCTCAGCCAGGTCTGTTTTAGATATTCTCCATCTTGACCTTCAGGAAAAAAGTGTTTTCACAAGTGTGGCCTCTCTGCTCCTCCATTCCAGCTTTAGGTAAGAGTCTGCTGTGAAATCCCACACATTTGCTTGGTAGTATTTGCCAAATCAAGTTTCAAAACACGAGAGCCAGGTTTCCAGCAACGTTGCCAGGATGCACTGCCCTGAGGCTGTCTCTAGGGGCAGCTCTCTTACCATGCGCCTGGGCAGCCCTCCCTCCCTAGTCCTTCCTGACCCTCCAAACACTCTGCCATGTGGTGTGTTCTGTGTGCGGTCACCCAGCGAAGTTGGCAGATGCTGGCAAAGATGGGTTCTTGAGCCTTAACACTGCACCGTCCACAGTCAGCCAGCCTCTCCCTCCACCTGACATACAGGTGTCAGTCTCCTCTGACTGTCCTGGCCAAAGGCGTTATTGCCTCTTACTGAGTTACCACTTGAGTGGCCCGAGCATTGGGAGTGGAGACCCCACACAGGCTGCCTTTTGGTCACAGCAAGACTCAGAGCAGTCCCTGGTGCTCTGCGTGTGCGGGGCTGGACAGGCTGTTTCAGTAGAGTTTATTTGGACAGAGTCATGGGGTCGAGGTTCCTCTGAGCCAGTCATTGTGTGTATCTGCTGTGCTTGGTGCCCAGGTATTGGCTTCCTCCTGTGCGCTGCCAGTAGTCACCTGGGCCAGTCCTCAGGGGCACTCCATGATCTCCTGTCTGCCCCTGGCATCCCCATAAAGATGGCACATGTGGGAACCAGGAAAACAAGGATCACCATCACCCAGAGCTTGGTCTTAAACAGGTCTCAAATAACTTAACCTTATTATTCTTTTTATGACTTGGACAATGTATCAGAAAACCATTTTGCTTTTTAGTATTAAAATGATGAAAAATTTGAACACATAGACTTAAAAATAATTATCCCAAATCCCAACTCCCTTAAATACCAATGGTTATCATCTATAATAATAAAAGCATAATATGCTAATTAGACTGGACGAAGCTGGGGCTGTGAGGAAAGCCTGGGTCCCGGGTGCCTGCCAGTGGCCAGAGGGAAGCCCAGGTCCTGGTGCCAGAGGGAAGCCGGTGCTGGCAGCCGGGGGAAGGAAGGCCTACTCTTGCACAATGAATTTCGTGCATCAAGCCTCTAGTTTGATATATAAATCTCCAGACCATTTTCCCCTGGAAATACATGCATCTTTTACAGAAATGAGGTAAGCCTACACACGCATTTCTCTAGCCACCTTTTCCATTTGAGGCACTTCACACAGCCCTCCATACCTCTTGGTGTGAATTCCCCTTACCTCATGGCTATTTGCTGTGCATGGTGTCATCTGCCATCAAACCTTCTGGCATGGGACACTTGGGTTGCTCCAAATTTTCTATATTATAAATAGAAATTGTTTGCAGATTTTAGGGTTCATTGTTAGCAAGAATTGCCAGCCCCAGTGAGTGTCTGCACCCCCACATTGAAGGGCTTCTCTGGCCTTCATCTCTCCTGACCTTCCACAACATTCAGCATGGTTGTCAACAGCTTCCTGGGAAACTGTTTCTCCCCTGAACCCAGAAACACCAGTGCTTCTTGCTTGTTTTCTGTCCTCTTTGCCAGCTCTCCTGCCACGTTGGTGGTCCACAGGCTATCCTCTCCTCACCCCACTTTCCTTCAGACCATTTCATCCACCTCCTACCCTGGCTTCAGTAATAATAGCAGCATTTATTGAGGGCTTAAATTAAATTATCTCACTTAATATTCCAACTAACATAGAAGACAGGAGCCTTTATGACCCTATTTTCTCATCTCTCAGGCATATCTACCTGTCCTTTATTAATTTTTAAAATTTTAGGGAACCATTGGCTCACATATTTTGCCTGATTTTTCAATTGCTTTAGTTGGGAGGGTAAGTTCCGTCCCTGCTGCCACATAGTTGAGGGCAGCAGTCCTGACTCCTACTTAAACCTGAGAGGTGGAGGCTCTGTGTCCAAGGTCACACAGACACGAGCTCACATACTTGAGCGCTAAGAACTTAACTGGCGGGCTGCATTGCTATGTAGACAAGCTACATGCCAGTGATCCCCAAACCTCCACCTGCAGGCCTGTCCCCTCTGCTCAGCTGGCATTGCTTCATCCTCACGTCACCATCTCCAAGCATGTCAGTCTCCACACGTCCAACTCTGATGGCTCCCAGATCTCACACTCCCTATCTCTGCACATGACACCCCCATCTGGCCAGCTGCCAAGGCCAGAAACTCCGCTCATCATCCTCTCTTGTGCCCTTCAGCTCATGACTCCACTAGTCCTGTTGGGAGAGGAGGGAATATGGACTCCCAAATATCTGACCCCAGAACGTGAATGTGTTACTCTACTAGGCAAAAGGGGCAAGGAACCTGAGATGGAAGATTATGCTGGATTACCCAGTGGCCCCAATGTAATCACAAGGTCTTTATAAGAGGAAGACAAGAGGTTTGGAGTCAGAGAGAAGATGACGTGATGGAAGCAGAGGTCAGAGAGAGAGATTTGAAGGTGATACGTTGCTGGCTTTCAAGATGGAGGCAGAGGCCACCAGCTGAGGAGGGATTGGGGGGAGTGGGTGGCTATAGAGGCTGAAAGAGACCAGGCATGGATTTTGCCTGAGAACCTTCAGAGGGCACAGTCCTGCCAACCTTTGTGTTGGGACTTCTGACTTCCAGAACTGTCAGACAGTGTATCTGTGTTGTTTTCAGTCACTAAGTATGTCATGACCTGTTACAGCAGCCATGAGAAACTCATGCAGAGATGTGGCGAGTAGGCACGTGGCCTCCAGCGCCTGACTGCCCGAGTTCCAGCCCAGCCATGGCCCTATATTGGCATGAATGTGAGCCATTCACCTAACTTCTCTGTGCCTCAGATACTCATTTTATAAAATGCTGATAAAAAACAAACACCCACTTTATAGGCTTATTTGAATATTAAATGCATTATTCCAGCAGAAATGCTGGTGAGCTCTGGATGGGGGAGTGGTCTTTATTATTTTTGCTGTAATTATTCTTACCCACCACCTCCTATACATGCCAGACCTCCTCCATCCCCATGCCCTTGACCCAGACCTGGCCTTCCTCATGCTTCCTGAGGGGTCCCCCTGTGAGGCATGGGTCTGACTCCATCTCAGTCTTTCTCCTGCCAGCCTTCCAGGGCATCTCTGCCCTCAAAGTGAAGGCCAGAACCCTCCCAGAAGGCCTCACACAGACAGGCTCTGGGCACTTTCCCTCACCTTTTCCTTTCTTTCAGTTTCTTCAAACTTGCTGAGCTTGCCTTTGCCAGCCCTTGCTGGACAGACTACTCTGCACCTCCTTCACCATCCGACCCTCATCACCTCACCTAATGGGCCCACTCCCTGCTCACAGAAGCCCTCCCTGGTCACACCCTCAGGTGAGGTCCCAGTTGTATATTCCTGTGCCCCTGCACTACTGGGACTCCCATGTCTATAATGACATGTCCAGTGCTTGTCATCCCCCGTGCAAGCTCACAATGGGCATAGAGCCAGTCCTGACAATCGGTGGTCAGCAGATGTCAGTGAGGACCTAGATCATGTCTCGTGTAGGCAGAACAACCCTACAACTCAATTGACTGTCACACTACTTTCTTGCTTGTATGCAGAGCCGAGGGGGAAGAGAACATTTCTCATCAGCTCACTGACCAGGTCTGACTTTGCTCAGCTGACGAGTGGCACACGGGGTGCTCCTAGGCCTCGGCTATCACCCCCAGCATGGAGCCACCTTCCCGTGTCTGAGTGAGTGAGTGAGTGAGTGAGTGAGTGAAGGGCCCTGACATCCTGCCCACACCTTTCTCCAGGGACCATCCAAGAAGGGACAGCTGTGGGGAAACCAGCACTTGGGGTGCTTGTCCTTACCCCAGGGGAGGAAGGGCCTGGAACCAGTGCCCACCCCAGCCTGCAGCCTGTGGAGGAGGTCCCTGGCCAGCTGTGGAGAACTCCTCCAGCATCTTGAAGGAAAAAATTCCCAAGCTTTGATGGTGAATGCCTTCAGGTCTGTCTCCCCTCCTAGGCTCGGCAGGTGTGATGAGCAGACAGAAGTCCCCCATATCTGTCAGCAGAGGAATGTCCCCCACCTTTAGCCCATTCCCACACAGCACCCCAGGAAGCAGCATCTTGCATCAGCCACAGGGATGCTTGGGGAGGGGCTGCCTCTGGGAAGCAGTCTCTCGCAGATGCTGGAGCTTGGAGTGGGAAATCCTTTGAAACTTCACGGTGTCTTGGAGAAATGAGGGAAGTTACGCTTCTGTGTTGCATGCTCTCATTCTGCCAGGCACTTCGTTGTTTAAATAAGAAAGAATAGAATTTCTAACTTCTTAGAGGTTGTAGATGTGCTGTGGTTTCCGGCACCTTTCATGATCCCTGGTGGAGGAGGGAAGTCGACCACCCAGGAGGGATTGGAAGGTTGCCTTAGCACATGTAGCTCATCAGCTAAGCAAGGGCAGTGAATAGAGTTTTACTAGTTCCCTGGGGCTGCTGTAACAGTACCACAAACTGGGTGGCTTAACGCAACAGTTCTGGAAGCCAGAAGTCCAAAATCAGGGTGTTGGTGGGCAGGATTGGTTGCTTCTGGAGGCTGAGGGAGAATCCATCCCAGACCTCTCTCCCAGCGTCTGGTGGCTGCCAGCAATCCTTGGTGCTCCTGAGCTTAGAGATGCACCTCTCCAGTCTCTGCCTTGTTCTTTAAGTGGCCTTCCTTCCTCTCAGGTCTCTCTGTCCTCCTTTTCTCTCTCTCATGAGGACACTTGTCATTGGATTTAGGGCCCATTCTATTCAAGGGTAATCTCATTTTAGGATCCTTACCTATAGCTACAAAGACCTTTATTCCAATAAGGCCACCTTCACAGCCACTAGGGGCTATAACTTGGACATATCTTTGGGGGGGCACAATTCAGTTCATTGTGGCTGGGTCTACAGGGGCCTCTGTGCAGGAATCGCCTCAGCGAGATTATGCACAGCCCAGATCTCTCTGCTGGCCCTTAACCACTTCCCTCAGCCGGCTTAGCATACACCTGATTGTAAGGAACTATCTAGAAGCAGACGTCCCTCCAGTCATCTCCTTGCACAATAAACTCTGAAGCTTTGAGTCCCTCAGGGCTGTGGTGGGAGATGCTAGGCTCTGTCAGTCCTGTTGCCCTACAACCTGCCCTCTGTCCACAGCCAAAGGACCAGCTTTCTGTAGAGATTACTCTTTAGTTCCTGGGAATGCATTTTTTCAATGAGTGCAGGCTTTATAGCATGAAAGGTTTTGTCTGGATTTTCTTTTTACAAACACAAGAATAATTCATTCAAGCTTTAAGAATAAAGATGCACTTCCTGAAACTGCCTTCTTCCATATTCAGCACAAAGTGGTGCTGATGGACCCAGATGCAGTCACAGAAAGGGGCTCTGAGCAGCTGCTCCAGGAGGGCTCTGGAGAGCTGCCGTGGGCCCGTCATTGGGCGCCAAGCTCTCCCCAGTATATGGGGGAAAAAGTCATTAACAACCCAGGCAAGTAGACCCTGAGGGGAGGACACATGCTTCATGATGCCATGCGACGTTGTCTTTCTCCTTCCTGGGCAGGGCCACCTGTCAGCTCACTCTCTTCTTGTCTGTTTACAGGACTCCTCCTCTGCCGGATCCAGCCCAGCGGCTGAACCGCAGGACATGGCTCCCAAAGGGCAGCTGCCTCTCAATGTGTGAGCTGCTGTTTGTGTTTTGGGATCCCATGCCCTCAGCATCTCCATCTCACCCTGCCAGCGTGGAAATGTGTGGTTTCTATGGGGGCCTCATGTGTTACTAGTTGGTCAGTTTATTTTATTTATTTTTTAAATATTTTAATTGATTTCAGAGAGAGAGGAAGGGAGAGAGATAGAGAGATAGAAATATCAATGAGAGAGAAACATTTATCACCTGCCTCACACATGCCCCCTACTGGGGATCAAGCCTATAACTCAGGCATGTGCCCTGACCAGCTGTCAAACTGTGACCTCCTGGTTCATGAGTCAACACTCAACCACTGAGCCACACCAGCTGCCCACTAGTTGCTCAGTTTTAATTATGTACATCTAATAATAGTACTGACAGGAAAGTGCAGAAAAGTTTAGCAGGATTTTAAATGTTATTGTCCCTAGGAAATTTATTATGAGCAGAGGGCATAATCAAAATATTTGATGATACAGGCACTGGCCAATCAGGAGAGGACCAACCATAGCAAAGAGAACACCTCACAGGCCCCTGAGAAGGTGTGGGCTGCAGGCCAGAGTGGGAGGATGCTGGCGCAGTGGGAGGTCGTGGGGTCTTCATGGTGGCTAGTTACTAGCTGCTCAGAGTAGCTCAGCATCTTAGTAGCTGTCACTGCCATACCCATGCACAGAATCTGTGTGTCACAGCCAAATACACCCTGATGAGTCACTGCTGGAAGTGACATGCTTGTCTTGCTTAGAACCTACTCTTGTTAAATTACAGTTCTTAAAAGATACGTGCAGTATAAAAACTCCCCACTTAAATAGCGTTCTGAAGAATTAGACTGTCTTCTACTCTTTTGTTTGCAATGAGCCAGTTACCTGAATGAATGTTCTAAGGTGGAGAGTAAGAATTTGGTCAATAATTGGGGAAGGGAAATGTTCACAGGTACTACGCAGTCAGAAGGACACTTGGGAATCTGTGTTGGTGCAGAACAGAATGTATTTCAAGCAAAATGCCTCTGAAAAAGCAACTTGCCAAGCTCCAGAAGGTTTCCTAGAAGTAGCTTAAATACCTGGTACATGCTTCCCTGCCTCCCTTGGCCTAGTGGAAGCGTTTGCCTTACGTGGGGACAGGGAGGGAATCATGAACATCCTCCTTTTTTTACCCACAGTGCTGTGAGTTGGTTATTATCATTCAGGTAAGCAAAAGGAGATTGAGGCTCACCTATATTTAACCTAGCTTCCCGAGGGGAGCATTACTATACTGCCTTCTAGATGTCTTTAGGCTGAAACCCACGTTTTCACCAACACTGGACAGAAGGTGCTGTCTTCTGACTGGGTCTCCTGGGTAAGCTCCAATGGCTTCCACTCAGACCTGGACCGAGGAGGCACGTGGGGAAGGATGGTGGTGATGGTCTTGCTCTTCTAACACTGGATTTCCTTTCCCTGAGAAAATAGATCTTCATCCACAGGAGACCCTTGGGCCCTCGTGGACTTTCCCAAATGAGAGGCAGGACACCGGGAACTCTTGCAGAACAAGGCCCAGGTGTTCCACTTTTGGGTCTCAAAATGAATGCCCAGCACACAGGCTTTCAACAGATGTTTACTTGTTCAATGAGAGCCACAGCCTTACCCCTCCTCGGTGCAGAGGACTCCCGGTGTTGGCCCAAAGTCCCCAACTCTGCATCAAACCAGCCACCCAAGAAGGCTGCTCTGTCTTTGAGACCCAAAAGGTAGCACAGTTCCAAGAATGTCACTCCCGGGTGTGTGAGTACATTTTGGAGGCCCCACCATGCACAGACCTCCCATACCTTGCAGGCTTTTCAATTTTGTGTGGAGATGGAAAGACCTCTTTTCCCACCCCACCCCACTCTGCCATTGGGGACCCCATCCCTCTGCTCTCTCCTTCTCTGTCTCCTCCCAGAGCATGGCTGTCCGTGTCTGGGTTGATTTTCATTTGGGTAACAGAAGGAAGACTTCCATGTCAAATACTGTCCTTGAAAGGATGATAAGCATTTTGGCAGAGATGTGTCTGCTAGTCACAGTGGTCATCTGAGAAGCAGAGAAACCATGGCCAGCAATGCTGGAGACTGGTTCATTGTGTGCTTCGCATGGCTGTTTGTACCGAGTGCCAAGCACCATGGCAAGTAATATCTCATATGTTACAGCGCTATGCACAATCCACTTTGAGAATATGACCTTTGAAATCGCAGTCTTTATTTTATTACTAGGGAGATAACGATCCAATGACCTCTTTGGTTTATCAGATTAACCTGATCACTCATCTATCCTTTTTAGCTCTAAGAAGTTAGTGGTCCGTGCATGCCGGTGACAGGCATGTAGGGTGGGAATGTGGTTGTTCTCTGTCTGTCTGTCCTTCCCAAAACAGTAGCAGTAGTCATGCTCAAAGATGATCTGAGGTTGTGCATGATAGGGACGCCTACACAGAGACAAGGGTGGCAGTGAGCATGCTACTGTGAGCCGGGGGTCTGTGATACACACCGGCCAGGCTATCAGAAGGTCTGTGACAGAATGACTCCAGTCATCCACGTCCATGCAGGGTTTGCCTTCTGCAGGTCAAGTCACATGCTCTGAAGTGTGAGCCCATATAATTGAAAGGCCTGATCGCTCAGGTCAGCCAATGGTCGAAGAGTGTTCTTACCCTCTTCTTCTAGCATATAAAAGTTCCCATGGGCACTGATTGTCTAAGGCTTTGGTTTTCTTAAAACACCAGGGGGCCCTGACCAGTTTGACTCAGTGAATAGAGCGTCAGGCTGTGGACTGAAGGGTCCCAGGTTCGATTCCGGTCAAGGGCATGTACCTTGGTTGTGGGCACATCCCCAGTAGGGGGTGTGCAGGAGGCAGCTGATCGATGTTTTTCTCTCATCAATGTTTCTAACTCTCTATCCCTTTCCCCTCCACTGTAAAAAATCAATAAAATCTATTTTTTAAAAAAAAACAAAAAACACACAAATCCACAAAGAGGGATCTCAGTTTGCTTACGCAGTGCATGAGGCGGCTGCTCATCTCTCCCATGACACACTGAGGCCTGCAGGAGCCCACACCCTCCCTTCTCACTGCCTGGTATTGGGAGGCCACTCAAAGTCCACTCCCTGGCCCGGGCTTGTCTGCTCTTCATCTGCCTGCCTTGTAGGGCTTCCTGGGGCATAAATGTCTGGTCCTGGAGGCCACACTTCAGGTCGGAGCAGCCCTTATAAATAGGCCACCACTTGGGCTGTGAGTGAATCTTACCTCCACTTCTCCGTGGGTTTCTCAGATGAGGGGAGTGAAGGACCTGTGGGAACAGGAAGAGGTCGCCAAACCGTCTTCTAATGTTTACACAGTCTGTGATGGTGGGAACCATGCCTCACATGGGATGGGATCGCTTCTACCCAGATTCGTAACACAGGGCTGGCTCTGCACCTCGGGCTGCAGTGGGATTGACCAGTGTGAGCTCAGTACATTAAGACCCGGTAATGTAAGTCCCTGCTCTGCGGTGAGGCGCCAGGGGAGTGACCCCACAATCCAGTCTCCTCTGACAGCAGCCCGCTTGTGGGAAGCTCCTGCAGCAGCACGGTACCTGCCCTCCTGCACCCTGTTATGCTGATCACCTTCAGGGAGAGAGCAGAACCAGGCCCCGACCGGGAAGGAGTGGAGAAGAATGCACAGGGGAAGGGCAGAAAGTCACCCTGAACAGAGTGGGAGCCTGTGGGCAGAGTGGCACTTGTGAAGGTGCCAGCAGGGCCAACTGACAGAAAGCCAGCGTGGGGGCCTATAGGTGCCGGTGGGTCCTCAGCAGCACTAGTGCTAAGTCGGGTTTCCTGCCGCGTGTGGAGGACTGCCCTGCATTGGGGGAGGACTGCCACTGGGAGTCAGGCCTGTGAGGGAGCAAGCACTGAGCTGTGCTTGGGGGAAGCCCAGCTGATCCTCAGGGGAATCTGGGGCCCAGATGGCACCTCAGCTTCCCCAACCACAGAGAGCCCTGTGGGCTTCAGGCAGCCCTTGGGAGGGGCAACGTCTAGTGAATCTGTGTCTGTAGGGAACTGCCTCACAATTCTATCAGCTCACAACTAACCATTCTCAAACCCCAAGCAGCAAAGCACCTGCAGCATTTCCCAGTCCTCAGAGTGCCCTGGGAGGCTGGGGTCAGGTCACTAGGTCTGTTACAGAGGGGTTTGCCATGGCTCTTGGCAGCTTGGAGGCCCACTTTCTGGGCCCTAAGTGGGAATTTCCACCACTAAGTTTGTTCTTTCCTTGTCTTCAAATAAACTTGCTTTAAAAAAAAAAAAAAAGTAGAATTTGAATAATTAGTTGTGGTACAAATATTGCAAGGAAGAATGTAACCAAGAATTCCCTACCTAGGCTGCCTTTTCTCTATGCAGGGCCTCGAGGCCTCTGCCAGCTCAGATCGATGTCAGGCCGGGCCGGAGACTAAACAAGGAAAACCCATTCCAGCTTGTTCTCTTGCTCCCTGTTTTTCCTAAAGATGTCTCTTGCCCAGAGCACCAAGTTATAGACAGTGTAGAAAATAGTAAACAAACAAACAAAAACAGGGCGGCCCCTAAGACCTGGCCCCAGATCTACTTCTGACACCCCAGGGCCTCTCACGGCTCAAGGAGCCTCACTGAGCTGTCAGGTCGGAAAGGTGCTCCTGGCTGCACACTTGCTTGGGTAGGCGCTGAGCTGGGCATGGCCATGGGCTCCAGGATCAGGGCAGAGCTCTGCCTCTTCCCTGCCAGTGCCTCCCTGGACCTGCAGTGCTGGGAATGCCTCTCCCCCAGCCCCTCATTGCTTTACTGGGAAGAGCAGATCACATGCTGTGTGTGCCAGTCCCCAGATGCATCAGCTACTCTTAAGTTGGGTTCACCCACAGAAGAACTCACATGTGACTCGGGGGACACAGTGGCTCTATGCCCGCCCTGCCTGCCACTACTGATCCTGGCCCTGCTTCTTCTGCCTGCAGGTACCTGGCACTCTACACCTACAAGCCCCAGAAGAGTGACGAGCTGGAGCTGCGCAAGGGCGAGATGTACTGCGTCCTGGAGAAGTGTCAGGACGGCTGGTTCAAGGGCACGTCCCTGAGGTCTGGGCTCTCTGGGGTGTTCCCAGGAAATTATGTGACTCCTGCTTCCAGGTGAGGTCGTAGTCGCTGCCTGGGAAAGAAGGGAGGATCCCCCCTCCCATTTCCCTGCAGCTGTCATCACTGGGCCACCCAAAAACACAGTTCAGAAGGCAGCCAGGAAGCCCCTGCCTATCGGGTTTGGCCCTGTGAGCTCAGAGTCCCCTTGAACAAGGATTCTAAGTAGCAAGCATTTCCCCTTCTGAATTAGGTTTGCTTGTCTTTCCCCGAACAGACACTGGCTGCCCAGGGAGAGGGTGGGAGCAGAATGAGCTGCAGTCAGGGCAGTAGCAGTAAGTGGAGGCAGAGTCACCATGGAGGGCGAGACTCACAGGTGTGGGTGTGGGTGTGGATATCGGGGGGGAGGTTCCTGTGCACAGTGAGAGTACAGCGGGCACATGTGCTGTAACATGGACCTGCTCTACATGAAACACGCATACATGCATATGTGCAAAGGAAAAGTGATGTACTCCCCAAAGTCAGCAATTGTTATTAACTGGTAGCATTATAGATAAAAGTTTTTCTTCCTTGTGCTTTCCTGTGTCTTACAAAATGTCTGTTATATTTTTTTAAAATATATTTTATTGATTTTTTACAGAGAGGAAGGGAGAGGGATAGAGAGTTAGAAACATTGATGAGAGAGAAACATCGATCAGCTGCCTCCTGCACACTCCCTACTGGGATGTGCCTGCAACCAAGGTACATGCCCTTGACCGGAATTGAACCTGGGACCCTTGAGTCCACAGGCCGATGCTCTATCCACTGAGCCAAACCTGTTAGGGCTTGTTATATTATTTTTATTAAAACAGAGCAATTTTAAAAATTCACTGAAAATGTTATCCAGAGTTGTCTGAGAATTTCCCATTGAGATGAGGGCACTGCTTGATCTTCAGTCCATCTCGCTCAGGGAAGCCCTTTACCAGTTCAGAGCTACGTCAACATCCACAGCACATAAGAAAACTGGAGATGTGGCCCTTGTACTCCCTTTGAAACAAGACTGCTGTGAAAAAAATTAAACAGTGCTTACATGTTGCATTGGTGCTAGAGATCCATACTTCTAAGCGCCCAAGGGGCAGTGCCAGCCTGGAGTAGGCTCACACCTCTTGTCATTCCTGGGAAGGCCCATAATTTGCAAGCCCACTTTATTTAATTTTTAAAAATTTCCTAGGGAAAAAGTGAGCCCAGCAGGTAGCAGATGTGATTTTTTAAATGTGATGGTTTGGGCTGGCCAGCTGACAGGTTCATGCTGGAAGTGAATTTCAAGGCAGCTCTACAACTAGTGAGGGAAGGTGCTGCCCAGTCCCTGGACAGTTGGGTCCTTCCCTAGGGGGCTTTCCCCAGAGCTGTCCTGTAGAAACCTGACTCAATGACCATTTGAAGTCAGACCCAATGGTACCAAGCCACCTGGAGAGGGGCCTCTGACCTGGCCCGGAGCCACGCCCGGCAGAGCCTGTTCTCTCCCAGGTGTGGCTTCTGGTGGCTCATGACTGAGATCCCAAGAAGACAAAGGGGAGTTTATTGAGCTCTTGGACAAATGGAAGACATTCCAGTCCCCTGAAACTAAACACCTTGCAAAACCCGCCTCCACTGTATTCTGCACCCCACAGCACAAATATGCAAAGTGTGCAAGTGTGAACAGCCTATCTTCCAAGTTGCTGTTTTCCATTGGTTTTTCTTAAACACTCTACACTGGTTTCATCTGGAAACCGTGGGCTGAAAGGGCATTTATTTTCTGGTAAGAAGCTGCAAGTTCCCTGACATCTCTCAGCGGTACATGGTCTGTTGGTGCCCTTCCCAGAGGCCGGCAGAGCAAGGAGGTGGCCTTGTCCAGAGGGAGTAGTAGGTCCTGCCACTGCTTCCCTCCAGGTGCAGATGTGTCCAAGCCTCGTGGGATGTGACTGAGCCATCGCTCTTTCTGGAGGTGTTTGGGGACGCACAGCTGTTTGTTAGAATGAGTCAAAACAGTAACTCTGGTACAAAATATTTTATTGGTTGGAATAATGCCTCTGTTTCTCAGGGTTCTTTTGCTACTTCTTGAATATTCACACAGAGTTAGCCCCCATGAAGACTTACAGAGGGCACCCTCTCAGCTGGAGCTCTGGGCATTGTTTGCCGACAAGGGTTATCTCGGCTTTGTTTTAGGGTTCTCTCCTGGCCTGCGTGGCTTTCATCTCAGAAAGGCCAGTGTGTAAGAGCAGGCCTTTACCAATGGCCCACGTGGGGTGGTTTTGTCTGCACTGTCACTTGAGTTCATTCTCTTTTTTTCCTTAGGGCTCCTTTAGGAGGGCCTGGGCCACCTGGGAATAATGTGGTTGGAGGGTCTCCACTGGCCAAAGGGATGGCCACAAGCATCCACCCAGGTGGTGGGAGCCTGAGCAGCCCTGCCACCACCGGGAGAGCAGCCCTCCCCCTCGCCACACCCCAGGCCCAGCACCAGGCAGCCTCTCCCCCGGTGGGCAGTTGTCTGTGGCACTCAGCTCCCCCAGCGGCTAGCCAGGCCCGGAGCACTATCCCCACAGGTATGTACTAGTCTTTCGGGGCCTCAATCTCTGGGAAATTTGTCAAGGGGCTGAGGTCTCGGGTACACAAATCGTAGAAACATTCTGGCCTAGGTCTCAATCAGTTCACAACGGGAATGGCTTGTCGTAATCATTGACCCTGTTGATCTCCAGGAGATATGACTTACCCTGTCCTGGAAACTGAAACTGATGAGCAATTTATATATTTGGCTGCAGCAGGAGGACCGAGTGCACTGATAAGATTAGCAGGAGGACCGAGTGCACTGATAAGATTAACAGCCTCTGTTAAGCGGTGTGGCTAGGTGGGCTCTGGCTCTGTGGGGAGGCTCCGTTGGGGGCACCTGCGATGGGGCAGGGAGAGTGGGAAAGGCTTCTCTAAAGAGTCTATCCCAGAATGAGCAGCAGAGTGACACTCAGGTAGGAACAGAGAAGGGTGCCATTTGACGCAGGAGGAAAGGAACATCGAATAGAAGTGGCAGAAAGCAGTCTTCTTCAACCAGCAGCAAGAAATTGAGTAAAGACCGAGCTGACGGAGGCCTGGCTGAAGGCGTGACTTGGGAGTCAGCAGGCCTATTTTGAATGCTGGGGCTGCCGTGGCCCCACTGTCTTCCGCTGAAAGACGCACTTACCTCCACGGACACTGTGAAGGCATTGACATTGCATATACAGTATGTACGCAGTACACTGCAGCTGTTTTATTGTTCTGTTAGAGAATAAGAATATTATTGGAGTACTAGATGCATGAGAGTAAGAAGAAAACATAAGAGTTACCACAGGATCAGGGGGTTGAATTCTCTCTTGAAGGCAGTGGGGACCCACCATGAGACTTGAAGCCCGAGGGTTGACACTGTAGTGAATATTAGCAGGCACAGCAGGGAGAAGAGGTGGTGTGGGCAGTCCGAGGCCTGGAGCCAGGAGAAAGGGGTCGCTGTGCCAGGTGAGGTGGCGAGGGCCTGGATCCAGTGAGTGGAACTGGGACAAGATAATAAGCTGTTCAGGAGGCAGAGTGGGTGTGACTTGGAGATGCTCTGGGTGGAAGTGTTCAGGGGAGTGAGGAACCAAGCCCAGTTCTCAGCTGGCACCAGTGGACTCAGGGGATGACAATGGCATCCCCTGACCTAGAAAAGACCAGAACAGGACTTGTTGATAGAGGAAGATAATGACATGTGGCTTTGGGAGATGCAGTGGGTGCTAGTCACACTGGGGCCCACCGGTTAATTTGGAACTGCCTCCCTAAGGGGGACTCCCATCCCGTGTACGAGTCCTGCCTGCCACGGTAGGAGGCAGCCCCTGTTCCCTCAGCCGCCTGTCAGGCCAGCTGCAGACACTCACCTGAACTCTATGTGTGTCCTCCACTCAGATGCCAGGAATGTGAGATGCCACGTGGATCCCTTTGGGGATGCAGGAGATGGTGAAAACATCCTGGCTTTTCAGGGGCCGCAGGTGGACTTGCAGTGCACAGTTCCCGATCACCAGTGGGTGCAGGGTGGACTTCGGATGCCCGTGTCTGACATGCTGGGTGGTGTCTGTGTCCAGCAGTCATGGGATCTGGCCCAGGGAAGCCTCATGGATGGGTTAGGCACTTCCCTGGCTGGAGAGCCTCCGAGACTGACCCTGCAGTCCCTGTGAGTGCCTAGCAGTCTTTCATATGTAACTTAATTCTGTGTCTGGCAGCTCGGGCGCCGGGGGCCGGGTAAGAGCTGGCTGTCTATGCACTGAAGGAGTTTGGCAATCGCATCGTCTGATGCTGGACCTCCTAGCCCCAGCTGCTACCTTCTGATCAGCTATGCTTCTGGCTTAAGTTCATCTGACGCTGCTGAGTGGGCGCCTCCAGCTGAGGACACGGCCCTTGTAGTAGCCAAGTGATGGAGTGAACCCATAGCAGAGCTTCTTGACTGGGGCTCTACCCCAAAATACCCATCTCCTTGGCCCTTGGAGGACCTGGGCAGGACCTGGGGCACCTAAAGTCTCAGATCAGGTCCCTTCAGGTCCCACTCCCACATACAGATGTTTCTGTGTGCACCACCACAGCCCTGCTTCTCACTGAGAGTGCACACCCAGCACAGCAGCCCTGGGTTCTCTGCACAAAAGGCCAGTATAATGGCCTTTCTATGCCATGGCTTGCTCACAACTTCCCAATTCAAAGAAAAAAAAATGAGACCTGCTGGTCATTTCTCCCTCTGCAGAATAACAAGCTGAATCCAAGGGAATTGGCATGGCCAGGGAAGGGCAACCTTGTATCTCAGCCATCCATCACCATAGTAACTACCATGGTGGGACAAGCTTTCTCTTCCATCAGTTTAATTCTAGAGATGGGAAGAGTGGCGCACAGGGTGTAAAATATTTTGCCAATTGCATTCCAAACCTAATACTTGTCCCCACATTATTGCTGTCACAGCCAGGTTAAAGAAAGGCTCCTACTGCATCTTATCAGTAAATTAAGTGCCACTGAGTTCCCACAGCATTTTCCACTTTACTCTGCATTTTGCAAGAGAGAGAACAAAAAACTGTTGACAGTTCAAGTAATGTATTGTCAGGGCTGCAATTACCCATCTCAGTAGACCCCGACCTAGGCGGTTGAGAGGCATTTCATTAGTTCACTCATCTCGAGCCAAAGTCAGGGAGTTTGACAAAAGCATCCAATATGATTTGTTCTACTTAACTAATGTAACTCCTTTTTTTAAGGGCAGCTCTACCCATTAAGTATAGTGTCCACATAGCCTCATATCAGTGCTTAGTAGGCGCAAGAGCCCTGTGCAGCCATATATTCATCAGCAAACAGTACTGAAAGAGAACTCTGTACACACCAGGCTCTGCTGGGGTCTGGAAATGCAGAAAAGAACCATATGGACCCTTTTTCCACCCCTGATTAGGGATAAGGGCAAGGGAACTTTCAGTAGATTTTGAAAACCACTAGGATGGAGGGTATTAAAAAAGCGTGGAGAGATAGTGTACTCAGACTGGGAGGAAAGTAGGAGAGGGATGGAAGAGGTTTATGGAAAGTTTTCAAGAGGAGGTGACACTGCCTTGAATTAAAGCAGAGAGGACATTGGAGCAGAGGGACTGGCGAGGGCACAGGCATGGTGATGAGGAAGACCAGTCCCTGCTGTGGTAGCCTCACGGAGTTGATGTGACTGACAAAAAGTATGGAAGGAGAACAATAGTAACTCTCTCTCTACTGAAGCAAAATTTGCTTTTCGATCCCAAAGATAAGTAGATGAGCATGCAGTGGTGGATGAGGTGATAGTGAAGCTAGTGCAAGACTGATGCCTTTGGGAACTAAAACCAGGTCCGGGGGAAGAACTAGGAATGCAGGAGGGTAGGTACCTGCCTTGTGGTAACACTGAAAAGGTGTGCAGGGGCAGACCATGAGGTTCTTTTAGGCTATGTCAAGGAATTTCAGTTTTTATCCTAAGGGCAAAGGAGCATATTAAAGGGTTTTCAGTAATAGATATAATCATATTTTTTATCTAAAAGATAAAGTAAGACTTTTCTCAATTTTAGTTATTTATTTTATATTTTATTAAAGTTGAGATACAATATTATATTTTTTTCAGGAGTGCAACATAGTGATTTGACATTTATATCCTATACTAGAGGCTCAGTGCATGAAATTCATGTGGGGGGGGTGGGGGTGGGGGGGTGGTGTCCCTCAGCCTGGCCTGCACCCTCTCTCAATCTGGGACCCCTCAGGTAGAGTCCCTAGGCCTGACTGGTGATAAGGGCCTATCAGGGCTTTCCTTCCCCCAGCTGCTGGCAGCTTGCCTCGCCCCTGCCACTGCCACTGCTTGCCATCTGTGTGGCACTGCTTCCCCCCTCCCCACCCGCCACTGGTCGCCTCCCTCTGCAGGCGACAGGCATGGGGTGCGATCCCTTGTTTGGCCTGGGCCTCCCTCTGTGGGGCAATTGATCGTGGAGCCCCCAGATCGATTGCCCCGCAGAGAGAGGCCCTGCCCACCCACTGCAGCACCGCCAGCCCGGTGGCCTGAGCCTCCAGACCACCCTTGTGGGGCGATCAATCAGGGGGCGGGGGGAGGGCAGATACACAAGATGACTGGTTCAGAGGAACCATTCAGCCAAAAGCCCTAAGCTGG
Source organism: Myotis myotis (assembly GCF_014108235.1). Lineage (NCBI taxonomy): Eukaryota > Metazoa > Chordata > Mammalia > Chiroptera > Vespertilionidae > Myotis > Myotis myotis. The sequence continues at coordinate 99,573,273 of NW_023416324.1, read as the reverse complement.
GCTCATGGCTGGCAAGCGAAACAGTGGTGGCAGGAGCCTCTCCTGTCTCCGTGGCAGTTGGACATCCCCTGAAGGCTCCTGGACTGCTAGAGGGCGCAGGCCAGGCTGAGGGACCAGCCCCTGAGTGCATGAATTTTGTGCACTGGGCCTCTAGTGTCTTATAATATGATCACCACACTAAGGCAGGTACCCATCTGTCATACAAAGTTATGGCAATAGAATTGACTGTTCTATATTTCCTCATGACATATATTTTCTTATAACTGGAAGTGTGTACCTCTTATTCCCCTTCACCTTATTCACCCCATCCTGCTACCCTCTGGCAATCATCAGCTTGTTCTCTGTTTCTATTGGTCTGTTTTTGTTTAGTCATTTATTTTCTGTTTTTAGATTCCTCATATCAATGAAATCATATGGCATTTGTTTTTCTCTGACTTATTTTACCCTCTTTGTCCATCCATGTTGTCTCAAATGGCAATATTTCATACATTTCATTCTTTCTTGGGCTGCTTAATATTCCACTGTATATATTATATATACATCATATATAAATACTTATACATATATATGTATATCATATCTTCTTTATCCATTTCTCTATCAATGAAAACCTAGATTGCTTTTTCATGGCTATTGTAAATGCTACAATAAACATAGAGTTACACATATCTCTTTAAATTAATGTTTTCATTTCTAGTGGGAAGGTAAATCCTGTCCTCATTACTTTATCTTGGCCATAAGCAGAAATCTAGTTTCATATGACGCAGTATTAAATACCCAGACATGGAATTACTGTGTCATATGAAACTAGATTTCTGCTTATGGCCAAGATAAAGTAATGAGGACAGGATTTACCTTCCCACTGGAAATAACCAAAAAAAGCAGATAAATTTATAAAGCAAGAGTTTATGAGACAATAGATATCAGAAAACCACAGAAATGATACAATTAAAATGATGAACACAGAGGTGGGCCCAGCACACTGCTTAGAGAAGATTTCAGACTTCAGCACAAAGAGGAAACTTCCAAGGGTGCAGGGCATCCCTCTGGGGTAGTTCACTGAGAACTAATCAGCATATGCATGTGAGAAGACTACCCAGAGCCAAGCAAAGACTGCAAGGAAGGATAAGTGCTGTTAGTGCTATCATTGTGGGCATACAAAGGAGCAGGAAAATATGAGCAACAACAAAGAGATAAATCAATCAACCTAAACTGACCCAGAACCAATATAGATGTTAGAATTAGCAGACAAAGACATTGAAGACAGATACTATAGTTGCATTCCATATATTAGAAAGTTGAGATTTTAAAGGTATTTATAAGACCCAATCAAATTTCTAGGAATAGAAACTATAGTGTGTGGAGATCAAAAAATACTTGATGGGCCCAGCTGGTGTGGCTCAGTTGTTGAGTGCTGATCTATGAACCAGAAGGTCACAGTTCGATTCCTGGTCAGAGCACATGCCCAGGTGGTGGGCTATTGTTGAGTGTTTCCTTCCCACGTCCCGCGTGGGTCAGGGTTCAGGAACTGGAAGCAGAGCCGCACACAAATGAATATGAAAAGACAAGAGATAATTTGAAATATTGGGGGACCGGGCGGGCAAGTCCAACTCAAGGGGAAGGACTCCCTCCTGTGCTCAGGCCTCACCAAACTTTTATTGATCTGGGATGCACCCATAGCATAGCCCTTAGGCAGGCGACCCCCTGCAACAGGCAGACTAGCCCATCAGCAAGGATTTACATAATAATAAATGGGGGAGTAGTTTCAGCTACCACTGTCTGGACAAACAGAGGTGGCGCCTAGCTCCAACCTTTGCTAGGGCTTGAAAGGCACCCAGCCTTTGGGGGGTTCTCTGTCTATGCTTATCAGATAGTGAAGGCAATAAACAGTTTCCCACAGGCTATATCCCCAGTAGGGGTCATGCAAGAGGCAGGTGGTCCATGATTCTCTCTCATCATTGATATTTCTATCTATCTCTCTCTTCCTCTCTCTGAAATCAATAAAAATGTATTTTAAAAAAGAATATACTTGATGGAATTAATGTGAAATTAGACTCTGCTGAAGAAAACATTAGTGAACTTGAAGGTATAGTAATAAAAACTATGAAAAATGAAACACAAAAGAGAATTTTTAAAAATGAAAACAGCATCAGTGAAAAACAGGACAACTTCAAGTGGCTTAATATACATGTGATTGAAGTCCCCAAATTTGAGGATAAAAAAGTGAGAGAAAAATTATTTGAAAAAATAATGATCCAAATTGTTCTAAATTTGATGAAAACTAGAGACTCATATATTAATGACAGTTGTTGAACCCCAAGCATAAGAAACAAGTAGAAAACTATATCATGAAAAAAACTCTAATCACAATAATTTTTTTCTGTGACAAAGAAAATCTTAAAAGCATCCAGAAAAAAAAAAGATACATAAAGTAAGGAAAAATTAGGATGACATTAGATTTCTCATCATGAACACGTCAAGTGAAAAGACATTTAAAAACTGAAAGAAGTACTGAAAAAAATAAGTCTGTCAAGTTCAGATTCTATACCCAGAAAAAATACCTTTAAAAAGTGAAAGAAAAATAAAGAATTATATAGATATAGAAAAGATTTCATCATTAGTAGACCCACCCTATGAGAAATGTTAAAGTTCTTTAGGAAGAAGAAAAATGATACCAGATGGAAATTGGGATCTATACAAGGTAACAAAGAGCGCTAGAAATGGTAACTACATACATAAATATATAAGATTTTTAATATTATTTAAATCTCTCTTTTTTTTAACCCACTACCTGACACTCCAACCAACTGAGCCACACTGGCCAGGGCTTATTTAAATATCTTTAAAACATAACTGAGTGTTTAAAAAAATAAAAACAATGCAGTTTGAAATTTAAAACATGTGAAAGTGAAAGGTATAATAGCAAATGCATTAAGGTTGGGAGGGAAGAAATGGAAGTACTGTATACTATTGTAAAGTATTATAAGTATATTCTTAGACTACATGTAAAGAGTTATCAAATCAATTACAGTTAGGCTATGTTAAATTAAAGATGTAAGCAATCACTAAATATGAAAATGAAGAGTTATGACAAATAAGGTAACAGAAAAAATAAAATGTAATCATAAGACTTCCAATAATCCAAAAGAAACCATAAAAAGACAGGAAAGGAAACAAATAATACATGGGTCAAATATAAAACATGTAGTAAATTGCAGGTTTAAAACTAGTCATATAAATAATTTCATTAAATATATATGGTCTAAATAACCCCAAATAGAATGCATAGATTGTCAGTTATTATTTAAAAAAAAAAAAAAGACAAGACCCAAATAAATGCTGTGAACAGGAAATAGATTTTAATACTTTAAATATAAAAATGCAAATAATGAATAGTAAAAGGATAGAACAATATATATAAGCAATTGCCATTATTCATCGTAGTTATAGTCTACTAGAGGCCTGGTGCATGGAATTCGTGCACTGGGGGGGACGTGTCCCTCAGCCCAGCCTCACCCTCTCCGATCTGGGTCCTCTCAGCCTGTGGGATCAGGCCTAAACTGGCAGTCAGACATCCCTCTCACAATCCGGGACCTCTGGCTCCCAACCGCTTGCCTGCCAGCCTGCCTGATTGCCCCTAACCGCTTCTGCCTTCCAGCCTGATCACCCCCTAACCACTCCCCTGCTGGCCTGATCTCTCCCAACTGCCCTCCCCTACTGGCCTGGTCACCCCTATCTGCCCTCCCCTGCTGGCCATCTTGTGGTGGCCATCTTGTGTCAGGATGTGATGGTCAATTTGCATATTACCTCTTTGTTATATAGGATAAAGTTTTTTGTGGAAGAGCCACACTCAAGGGGCCAAAGAGCCGCATGTGGCTCGCGAGCCGCAGTTTGCCGACCACTGCTAGACCAGTATTACTGAGTGAATACTGAACTATTTCACCTAAGTGAAATATGTGTGTGTAGCTCACATAGATTTTAATCTTAAATGTTCTATTTTCTTTATCTTACAAAAGAGAAAATGTGGTTTGGAAGTATTAAGTCACTTGCCTGAGGCCACCCTACTAATAGGTGACAGGGTCAAGATTCAACTCATCCGACCTCCCCAGAGCTGGAGCTTCTTGTGCTGCACTGCCTGTGCCCCTCCTGTCTCTCTGCCCCTGGGCATCTCTGTATGAGCTGAAATGAGAAGGAAGAGCATCATCTTGGTGCACCCCTGCTGGAAACAAGTGCGTGGGTGACTTGTATTATTTGCTAATCTGTGCATGTCTGAGAGTGACTGCAAAAGCACCAGAGGTTGCAAATCAATTTTAGCTAGTAGCTGAATTTGCAAATACAGAATCTGTGAATAATGAGGATTGACTACCATGCTGATACTAATCAAAAGAAATGTGGTTTGGTCATATTAATATAAAACCAAGTAGAATTCAGAACAGAGAATGTTATTACTAAAAAAAAAAGTTAATTTTACAATGGTAAAAGAGTTGGTTCATCAAAGGGACTAAATATTTATGCTTCAAATAACAGAGCCTCAAATAAATAAGCAATTATTGATAGAGCTGTAGGGAGATATAAACAGATAAACCTGCAATTGCAGTCAGAGGTTGCAATACTTCTTTCAATAATGGATACAAGCATATTATTGGTAAGAACATAGAACATTAGAACAACACATAACCAACTTGACTAAATTGACATTTACGGGATACTCCACCAAACAGCAAAATACACCCTTCTTCAGGTGCACATATTTACCAGATAGACCATATTCTGGGCCATAATATTTAAACCTCAAATTTTAAAAATTTAAAGTCACTCAAACTATATTTTCTGACTACAATAAAGTTTAATTAGAAATTAATAACACAAAGATATCTCCAAATATTTGAAAACTAAATGGCATACTTCAAAATTACCCAGGGATCAAAAGGAAATCAAAGTAGTAATAGAGAGCATTTTGAAGTAGATGGAAATAAAAACACACCATATCAAAATTTGGAAATTTATATCACTAAATATCTATATTAGAAAAAGAAAAAAAAATCTTAAATCAATTACCTGTTTCACTTTAAGAAACTAGAATAAAAAACAAAGAAAAATATCTTTCTGCCAATAAACTCAACAAATTAGGCAAATAAATAAATTCCTTTAAATACACAAATTAATAAACTTAAAAGAAGTTAATAATCTTATAGGCCAATCCTTATTACAGAAATTGAATTAGTTAAAAACCTTCCATAAAGAAATCTTCAGGCCTAAGTGGCTTTATTGGTGAAATATACCTAATGGTCAAGGAAGAAATTTTAACAATTCTTTGGGAACTCTTCCAGAAAATTGAAGAAAAAAAGAAAAAGAAAATATTTCCTAACTCTATCTGTAAGGCTAGCATTACCCTCATACTAAAAGCAGACAAAGACATTAAAATAAAACTATAGACCAGTGGTCGGCAAACTGCGGCTCACGAGCCACATGCAGTTCTTTCGCCCCTTGAGTGTGGCTCTTCCACAAAATACCACGTGCGGGCGCACATGTACAGTGCGATTGAAACTTCATGGCCCATGCGCAGAAGTCGGTATTTTGTGGAAGAGCCACACTCAAGGGGCCAAAGAGCCGCATGTGGCTTGCAAGCCACAGTTTGCCGACCACTGCTAGACCAATATTACTCATAATCATAAACAAATTCTAAACAATTTTAACAAGTAAAATACAGCAATAAACAAAAAGGATACTAATACAACATGACCAAGTAGGATTTATCCCAGGAATACAGGGTTTAATTGATATAATTCACTTATTAATAAACTAAAAGAGAAAAATAACATGGTCAGTCAAATAGATGTGGGTTGGGGGAAGATTTGACCAAATTTGTCATCCATTCCTAATAAAAACTCTCATAAAATGAGAAAACAGAAGTGAACTTCTTCAACTTGATAAAGGGCATCTATGAAAGCCCACAGCTAGCATTTAACTTGTTGTGAAAGGCTGAGAACTTGTCCCTGAGAGCAGGATCGAGACAAGGATGCCCACTCTGGACATTTCTACTCAATATTGTATTATAACTTCTAACCCAAGAGGTTAGTAATGAGAAAGAAGTAAACGGCATACAGATTGGAAAGGAGGGAGCTAAACTATCTCAGTTTGCAGGGTACATTATCATATAGAGAGAACCCTAAGAAATACACACACACATACACACACACACAGCTTTTTTTTTTTTTTTTTTTTTGCTTTTTTTTGGTAACAGATGAGTTAAGCAAGGTGCAGGGCACAAATTAATACACAAAAACCAATTGTATTTTTACATACTAGTAGTGAATAGTTGAAATTGACATTTAAAAAATAACAATAGCAATTTTATAGCATCAAAAATATAATATACTTAGGGACAAATGTGGTCAAAGATGAGGACGAACTATACACTGAAAACTACAGTATTGCTAAGAGAAATTGAAGAATACCTAAATAAGTAGAGAGATGACTGAGAATATTCGCAAGTGAGAAGACTTAATATATTAAAGTGTTTATTCTCCCAAAATTGACCTGTAGATTCAATCAAATACCAATCAAGACCCCACCCAACTTTTTAATAGGAATTGACAGTCTAGATCTCAAATTCTAGACTCTTCTAGATCATGCAAAGGACCTAGAAGAGTAAAAGACAACCTTGAAAAGAGCAACAAATTTGAAAGGCTAACACTGATTTCAAGACATTATAAAACTATAATAATCAAGACAGTGTGATATTGTTGTAAAGGCAAACAACTAGATCAATGGATTCTTTTTCTAAAAATAGATGGAGCCATAACTGGTGTTTTCCAGATAATATTTGATGGATTGATCGAGTAAGACACCATATTTCTGTGGAATGAGAAGTGGCGGGATGACCCCTGGATAGTATGGAAGAATGAGTTTATGTAGAACTCCCCTACTTTCTCTGTTCTAAACACAGAGAGTTTGCTTGTTTGTTTTTAAAACTTTTTAAAAGTCAACTCTATGGATGTAAACAAAGTGGAACACACAACAGCAGGTGGGGTTCAAGTGCTGGCCTACAGGCTCCAGGGTGGAAAACGGGTGGTGTGAGCTGACTTTCAACACCTGCAAGAGCGTATGGGCAGGAGCTCGAGGCAAGTATCAGGGGACCAGACCCAACCTCTCCTGGGGGCATGTGCAATACTGAGCGCTGTGGAAGGTGTGGAGAGAAGAGAGTTCCACCTGAGCACAGAGCTGAGTGTGGCTCTGGCCTGAGGACTAGGTCTTCACATCCCTGGGAGACCAGAACTCAAGTGATCCGGTTACACTGGTTCTGAGAGGAGGCCCCAGAGGTCCATGTAGAAGAGCGACAAGACTGCAGACCCAGAGAAGTAAACCAGGGCAGAAACAACAGCAATAAGACACCCCTGCTCAGATGAACTAAAATCTCAGGGCTGGGACTGCTAATGCATAAAGGATAGCCAGTAAACTTAAGAAATGAGAGGGAAATAAAAGAGAAATCTAAAGAAGTCACTGATGTCAGTATATTTAAAATCCTCCAAAAGGAAATAGAAGAAATAGCATCCACCCTCTAAAAAAAAGAAGAAGACAGGGTGGTGAAGAAAAAAAGAGATGGATAGATATGAATCAGAAATTGTTTGATACGAAAAAGAAGCAACTTGAAATTTTGGAAAGAAAAAATATATTTATTTAATTACAAAACTCCATGGTGACATAAACTCTAGACTAGACTCAGTTGCAGATAGAAATTCGTGACACTGGAAAGCCATACAAAGGAATTTATCTGCTGATACCGTCCTTATTTTGTAGTGTTTTAGTAAGGAGATGCGCAGTCAGGTGGAAGCTAGCCAGAGGTGGAGGCGAGCTGTGCCAGGGCTCAGCAGAAGAACCGGAAGCCACCCTACAGGGTTTTTAGGACCCAAGTGCCATTGCCCTTCCCTGGCTGAGCTGTCACCTCCCGTTACAGGCTGCTGAGCTGGGCTGAAGTCCAGGCAGCAGGGGAGAGGCAGATAAATGACGGATTACCTCAGGGGGATTAAGCGACCGCAGTGGCTTCATCGATCTGCATCATTGTCTAACCTGGTCTTTCTTTGAAAGGAGGAGCCACATTGAGGAAGGATCCAAAGCCATCCCAAATTCTGAGTAGTTTTTTAAAGCCATAAATAAGCCTTCCTCTATCTCACCTCCTGGAAAGAGAGGATGGGCTGCTAGCACACTGTCAGAGGAAGGGGTTGCTTGTGCGGGGAGCCGGGCAGGTGTCTGAGTGTGCGCTTTGTCCAAGGTGGGGGCTGAGAGCATGGCTTCGTTGCTTGTATATTTCCATGTTGCCGAGGCCATGCATGCCACAAAGTCTGGCACTGGAACACTGCGGCAGTGTGGCATCCCTCTTCTCTGGTTGACAAGGCCAACACACCGGAAGTGAGCAGTGCAGCATTAGAGGGACACTTGGTGTGAAGTGATGTCGGCTACCACCCACGAAGTCTCTTTTTAGGCCAGACCCACCTGCCTAGAACTCTGTCCCTATGGTGTGGCCCATTCTCTCCCCTAGTTGTTTCTGTAATTAGTAAGGAAACGGTTCTTCAAAATTACTAACGCAAGCTGTAGTAGGATTCATTTTAACATGGCTCTGTGTTTGGAAGGAACTCTATTTTTCTTTAAAGTCCTAGGTCTTTTTAAAATATATATATTTTTATTGATTTCAGAGAGGAAGGGAGAGGGAGAGAGAGATAGAAACATCGATGATGAGTGAGAATCATTGATTGCCTGCTTCCTGCATGCCCCCTACTGGGGATCAAGCCCACAACCTGTGCATGTGCCCTGATCCGGGAATCAAACCATAACCTCCTGGTTCATAGTCTCAGTTGTACAGAGACTGGGCAGATTGTCTCAGGAAAGAGTCTATTGCAATTGCATGGCAGGTTTCAAACTAAACTTTCTACTCACTGTTTCTCCCACCCTGTGCTCCAGCTGCCCTCTCCTCTGCTCAGGCTCAGGACCAACCAACCACCATGGTGTCACCCCTGTGCACCCAGAACTCCCCGTCCTGCCTGCCCACTGCCAGCCTCAGGCCCCACTCCATGGTGTCCCTGCAGCACCTCCACCAGCCCCCAGTGCAGACCATCACTGGTGCCCAGTGCCCCTGGCCAGCCATCCCTCTCACGTCAGCGGCATCAGCCGTCACACCTCCCAATGTCACTGCTGCCAACCTCAATGGGGAGGCCGGAGTGGGGACCGTCAGTGGCCTGTCTACTTCCAGCCCCACCAACGTGGGATGCAAACCAGATGAGAAGAAAACTGAAAAGGTAAGCAGCTCAAACTGGGTGAGCTGGTTATTGTAACTCTTGGGCACCAGACACCAAAGACATTTTGTGCAATTAAGGCTTTAAGGTGGGCACCAGGCACATGGCAGACAGGGAGGCCAGACCAGCAAACAGTTGGTTGTCACAGTGGAATCTAGGCAGGCCACAGGTCCAACTAACTGAGCCCAACTACCATTTTTATGCAAATCAGAAAAATGTGTTTCTCCTCAAGATGTGTTCAGCCATCTATTGGAAAATCATTGTGCTATCCTCATTTTGTTAGAACAATACTCTTCTTGCCATGCACCAGGATATCCTATATAATAAAGCGGTAGTATGCAAATTAACCCTCATGCCCTCACAAGGTGGCTGCCAATGACCAAGCTGGGGGGCGGGGCAGTTTGGGGCAATTAGGCTGGCAGGGGGCAGTGAGTGGCAATTAGGCTGGTGTGGGGGACAGTTGGGGTCAACCAGGCTCGCAGAGGGGGGCAGTTGGGGGCAATCAGGCCAGCACACAGAAGCAGTGAGGGGCAACTAGGCTGGTGTGGGGGGGCAGTTGGGGGCGGCCAGGCTGGCAGAGGGGGGTAGTTGCGGGTGACCTGGCCAGTGAGGGGGCAGTTAGGGGTGATCAGGACAGCACGCAGAGGCAGTGAGGGGCAACCAGACAGGCAGGCAGGTGAGCAATTAGGAGCCAGTGGTCCAGGATTGTGAGAGGTATGTCCTGATTGGAGAGTGTGCAGGCTGGGCTGAGGGGAGCCCCCTCCCCCCCACACACGAATTTTGTGCACTGGGCCTCTAGTTATAACAGAATACACAAACCCACTTTTGTGGCAGCTATGCCTTCCCTATGTCATCCCTGAGCAGGCACCACTGCTCAGGCTCACTGCTCAGGCCCACTTTCTGTGGAGAAACGGGAGCAGGATGCCAGCCTGAGTTGGTATGGGTGGCATTGCTAACTCTTCTTTTAACTGTGAAGGAAGTAGGCTTATTTCACAAAATAAATCTGATTCCAATGAGCTTGCCTCAGTTGCCACCCATCCAGACACTGGATCAACCAGGATTACACTCCAGGTTTCTAAATCAATGCTGTCCAATTAATTTATTTCAAGGCACATATCTAATGTGAAATCTCCTAGTAGCCACCTTTTTAAAAAGTTAAAATAATTTTAAAATAAAATTAAAACATTAATTTTATTAGTATAATCTATTAACCCCCATATCCAAATATATTATCATTTTAACATGTAATCTATATTAGAAACTTGTTGGTGATGTTTTACCTTTCTTCAGCCAGTGAGACAGCCCTGGTGCTCAGGGGCCACCGCCTGCCTAGCGGCTCCTTGGAGTGTGGGCCTAGGTCCACAACAGGGACCCACTCTCTTTATCGGCCTTGTTGTATGAAAGGTTTATGCTCATTTCCTCTCATCTTGACACATTCTGCAAATATTTTAAAACCTTTCCATGTAAAATCAGTCTTCTGAATGGAATTTGCTAGCTAGGGCTTGGATGAGATCCTCAACCCTGGATTGTGTATTCAAAGGGAGGCCAGCCTCTCTGCTTTTAGGAACCATACCTAAGCCAGGCTGACTGCTCAGTCCATCAGCCTAGGAGCCCCTGGAGGCACACCCACCAGCCAGCACCCTGTGGATGTGGGAGTCCAGGAACCGCCAGAGATGCCCACACCAGACTCTTCAGGGCCTCACCGATGCTCAGGTCTGATCACAACCTGTCTTGTTCAGGCCAGAGGAAAGCAGTTCCTGTGTAGCTGGTGTGGAGGAGGCCTTGGTCACAGCTGCTCCTGCCGAGCTCTCAGCTCTCAAAGCTCAAATCCCGGATATTAATAGGATGTGAAGTGTGAAGTGGTTGCACTGCCCTTTGTGTTCATGTTTGAAAGTCACTTGGGTCTTGATCTGCTCCCTTCCACCTGCAGCCTTCTGAGGAGACGTGCTGGGCCTTTCAGCTGGCAGAGGTGGGGGTGGTCCCACCCTCTCACTAGGACACCTTTCCTGGAAGACAAGATCCCCTCAGCCCCCAATGCTGAGAAAGAACAGGGGACAGGCTTAGAAAGGGAAGAGCCATAATTGCTGTCAACATTTCTGGTTCTTCGCCCCAGTTCCCTCTCTCCAGTTAGTGAAACAGGGCTGACTTCATTCCGTGTGGTTCATTGCTGGGCAGGGTCAGGCTTGTAGGAATCGACATGGTGAGTGATATTACTCACCACCTTTGCCCTCTTAAGTGTGTCGCTAATGAAAATCAACATTGTGTCGGTTTTGACAGGCCCACGTTGTTAGACACTTAGTAGGTGTTTTGCTTTCACCCAAGGCTTGCTCTCTGCTAACAGTTCTCCTATGCCAGGAAGGAGCAGTTGAGTCCAGGGTCCCTCTTAATGAAAGGCTCCTCGGATGAAAGTCCTGCTCCCACATGGAAAGCAGCTTAGCCCAGATGACTCCCCAGGTTGGGCCTGGCAGTGGAAATGCACAGGCCCGCAGCAGTCCATACCTGGCCATGCTTGTGGCTGGGCACAGACTCCTCGAGGCACAGGAAGCAGTTTATGATTTGTTCCCAAGTAATGGAGTCTGGGAGGTGTGCCATCTTCCTCCATGGACAGATGGGTAAGTCAGAGGTGTGGGCCCTGGACTGGGCCTACTTGCAAAACTCAGTTCACCTGGATTCTGACACCCCAGCTTCTTTCAAATTCCATCCTCTTCTGATCATCTTCATGTGATAACAACCACACAGGACCTCAAGATGGTGGCTCCTTAGAGAAATTCAGGAGCAATTACCAAATTAAGATTGGACATGGATGGAGGCCCAAATCACGACCCTTATTCAGGGAGGTGCCGCCTGGCAGGGTCTGGCTGCTCCCAGCAGGGCAGTGGCAGGAAAGGGCCTGGCCAGCTGCCACATACACCTGCGCCTCTGAGGTCCCCAAGCTGGGTGTGCACCTCACATTTCCGGGAAGCACTCTGTCTTAAGAAGCACAGAAATGAGGAAGAGAATCCAAAGCATCCCACGGAGCTGTGGGCTGCCTGTCAGTGCCTGGCATGCTGTCACCCCACCGTGTGCTAATGGAACTAATAGCTTCAATTATAACTGAGCCCCAGAAATCTGGCATCCCCTGATGAAGCAGACTGCTCCCCTGTGTGCCACTCACAGACCTGCTGCTGCCCTTCCGGTGGATGAAGTGGATTCTATCCATCTGTTTTGTGTTTAAAATTCAGAAGTACCTGAGCTCAGCATACCTGAGTGAATAATAAAGTGTTTAATCTTTCTTGTTCCATTCCAGACGTTCTTCAGAAGGGTGCCAGATTTTACAAAAACGTTATCTGAATGCATTTTATGTAATCTGATTTGTGGTAGCACTGTGTTTGTTCTGCAGAAATGCCAGAGGCCTGTTGGAAATCCAAATACAAGGCAAAGTTATCCAAATGTGACAAAGTGATTGCACAGCCCAGACCCCTAGGAGGGAGCAGGGCTGCCCAGGCTTCTTGTTTCTGCCCTTCTGCTGTTTGACCTAATCTCCTGTGAAGCACTTTTAAAGGAATTAATGTTATGCTATAAATACTACTGGGTTAGCAGAGTCTTCCGACTTCAATGAAAAGATGACAGCATTGAGCTGAGATTGCAAGAGAACAGGGTCACACATTTCTACAGCTTCTTGGGTGCTGAGTCCAAAAAAATTTCTGGAGAATTGAAACCTCAGCACTTTTATCCTCCCTCATTGAACAACATTAGCCCCAGTTAACCATGCATCAGCCCTAGGATAGTAGCCTAGGAAAGACAGCTTCTCTCCTGGAAGCCATGGGAGTGCCACCAAGGCCTGGTCTGCTCCCCATTCTGTGTCCGGACTCCTCTGAGGACTTGAAGATGAGACCTGTCCCTGCTGGGGCCTCTCTTTGGAGGAGGAGCAGCTGCTCACTGGCCACTTGTCAGGTGTGGGCTGGCATCACACTCAGAACATGATGATGGCAAGACTGAGAGAGACCCTCAGGGAGAAGCTGTCACTGACAGTGACAAAAGGGCCCACGTGGGGCTCTGAGCCAGCTGAGCAGAGTCTTTCAGAGGGAAATGAGCATCATGATCAGAGGCAGCGTCTTGTGCAAGCAATTAAAAAAAATTTATTGATTGATTTTTTGAGAGAGTAACATTACTTTGATGTTCCACTTATGCATTCGCTGGTTGTTTCTTGTATGTGCCCTGACCGGGGATTGAACCCACAATCTTGATGTATAGGGGCAACATTCCAACCAATTGAGCTAGCCGGCCAGGGTTTGGTCAAGTCATTTAAATGTTATTTATGCCTCATGGCCTTGTCAAGTTCCACACTTCCACCTCTGTGGCTCTTGCTGTTTGTTTCATTCCTTTTCTTTTCCTCAGCTCCCATGAAGCAGTCTAGCTGTCTCTCTGATACATTCGAGCTTGCATAGTTTGGATTTCCCGGGCTGTTGTCTGCCTCACAACCCAGTTATGCCTTAAAATCAGGATGGGGCCTTCTAGTTTCTGAACTCCCCATCTGTGGGAAATGTGATCTGTTGGTTTTTACAAGCCAGCTATTTGGTTTGATTGGTTATCTAGAAGTCTTAATGCTTCCAGTAAGAATATATTGAAGTTCAGTGTTTGGCATCTCACAGAATTCTTCTCATCAATTATTTGAATGCCTGATTTGCCTCTCAGTCATACATGTTTCCAACATTTCTGTAACTGTTTTCATAGAAATATTTTGGAATGTGCTTTCATGTTTCCATCTCACATTTGTTTATCAAAAATACAGTGCGAATGTATGTCTATGTGTTTGTATGTGTGTATGTGTGTGCATGTATGTATGTGTGTGTTGTGTGTGTGTTGTGTGTGTGTTGTGTGTGTGTGTGTGTGTGTGTGTGTGTGTGTGTGTGTGAAGCTCATGGAAGATCTTTGTCCTCTGACATGCCATCACAGCCTGTGGGAAGGGCGGGCTCAGTGATGAGCAGAAAATAACCCTCCTCCATCCCTGCACTCATTAACCACCTGCAGTGGGAATGGCGGGCAATGTGGTGGTACAGGAAGCCTGGAGGACCCAGGTCCAAGGCCTGTGGGGCTGAAAGGAAAGAGAAGTATAAGGAGAGGAACTGAGAGCACCAATGTGCCACTCCTCTGAGGGATCAAAGGCCACAAAAGAAGTGGCCCCAAAGTGGAGAACCATTGCTTTTGAAGGAAAGACCAGAGCTTGGAGCTTTCCCTCTGCCTGAGCGGTGCCGCTTTCTTTTCCAGCATAGTAAAAAGCAGCTGAGACCAAGACTTTCGCTTGCAGAAAGCAGTCCCAAGCTCAGTATCTCTGTGGTACCAAGCATCTGCATTGTAACCATATTGATAAGAATGGTGATGGTGACAGCAAACGAATGTGGCATTTCCCAGGTGTCAGGCATAATGTACCAGTTCATTTGATCCCCACAATAGCTCTCTAGGTTAGGTACTACTGTTACCCTGTTCACAGATAAGGAAACTGAGGATGGGAAATTTGAGTCACTTACTCAAGGGTGCATGCTTGGTAAGTAGTGGATGCCAGATGAGAACCCAGGCCACCTGCTCCTACCCCGCCATGAAGTGGTGTCACCTCTCTCCCCTTTGCTATCCAAGACCTTAGACTGCTCTCTGGGCTTTAGAACAAGCATCCTGGCCTCCTGTGCCAGGTCATTGCCCAGCACACACCCCAACAAGCCTCCATCATGTCTTCCAAGCCATGCTCATCCCTCCTTCACTCAGCACCGGCAATGGTGGGCTGCTCTGCCTTTGTGATGCCCACGTAAGGCTCTGTGATCCTGGCCTCACCTACTGAGTGGAGTGACAGCACCATGGGGCCACACTGCAGTAGCTGGATGTGCAGCTGTGGCAGGCTCACCAGACTCTGTGCCTCGTGGAGTACTGGGCCAGGACACGTGTGCCTACAGCCCTTGTGAAGGCTCTGATGACCTGTGGGCCTGAGAGGAAAGAGAAGTATGAGGAGAGGAATTGGGGGCACCAACATTCCATTCCTCTGAGGGATCAAAGGTCACAAAGGAGGTGGCCCAGTTGCCTGCCCAGACTGTCACCCAACATCTGTCACTTAGAAAGTTTTACTCTGGAGGAGGCTGATTACTGGTCTCAGTCACCACCATAGTCCTCATTGAACATCTGGTGGCTGCTGGTCCAAAAGAGTGGTGTGCAGATGCTGTCCTCACGTCAGAGAAAGGGGTGGCCACGTGGCACAGCAGCCTGCTGGCCCTGTGCTCAGTGCCAGAGAGCGACATGTGTGGTTACCTCTGGTCATCTCTCTGAACTTGAAATTCCTCAATTGTAAGTGAGGAACTGTGCCCTTAAACAGCTATTATGGAGAGTTTTGGACTGAATGTTGTGTCCCCCTCTCCCCCCAGATTTCTAAGTTAAAGGTCTACCCCCCAATGTGAGGTGGAGCCTTTCAGGGGTGATTAGGATTTGATGAAGTCATGAGGGTAGGGCCTCCTGATGGGGTCAGTGGCCTCTAAGAAGAGGAGGAGAGATTTCTGTTTTTCCACACATGCAATGGGGAAAGGCCACATGAGGCCACATGAGGACACAGTGAGAAGGCGGCCATCTGCAGCAGAAGAGCCCTCACCCCTTTCGAGGAACCTCACTGTGCTTGCAATCTGACCTCAGACTTCCAGCATTCAGATGGTGAGGAAATCAGTTTCTGGTGCCTAAGCTTCCCCGTCTGCGGTACTTTGTTGTGGCAGCCCTAGCCAAGGACAAGTACATTGAAATAGAAGTGCATACAAACCAGCGGGCATCTAGTTGATGTTCTCCGTGTTTATGTGCTTGGCTTTGTTTCCTCCTTTGTAAAAGAAGGTGTGGGTGTTACTTCCTACCTGCCTGAGAAGGACACTTGAGAGTAAAGCCTTTGGAAAAGGACAAGACCTGCAAACGAAAGGGGATAGATGAAGATGTTAGGGAGAGGCTGGGCATGGGCTGCCATCATTGGCAAGCTTGGGAAAACTGAGCCCCCACCAAGGCTGTGGACTGCACTGCCTGAGCAGCCTGGGCCTGGCCCCAGGTTTCTGCCCTGTGGTGGGGATCAGGATAGTATCAGGGTGATGGCCTGCAGGTCATGCTTAGAACTCCAGCTCCCAGCTCCTGCTTTGACATCACTTTCCTCCTCTTCCCCTTGGGCCCCTGGGCTCACCTGGCCCCTCACCTGGACACAGGACCGGGGACATGATCAGCTCTGGCTCTCTCCAACTGGGGCTGGGCAGAGGGGGCTCCCCAGTCCTCCATATCAGAGCTTCTGATGTCTTTTGAAGTTGCAGATTAAAGCCCTAGAGCTCACTGCAGATGTTGGGGCTAATGATGCTTCTACACAGGAGGGAGAGCTGGAGAGCCGAGCCTGAGAATAACTGGAGAAAGGGGAACCCAGGCATGTTTGCAGCAGGGGAGAAGGGAGCAGTTCTGGGAAGAAGAATCTAACTGCTGTTCAGAAAGGCAGCAGAAGAAGCCATCAACAGTGTCAAAAAGTTCAAGAGGAGGAGATAAAGATGCCAGTGCCCTGGAGACGTCTGGTTTGGGGCGAAGAGGGGCCCAGAGGAGGTCAGTGTCTCTTTTAAGCACAATTTCTGGTCATCACCATGTTGTCACCAGGTTTATTCTGCTGGGAGCTGGAGAGGGCGCCCCATGCTTTCTACTTGGCAGGCTGAATTTGAGTGAAATGTGGAAAACATGTTTATTGTGCCTTTCTTCTTACTACATTCCCACCCTGAGGCCAGAGAGTCTGTGCTTCTTCAATCTTGGAGCTTCTGAGACGTCCCCAGTGACCTGTCAGGATGGAGTGTCTCTGGAACTTGGAATATTCTCAGCCTATTGTTGCACACGAGGCGTCCAGAGGCTCCCAGATGTGTATCTGGCCCTTTGATCCTATTTGCATCTTCCTTTGTGGGTGAACCATGAGACGTGTACTTCCTCTGCCCTCAGCCTGTGCTGACAGGAAGTGAATGCTGGCTGGGGCCAGATGAATGAATGAAGAGCTGTAGCATATCCCACTGGAGATCCAGATCCTCACAGGCCCTCTTTGTTGAAAACCAACTGTGTGCCAGGCACTTCACTAGGTCCTCTGCATGTCGTCATCCTCAGTCTTCCCGCGAGCACTGAGCACTGCTCTTAAGGTCTCATCTTGAAGAGCAGCCCAGAGGAGCAGAGTGCTGCCTGTGTCCCCAGGAGGAATGGGGCCAGCCAGCCCATCTTGTCACCATGCAGCCCCTGCCAGAGTCCTGTCATCATCAGTCTGTGTAAATCCCCGTGCCCTTCTCTGAAATGACTTAAACAAATGAAAGTCTGAACAGTGTGTATGGGGTGTCTACAGTTATCGGATGCCATGCTGGATTGTGTGCCTTGTCTCAGTTCCCAGGACAAAGCAGCAGAGTTGCAGTTAAAATTTGAAATTGAGTTCTGGGTTCAAATCCAGATTGTTCAGCTTCCTAACTAATCACCCTATCTCTACTTTAAGAACCTAGTGAGCTACTGTATGTACAAGACTTAGAAGAGTGCCTGGCTCTGTTCTCAAGAAACAGTTTCCAGGGTACTTTGTGAGTGCGGGAGTGAGTGTGTGGGTGTATTCCATTTTACAAATGAGGAAGCTGATTCTAAAAGCAGTTAAATAACTTGTTCAAGTTCAGTCAACTAATAAATGACACTCGCAGATATGCCATCTGTCTCCAAGGCAGCCATGATGTGGCTGAACATCCTAAAGGTCCGCAGGATGACAGTATCTTTTACTTGGAGAGCGCTTTTCCTAAGCAGGTGCTCACTAACCTTGTTTCTTGCATTTATCACCGTCCCTGGAAGCTGGTCCGTTCTCTGTGTTTTGACGTCACTGTCTGCAGTCCTCTACAATCAGGCACCAGGCTGCACAGACGACCTTTGGCTTCTCCTGATCACCTGCTGAGTTCGCAATCACAGTTACTTTTTTGTCCCTGTTTCAGACATGCTGAATCAGAATCTTGGCGGTGGGGCCCCAGCGTTACATTTTATCCAACTCCCTGGTTAGTTATTTGTTCACCAAGTGGGAGAGCCTGCATTGTCCCATGTGCTTTCCCAAGACATAATAAGGGTTAACGGAGAGACACCAAGTGGTGGAGATAAAATCCATTTTATTTATTTAGCAAAAATGTATTGGGAGCTAACTAGGTCCTAGGTATCTTGCAGAAACTTAAAAATATCCAAACACATCATAAAAACAGCAATATAATCAGTATTTGTGAGATGCATTCATAATGGTTTAAAAGTACTCATATCTCTCATTTCAACAACTCTGTGAGGCAGTGTCTATGGAGCTGGAACTTGGAGCTGGGCCTTATACTCCTGGCCCCTCAACCCCTCTGGTGTGAACTACAACAGGAAAGGAGGGTAGGGATCATGGGTGCATAACTGCATGGGGAGCTGGGGAGGACTTCCCAGAGGGGGGCTTGTCCCCACTGGGTGGCAGCATTCCATCACTCATTTGGGGGCAGAGCCAGGCTGAAACTCTGCAGATGTGTCTGCCTCCCATGGCAGGACTGTGGGGGGCATTTTGTTCCCACAGTGCAGACTGTTTGGAATCCCCACCAAGGCTGAAAAGTGGTTCACCCTGGAGGGGAACTTGAGCCACAGCTGGGGACAGCAGAATGCTAATAAGCTTGCGTAGAAAAGCAATGACCCCCAAAACCTAACAGAAGCATCATTCTCTGCAACTCACTGGGCCCATAAAAATCCCTAATTTAGTCCTGGTCCTGGAAGAAACCCCAGCAAAGCTATCTGTCTTTAACATAATTTTCAGCCCAGAGCGATCCTAAATTGCATCCACTAAAGCCTCATTCTCCCCATGATGTTGCCTGTAAATTGACCAGTGAGTCTCTTCCCAGCACCCTCGAAGTGCTCGTTAGCTGATCCTAACCTGCATCACAGAGAACAGAGACCCCAGGAAGGGCCTAGAGCGGTCCGCAAACTCGGTGCTCGGTGACTGCCAGGACACCAATGCCACAGCAGTTTGTAACGACCAGATGCTTAAGGAAAGCATTACCAGAGTTCTGTGTGGACAGTTCTCCAGCCATGATATCAGTGTTTGCCATAATCAAATTAAGAAAATGATCAGTCCTATTTATTCATGGAGAACTAAGACAGGAAAATGATCCATTGCAATTACCCAGCCCTTTCCAAACACACAGCTGAGGCTGGACTTCACTACAGACATGCTGTGTCCCAGTGGCTCTGTCTTCTCTCAGCTCCGTACACATCCCACTGAGGCATGGCTGTGCTGCCAGGACTTCTGTCCCATCGCAGTGCCTTGCAAGCAAGTGTTTTATTCATGAAGCAGAATAAAAGAGGAGCTGGAAAAGGCTAAGTGGGGGAAGCATGCTAGCAGGAAACCAAGGCCAGGGACTTGAGGTTTGGGGGCTCTGACAGCTGAGCCCAGAGGGCCATGGACCATCAGATACTACCCCTCATGTTCATGCTGTGTCTTCTCATCTCCAACGCCCTCCCCTAAGTGGCCTCAGGTCATGCAGAGCCAGACACTCACTGCTAGCTGCCAGCACCTTTCAGTAGTGTTGACCTCAGAAGCCCCAGCTAAGTTGGGGACCAGAATGTCTTTAAGGCAACCTCTGAGCCAGATGCACGATGCCCCCCAGTGGCTGAACTACTGAAATTCTCTTAAGTATGCCCAAGCATGTCTTTGTCAAGGATGCTGAAACAGGGCTGAGCTGTGCAAAGTTGCCCTCACCAGCTGCCCTGTGCCATGTCACCCTGTACCCACCTGCTTGCCCATGCCAGCCTTTTATCATCGTGGACAGTATTTAGGACATCTGCTTCCATCCTTTCTTTCAATATTAGTGCTAGGAGTAGAGAAAAACGTATGACTGTTCATACTACAGTGTTAATGACTTAGCTTAAGGATATGCATGTCATTACATATGTGTGTTTTAAGGAAGTTTCAGCACACTGACTCCCCCAGTAGCTTCTAACTATGCTGATGAGGAAGGCAGAAATAGGAAATCTTGCATCTGTCCACCTCAGAGTCCAGTGAGCTGAGACTAAAGCAGACTTTCGGCAGCCATCACCAATCCAGTGGTCTAGGTTTAGACTCGTGTGCACTGCCACCCTTTTACACCATATTCCTAGATCTTCTTGCCACCTAACTTCCATTGGACATTAGAAAACTAAATTCCAATAAAGCCATGCCAATGTCCAAATTCCAAGGCATGCACATTGTTCTAAAAGCACCACTCTGTGTGTCCACACTTTCTTTCCCTCACATGCACACAGTCACACACACCCACACACGTGGCACAGCCTCAGGTGAACATGATTATTCTCTCCCACAGTGTCAATGGCAGCATTTTCCACACTCCATGTACTCTGCACCTGCACTGCTGGGGAGGCCAAGGTGAGACGCCTCTCACGCCCAGTGCTGCGCAGAGTTCGAGGAAATAGAAATGCAGACATGATACCTGGGCTGGGCCACCCAAGGACACCGTCTGGGTCGTAGTCTGGGCTGCTGTCACCACAGTGGCCTGGCTCTCGGGACTCTGTGGAGAGTGTCTTGGAGCCACACAGCCCGAGAGGAAGGGGAGATGCTTCTGCAGAGCCGAGAGTCCCGATGAAGACCGTGCTGGGTGTCCCCCAGGCACGTGGCCTTCAGGGTGGTGCCAGGGGTGATCTATCAGAACTTGGAGTGGGTTCTAGGCCCAGAGAGGGGTCTGTGTCTCCCTAATGAGATGATGCTGAGATAAGCTTCATTTGTGTAAGGGCAGATCCTTGTGATTATGTCATTAGTTTTGTACATGCAGAACCATGTCCTGAATGTTGTCACATCCCTAAAGGTAGGAGAGCCGCAGCCAGGTGACAAGGTTTCACAGTATATTCACCAGTGAGGGAATCCAGGGCATGGGGGGAGTCGCCTTCACCAGCTGCCATCCTTAGCTCTGGGACAGCAAGTGACTGTCTGGGGATGTATGAGGTGCACACGGGTACACATGTGCACAAGTTTTGCCGGTGTCCGTGTGGCCCAGATTGTGTGCAGAGGAAGGTTTGCAGAGAAGGCTGTGTCCAGGGTCTCCCCAACTCACCACCACCACCTCACCACCCCCCACCTCCTCCAACCCCCCCGCCCTCCGCCCCCATAGCTCATTTCAGGAAGCCCGAGGCAGAATGATTAATCCCAGCTGTGAGGGTTAGGAAAACCAGGCGAGAAGCCACATTATGATACTGCTGGTGACCCTGACCACAGACGAAGTTGCCAGGTTAGAACAGGTCCTAGGTGGTGAGTGGGTGTGCTGTCAGGAACAGCCCCTGCGTAGCCTCTCCTGGGCAGGGCACCTTCCAGCCTACCCAGGGGCTCCTGGTTCTGTGTGGGCCACTTCTGCCGCGTTTGGGGAAAGGAAGGAAAACAAGAGTTGGAAAAGCTTTCCATATTAGCTTTGTTTTCTTCTAACCAGCTTTCCCAGATTCTGTTTAAAGTTTCCAAAAGGATTACACTCCCTCCCCCTCAACCCCTCCCCCCACCCCACTAACAACAAGGGCACTTAGAAGCATTCACCGATGGGTTTCAATATTGTGTGCCTTTCCAGAAAGAGAAGAAGAGTGGGCTGCTGAAACTTCTAGCCGGGGCATCCACCAAGAAGAAGAATCGCTCCCCACCGTCCATCTCTCCCACCCATGACCCCCATGTGGCAGTGGACGCCTCGCTTCAGGGTGCAGTGGGGCTCGAAGTGTCCTCACTGTCCCTCCATGGCCGGGCAGGGTCTTGCCCCATAGAGAGCAAGATACAGGGGGCGATGGGAATGGAGCCACTGCACAGAAAGACGGGCTCCTTGGACCTGAACTTCTACTCATCCCCTTCCAGGAAAGCCCCTTTCTCCATGGCTGCCGCCCGCCCTGAGCCCAAGCCATTTCCCAGAGAGAGGTAAGGCTGAGGGTCAGCTTGCATCCTCTAAAACCTTGCTGTGGGTTGATCTGTGAAGTCTGGAGCCACTTTTGGGGAGCAGGGACAGCGGGGATTTCCTGAGGATTAAATTGACTAGACACCCTCACTAGCCAGGACTACTTGGGTCCTGACCTTGGAGGTGAGCATCAGATAAAACCAGTTTGGGAATAAATGGGAGCATATTTCATGTTCTGAATCCCTCTGGGTCCTGAGTTTGGGATTTACAAGTGATTCATCAGGAAATTGTTCAGAACTGATGAGATACTGAGCCAAAGGGAGTAGAGAGGAGGCTGTGTCCATCAATCCTGAGGAACCCCTAGAGTGGGCCGCTGGGCTAAGTCCCCACAGGCCTGTGCACCCCACACAGGAAGCAGTTTTTTTGAAGTTTAGCCTACTCTGACATCTTAGAATTAAACCTTACCCCAAAATTGGCTTCAAGGATACACACACACACACACTTGGGTTGAGCCACATGAAATTGCTGACATTCTTTTTTTTTTTTTTTTTAACAAAACGAGCAATTTCATAGGGTTCAACCTAGAGTCTGAGGAAACTGAGTCTAACTGAGGTGACGTGGTCCACGTTTGTAGGGTGCCGGTGCTTGAATTTTACAAGAGGTCAGAGGATCAGATTCAAATAAGGGTTGGGCTGTGGTGCGGAGAGAAGGGATGGCATCAGCTCAGGGTGAAGGGGCTGTGGAGAGAGGGGAAGGGAACAGCTCAGGGTGACGGGGCTGTGGAGAGAGGGGAAGGGAACAGCTCAGGGTGACGGGGCTGTGGAGAGAGGATGGCATCAGCTCAGGGTGACGGGGCTGTGGTGTGGAGAGAGGGGATGGCATGTGCTCAGGGTGATGGGGCTGTGGTATGGAGAGAGGGGAAGGGAACAGCTCAGGGTGACGGGGCTGTGGAGAGAGGGGATGGCATGTGCTCAGGGTGATGGTGCCATGGAGAGAGGTTTCACATGGGTCCGCTCAGCACACCTTTTCTAACAAGGTCCAGATAATAAGTGTTGCAGATGTTGAAGTTCACAGTCTCTGTTGCAATGCTCGCCTCGCCACGAGGGCATAAAGGCACCATATACATATGGAAACAATGGGGTGGGTGTTCCAGTACACCCTCCTATGGACACTGAAATTTAAAGTTCATGTGATTTGCCTGTGTCATGAAATATAATTCTTTTGATTTTTTTCCCAACTATTTCAAAATGTAACATTCTTAGCTGTCAGACCACACAAGTTAGGTGCAGGCCACAATTTGTCAACCCACGGTCTTGATGAAGGGATTTAGAGCCGAGCCATTGGGGTGGCATTGAGATCCTGAGCCACTGAGAACAAATCTCTCTCCAAGGTGGTGGAGGGACAACATGGGCCAGCAACTGCTGACTTCTGCTAAACAGCAAAAATATGTCTGTCTTTACACCTGCTTTTAGAATAACTAGGATTTGCAGAACACTCTGTGCAGGGGTGATATTCAGAACCTTTACCAATTGATATGGATCCCAGCCATACACATCCAGGGCAGCCATGTGTACATGCAGCTTAACATCTGCCAGCACCTCAGTTCATCCCCTCAGTAACCCCATTTTATAGATGAGAAAACTGAGGTTTAGTAAAATGCTGAGTAACTTGCTCACGATCACACATATAGTTCCATAACTAATGCCCTATCTCCCTGCGGGCAGCCACCCCAGCACCCTTCCCCTCCGCATGCTTGCCTCTGGCTCTCCTTGGCAATATTGCAGAGTGGCTTCGAGCAATAGGCACACTCACCATTTCACTCCAAATAAGGGTTTCTGTTTGTTTTTATTTTGAGTTGCAGTTCCCCATATATAAAATGGAGATAATAATACCTATCTGGTAGTTACAATATTTGTGAAAACCTAGATTAATACCTGGAAAATTATGAATGCATAAATAGCAACAATAATAATATATGAAATGATATATAATACTATTATATCATATAACGTATATATTAATCCATTTTTTATTGCCACCATCTCTTTTTCCATATGTTCACACACAGTCTGTCCATCCTCAATCTTGCTGGCCTGTATGTTGTTTGGCTTCGTTGGGATGTCCAAGGTTTTGGCTTTGATGTATTGTGTGGCATGGTAGGTAGGATAATGACTCCCAAAGATGTCTGTGCCCTAATTCCCCAAGTCATGACTATATGATCCCCACATGGCAAAGAAGACTTTAATGTTGCAGAGGGAATAAAGATAGCTAACTATGGAGATTATTCTGTGTTATCAAAGTGAGCCTAGTATGACCACCGGAGTCCTTATTAGTGGAAGAGGGAGGCAAAAGACGAGGTCAAAGGGATCTGACGGGAGAAGGACTCCCTCGCCCTTGATGTCCTTGAAGATGGAGGAAGGGGCTTCTGGCCCAGGAATGGGGGCAGCTCTGAGGAGCTGGAAAAGGCCAGGGCACAGTCTCCCCTGGAGCCTCCAGAGGAGCCGGCCCTGCTGAGACCTTGACTCTATTCCTGTGAGACTGTGGGATGACTTAATGAACCATGAGATAAGAAATTCGTGTTTTATTATGCCATTAAGTTTGAGGAAATGTGATATAGCAGCAATAGGCAACTGAAACACATGTTGATATTAGAGTGTGGTGTCCAGGGTATAGGTGTGTCCTTAACATTTCCAAGTTCCTAGACCACTCTCCAGTAACTCGGGGACCACGTGTCCCCCACAGTGCTGAAGCCAGTGCTGCGGAAAGCCTGCCAGGCAAGGCCCCTTGTGGCCCCTGCTGTTGGGGGGGAGATGACACAGGAAGAGGACACTTCAAACCTCACACGCAAGGCTAACTGCAACATGCAGTGGTAAGAATTCATTCTGATTTTGAGCTTTTTTATTCCCTGAGTCTTATATCTGAAAACTAACTGTGGGCGACATAACCTCATCTCAGCAGAGTTCTCACTGATGTAAGACGCGTGATCCTGACCGGGAGGAGCTGCTGTCCTCCAGTGTGCCGGGGCGTTTGGTGCCTGTAACAGGAAGTGCCAGTTACATCTGTGCAGCAGGAAGAATAGCTCAGAGTCTTGGAATGATCTGGACAGAAATGTTAAATGCCTGTCTCGGATATATTCCGCCCACATCACCCATCTAGGCTCATTAAACTATTTCATTGCTCAGAAGCACAAAAGTACTTTTTTCCCCTAACAAATAACATTTTAAAATTTGCTTGTTTGTTTCACATCTGGCAAAAAACAAAATTTTTGTTCAGAGTTTGAGAAATCAACTCACTCTTGCCTTTCTTTTCCTTGAGGAACTGAGAGGAGGCAGGTGTTTGGAAAGGAGGTGAGGGTGGCAGAAAGCCACAGGGACGACCCAGGCTGGTCTTGGTGTTCGCACACACAGCCTGAGTGCTGGGGCCTGGGGACAGTGTGGTGTGTGCAGTACTGCCTGACCTCACAGGTCATCTGTCCTCCTCGGGGCGTGACCTGCAGGCAGCTGTTTGCATCACTGGGCTGGGAGGAGGGTGGAACTTATATGCTCCTTTCTCTCCTCCTCCATATCCCCAAAGCCAGCTTTTGGCTCCCAGCGATGGCAGCGGAAGCTTGCCCAGCCGCCTGTACCTGCAGCCACTCTGAGGCACTCAGCCTAGCTAGCCCGCCCCTGGGCCGCAGGAGCATGCATGCCTGTCACATAAACCGCGGAAGCCTCCTTCCTCTCCGCCCCAGCTTGCCCGCCTGGAACCGACGGTCTGTGTGTCCAGGGGCTGTGGGCACCGAGGCTGAGCCTGGGTCGTCATCCCAAGCCCAGCCACTGCCCTGGACAAGGCTTGTCTGCTCCGCCCAGATGGGCCAGTACCCAGGCCTGTGAGTCAGTGGGGCTGAGGGAAGATGAAGTCTCCTCAATGTTTTCTTACTCAGCACCTTGATTCTCAGACATCAGTATGTATAATTTATTTAAAATCTACATTCCCTGCCCCATCCCCAGCATCTCAGCAGGCAGGGACAGGATGGACGCAGAAATCTTGGCCCAGGTCCTGAAGTCTGTGAGCCACTCTGAGAAATGCAGACTTGGGATCTTTTGTTTTATAATGAATGTCCTGGTTTTATAAAGACGAGAATGTACCAGGGAAAGGCTCCATATAGAACTATGTGCCCTCAGGACAGCCTGCTGCCATTTGTGTGGCTGTGGCTGAAGGGAGAAGGCAGGGTCGGGGCGGAGGGCAGGCCTTTACTGCTGGCTGATGGCCCAAGGAAGACAAGGGTAAAAAAAGTCTCCCACCTTCCCCCACCCAGCCAGTGGGCCCTAGACCGTGGCCCAGACACTGCAGGGAGAAGAGGACACAGGATAGTGTCTCCTCAGAGGCCCCTCTCTCCAGGTCAGGCCCTGGGCCTCTAGGCCACCACCACCGTACAGATCGCCAGGATTCTTCACTGTGTCCATCAATCCTGGGCTAAGTCCCCACAGGCCTGTGCACCCCATACAGGAAGCAGTTTCTTACTCAGCATCGTGGGGTCTCTGCAGCCTTCGGCAGGAGAAGGGAAGACAGGAGGCCCAGACACAGTTTGGTGGGAAGCAGGGAGGGGGAATAGCAGTAGGGTGCATGTCATCATGTCACTCAGGGAGTGCAGGGTGCAGGGAGAGGGCCCAGGGCCCCCTGCACAGGAGCCGCAGCACAGACCTGTTCTCCCCACCCAGCCCCGCACACACTTCCACTCCTGTCGTCTTTTATGCCCACAGCAGAGGCATCATCGGGGCCTGGTCAGCTGTAACTATGAGCTGAACAGGGTAGCAGCTGTTTGCTGGGAGGCTGATGTGGATGGAGCTGCAGGTCCCACTGACCCCACTGCCCACTGCCCAGCCTCTCCCTCACCAGCAGCGGGGACTCCTGGCCCCCAGCTGGCCCTCCTCCACTTCTGCCCTCCAACTCCCCCGGCAGCCGCACCCTTCAACCGTCAGTCCCATTGTGGGCCTGCAACTCTCTCCGAGTCTCTTAGCAGAGGGACCTGTGGCGAGGTCACGGGGAGAATGTGGCTGAGGGTGACTGGATGCGTGCCCTTCCAGGTGGCCCAGGCTCAGTCCTCCTGGTCAGTGGAGGAACGACTACTGAGCATCTTGGCCTGGTCAGGCCGAGTACTCCCCAGCGCCTCAGCCTACCCAGGTCTGTCGCAACCTTCAGCTAGGGGCTTTTAGGGAGTGAGAGTGGCTACAGCCTGCCTGCACCAAGCCCGTGCACAGTTAGTACTTGGATTCTGTCCTGGAGCCCTGCTCCGGGTCCAGCTGGACAGACAGAGGGTGAAGGTCCAGTCCGATGTCAGCACACATGCCCCTGTGAGTTCTCTGAGGGGCGGGAAGGTATGGGTGGCTGGAGTGGTGGGGGCAGGGCAATTCCTGTCAGGCTGGGACAGTGAGGGGTACGGGCACAAGGGCACCTGCTAGCTTGTCCTTGATGGTGTTTTAGAAGAAGGCTGGTCCTCAGATCAAGCACAGCTTCTTTTCAGCCTTCCTCCTCCTCCTCTGAGGCCTTGCGGACAGGTGTGAGTGTGGGATGTATGCCAGACCTGCCCTGTGTGACACTAGGGCTCTTGGCAAGATGCCGGGGAGGGGCAGACCACTGTCTCAGATCCGGGAGCTGTCGGAGCAGCTCTCAGGGATAGCACCCGGTGTGCACCCAACCGGACACCTGCTGAGCCTCTCGGGCCCTCAGAGGTCTGTGCTTGGTCTGGTTGGAGCTCAGGCCACAGCACCCCTCCAGGTGCCCTGCCCGCAGTGTCACCACTGGGATCATATGTCACGTTGGTCTGAAAATGAAGGGTGAAGAGTTCAAAGGCCATAGGGAGGGCCAGGTTTGCAGGAATGAGGTGTGAAACACCGGGCCTTGTTTATGAAGGGATCTCAGAGGCGCTGGGGGCACAGGGTCAGGGTCCTGTGCCACAATGGGGACACGGCCGCCTGTCTTGCCCCGGCCACCAGGAGGCCAAGGTTTGAGGTGGCCTGAGGGAGGACGTGGCTTGGAGAGGCCGCATGTGGGTGGAAACATCCCAGCTGCCTGGATCAGGGTCTAAAAGGCATCACAGGGAAAGGCTACTATCAAATTTTTAATAAAAATGAAAAAAAAAAACTTAAGTGGGAAAAGTAGCCCCAAATTACAACAATGTTCCAGACGGGAAAAGGAAAAGAAAAGAGCGATCTTGCCAGCAGAGCAGGCCACCCTGGGTCATTCTCAGCCTTCTGGGTCAGGCTCACCCACTGTGGTGTCTGTCCCCCCTTCAGGTACCGTGTCGTGGTCTCGTACCCGCCCCAGAGCGAGGCCGAGATAGAGCTGAAGGAGGGAGACATTGTCTTTGTGCACAAGAAGCGTGAGGACGGCTGGTACAAGGGCACCCTGCAGAGGAACGGCCGCACGGGCCTCTTCCCGGGCAGCTTCGTCGAGAGCTTCTGAGGACAAACTCTCCACACGCCACTCACCGGGGAGAAGGCCTTCCGGGAAGCCCAAGGCGCCAGGA
Source organism: Myotis myotis (assembly GCF_014108235.1). NCBI lineage: Eukaryota > Metazoa > Chordata > Mammalia > Chiroptera > Vespertilionidae > Myotis > Myotis myotis. The sequence continues at coordinate 99,544,582 of NW_023416324.1, read as the reverse complement.
GAGGGCCACCACTCCCCCAGGCCTCAGGTCCCTTCCAAGGCCCCTGCAGGGTGTGGGGGTCGTGCCTTCACCCACAACCCCCTACCGAGAGCACATCTTGGGGTTGTTCTTGGATGAGATGCCTGCCACCCCATGTGAACCGTAGAGAAGTGAGTTAGGAGGAGGAAGATGCTGCCTGGGTGGCTCCCCGAGGTGGCTCCTGTGGTGGCTCCCCGAGGTGGTTCCCCAAAATGTCTCCCCGAGGTGGCTCACTGTGCAGGGCTACGGGGCACAGAATGTCTTCATGGGCTGTCTAGGCTGCAGGTGGGGTCCAAATTGCTTCATTGACTCTCTTTATACCTCAGTCGCCTGCCACCTGCCCAGACCCTGGGGAAGCCTGGCTGTGTAGCCTGTGGGACTCCCACAGCTCCCATGGCTGGTCCCCATCAGCATTGGGAACAACACTTCTGTTGGCCACTGTCCCTTTGCATTGCTTATTTCTCACATCTTTTTAATGTAAAGCTGTTAAACTTTATATATTTCTAATCAGTCATACATTGCCTATTTTTCATACATCTGGTGCTGCCTTTTTGTAATGACTTGGTTGAGTTTGAAAGAAAAAAATGTCCGAGGAAACATCAAATGGGCAGAATTTTTATATTTACTATATGAACTTTGGAGAAATCCAGAAAGCCCACGTTCTCAATACCACAATGCCCTGCACCACAGGATAAGAGGGAATCCATTTAGGGGATTCAAGGTAGTTTGGAAAAAGCCAATTTCTTTCAACCTTTACCAAAGCCCCGTGCTCTGTCTAGACAGTGTAATTGTTACTCAAGAACATGCAACTTCAGGGAAAGTGGCTATCATCGCCTTTTGTGTGGCAGTGAGAGGGGCATGAAGGTGGACCCACCCTGAAAAAGCGGAATTTCCTTCTTACTGCTTTAGCAAGAGTGACAACAATTCGCTTATCAAAATATGATTTATCACTATTGAAATGTGCAGTTTTTACCCCAGTTCAGATGTAAACCTCCACAATTTACAATACCTGGTGAAGATCTTGCCTTTTTACAGTATATAATTGCTCCCTTGTCGGGCAGTGTGAACCTGAGTGTAGAGACTGGAGGTACATGGGGTAGCAGGAGTGAGTCCTCTGCAAATGAGGGGCTGGGAGCTGGGAGGGGCTGGGGGAGAGGTGGAAGGGCAGCTCTGACCCTGGGCCCCCACAGGTGGGGTCCAGGACACAGCTCATCTCCACAGATGCTGCCTCCTGGAGCCCTGTCACAAGGCGGTCTTGTTTTTAAGAGATTCACACCTTAGGAATACATTCTTATCTGTTCAGAGTCACAACTTGCAAACTCTCTCTATACATTTTTACAGATCACTCAGGTTTAAATTAGGCTGAATAATGAGCCTTTGGTAACACTCTCCCTGATTTTTAGGGATGCAACGAAATCCAGAAACCCATTCCCTCGCCTGGGGTGATGTCTCTGAAATACAAACACTTTATTTTCAGAGTTCCTATTTGGGGATGTGACTGGGATATTTGTTACTGCCAGGTGGCTACCAGGCTGGTGGCATTGTTCCTATAGCAAGGCTCATTTCCTTGCTGGTAATATATTTAATAGGCTTAAGAAAGTTCTTCTAAATAAGAAAATAAATGAAGTTTAAATATAGGGAGCCCTGGGCTCAAGTTAATGGCGACCATCAGTTGCCAACTTAGCTGCCTACCTTGCACATCAATCATGTGCATGTTTCAAATCATGTCATTGCCAAAAACATGCTGGCTGAGACAGGTATTCTCCACTGAGACCAGAACTAACTCCAATTCCCACAGAATAAGAAGAGCAAAAAAAAACCAACAGCAGTTATCATGCAACAGAATAGACTAACTTGGACCTTCTTTCCTTTCCTGCCACCACCCACATGGTGCTCTGGTTGATAGAAGTGCTGAGCAGCTCAGTGACTGTGGGGGAAGCAGAAGCCATGGGGCCAAGCACCCCTCACAGCAGCGTGTTTGCAAGGCATCAGCTGGTCCAGCTCGAGGCAGACTCAGGGGTGGCCATTGGGACTGACTTGAGAAGTGATGCCCCCCAGCCAGGCATCCTCTCAGGAGGGCCTCTCAGGGCAAATGCGGGGCACTCAGAGGGCAGGTAGGTGCACAACAGGCCCCATGCTTTAGGCTGAGTGTTTCCAAACATGTTCAGTCAGACCCATCAGCCTTCATGACCATTTAACCCGCAGACAAGGGCGGGAGCAGGCTTAGACGCTTCTTTCAGGCCATCTTGCCTCAAAGGACACACTCCTTTTGTTTTCTAAGGTGAAACAACACCTTGTCTGAAACCCTCACATTCCCTCCTGGCCCAGGGACTTACTCAAGTTGGGTGCACAGTGGCATTTGGCAGCCAAGGTGACTTGCTTTGAGGAGCACAGTGGAGTCCATGGCCACCACTGAGGGAGGTCACCGAGGTGTTGGGGACATGGGGCCACCAGAGGACCATGGGAGGGATGTGGTGAGACAGAGCTGGACAAGAGCCCCCTGATTCTAGTGCCCCAAATAAGCTCAGTGGCCCAGCTGGAAATTATTTGTACTTTGCACAATTCACACACACACCCTAATGTTTTTGTTAAACACAAATGTCAGTGTGTGACTTCAGAAGAACTTACAGTGATGACAAACTATGATGCTGTGTTTCTGAGTCTTTAAATAAAAAATGAACATGGAGAGGTCTTGTGTCTGGTGGTAGGAACAGCGAGGGTGGAGCAGGGGCTGAGAGGGCCTGAGCAGAAACACCAGCTGGGTAGGGGAACTGAGCAGGCACCACCCGTGTCCCCACTGGTGCACACTCTTGTCACCTCAGAGTGCTCCCTGGTGGGAAACATGGGGTCTGTGTCAGCGTGAGGGGCCGCTGAGGAGACGGAGGAGATCAGACAGCCAACTAGCACACATGCCAGAGAACCACTGGCTGGGCGGCGAGAACCGAGACACAGGCTGGCTGGGCATAAAAGACCCCAGCTCTCCAAGACTCATGTGCCTGACAGCTCTGCTCCTGTGACTTCCTGTAGGTGACTCACATTCCTTTCTTGTGGGAAAGCTTTTCATGTCAGTAGTTATTCAGGTTCCTAGCAACCAGGAGTGGCTGGTATTGACCTCCCAGACTAGGAGTGGCTAGTGCTGACCTCCCAAACCAGCACTCTCACCACCCTGCTCTTGTCTGTCTGGCCCTTGTGGTGCCCGGGCTTTCTGCATCACAGGGTAGAGGGTGCCTCGAAGCCACCCACAGGAGGGACTTGAATGACTGCTAACCTCCAGAAAGGGGGGCTTGACCCAAATCGCCCAGACAGACTATTGCTGGGTTGAGAGCTGACACGTCAGGTGTTTTCTGAAATAGGCTTTCTCTGCCTGCTCAGGCACAGGAGTGCCTACATTCTTTGACTATCGTATATATCCTTCAGCTGGAAGGAAGCTTAGCAAAAAACCATTTCACTCTTCTGTAAACATTCAGAGAATGTGTATAAGACCAGATAACATATCATGAGTTATGGGTGAGGAGAATGGTGAGGAATGAAGCATATCTCAGGCTCACCTCATCTCCCAATAAGACTGGTTGAAAGATGCTCTTACCCTCACTTGCTACATGAGCGATCAAGGTTAGAAGAGGTTGAATTAATTGCTCCAGATCATATAGTTCATGGGACTCAAGTTCAAGTCCACTTTTATTTTATTTTATTTTATTTTATTTTATTTTTAGCCACTTTTAGAGAGGGAACAGTCTATGCAAATTCCCAGAGGGGCCAGAGAGAGCTTGGTTATAACTGAGAGACCAGGAAGGGAAGGGGAGGGGAAGGAGAATGGGCAGGGAAGCAGGGGCATCCTTCTAGGCCAAAGGCAAAAGGAAACCTTTACAGAGTTATAAGATGGAGGCTGATGCAACCTTGTCTGTATTTTAAAGCTCCCTGTGGAGGGGAGTGGCTGTGGGGAGCCAGTGAGGTAGCTGCTGCAGGGGCCCAGGGCGGTGCCAAGGCCTGGAGAGACTGGGCAGACCTGAAGGACCTCCAGGATAAGCCAGTGTGGAGGCCAAGGCGAAAGGGCATCTGTGTGAGATGTGGAGGAAGGGAGGGAGGGAGGGAGAGAGGGATGAAGGAAGGGGCAGAAGGCCCAGGAAGGCTCCAAGCTGTGGGCCTATATATTAATCAGTGCTCTCCAGAGAAACAGAGCCAACAGTAGATCTTATCTAATAAAAGAGAAACATGCAAATTGACCATACCTCTGCTACACTCACAAGCCACGCCTAGAAGCCAATCAGAGCGACTATATGCAAATTAACCTAGCCAAGATGGCGGCCGGAAGCCAGGGAGCTGGAGCAAGCAGGAGGCTTGGTTGCCACGGCGATGGAGGAAGCCAAGCTTTCCGCCTGCCCTGGCCGGCTATAGCCTCCACTCAAGGCAACAAAGTTTCAATTATAGAAGATAAATAAATCCCAGATACCTGCTTCCAGCCAGCCTCCACTGGGAGCTTGGGTGGCTGGGGGCCGTGGCCAGACTGCAAACAGCCATCAGCCCCTCACCCAGGCTGGCCAGGCACCCCAGCAGGGACCTCCACCCAGAAGGGGCTGTGACCAACCTGCAAATAGCCATCAGCCACTCACTCAGGCTGGCCACACCCTCATGGGGAGAGGGTCCCCGCTGGGGGGCTTGGCCAGCCTGCAAATAGCCATCAGCCCTTCACCCAGGTTGGCCAGGTATCCCAGCAGGGACCACCCACCCTGAAGGGGTGTGGCCAGTCTGAAAATGCCACTCAGCCCCTCATCCAGGCTGGCCAGGCACTCCAGCGGGACCCCCACCCTGATCCGGGACACCCTTCAGGGCAAACCAGCCAGCCCCAACCCATGCACCAGGCCTCTATCCTATATAATAAAAGGGTAATATGCAAATTGACCCTAACAGCAGAATGACTGGGAATAACTGGTCACTATGACACACACTGACCACCAGGGGGCAGACGTTCAATGCAGGAGCTGCCCCCTGGTGGTCAGTGCTCTCCCACAGGGGGAGCTCTGCTCAGCCACAAGCCAGGCTGAAGGCTGCCAGTACAGCGGTGGTGGTGGGAGCCTCTCCCGCCTCCTCAGCAGTGCTAAGAATGTCCGACTGCAGCTTAGGCCTGCTCCCCACTGGCAAGTGGACATACCCTGAGGGCTCCCGGGCTGCCAGAGGGATGTCTGACTGACAGCTTAGGCCCAATTCCCCAGGGAGCGGGCCTAAGCCAGCAGGTGGACATCCCCTGAGGGGTCCCAGACTGCGAGGGGACACAGGCCAGGCTGAGGGACCCCCCCGAGTGCACAAATTTTTGTGCACCGGGCCTCTAGTATATATGGAGGTGAGAAGTCCCCAATCTGCCATGTGCAAGCTGGAAACTCAGGGAAGCCCAGGTGTAATTCAGGCTGAGTGCAAAGGCCCAAGACTCAGAACCTCCGATGTCTGAGGCAGAACACGGACATCTCAGTGCAAGAAGAGTGAGTCACTTTCCTTTACCTTTTATTCTATCCAAGTGCATGGAATGGATGAGGCCACTGGGGAGGTCAAGTTTGCTTTACTTAGTCACTGATTCAAATGCAAAACTCTTCCAGAAACATCCTCTCAGACACACCCAGAAAATGTGTTATCAGCTCGGTGGGCATCCCTCAGCCCAGGCAAGCTGGCATAAAATTTACAATCACAACTATCATAGCCCATCAAAATGCCCAGCTTAGCAGGCCCCAGGGGATCACTGGGTTGCCCGCTGCCAGAGATGCTCTGATGAGAGCCTTGCTCCTTTACTGAAACGAGAAGCCTTGCCCTCTGCCACTAGCAGCAGCTCATCTGGGTCACACTTTGGCCCAGATGCCAATGGTGGTCAAGGGCTTCATTCTTTTTCTGGCTGGACCAGAGTTCCTGAGCGCCCACCAGCCCTTGTGAACAAGGCAGCCAGCACAGCCTGCACAGTGGCCCCTGTGGTGTCCTGGGTGACACCCTCCTCGTCATCCCAGCCTCTCACAGCTGACCAGGAGCCAGGCTCCTCTACCAAGAGCAGTCAGGGCAGCAGTTCTCCCACAAGCAAGCCAAAGGGTCTCCATACTGTTTGTACAACTGTGCAAACTGAGTGCAAGACAGAGTGAGACAGTGGCAGTGAGGGACGCAGAGGAGAGCAACTGTAAAGAATAGCTCCATGCGAAAGGCAGGCAGCCCTGAGCCCTGGGATTCTGCAGCGTCCTCATTCATGACGAAGGCAAGAGTGTGTGGAGCAGTAAGCAGCGCTCACTCTGCTCAGCCATGCTGAGTGCTTCACCCACATCGTCTTACTATCTTCACATTGGCCTTAGGAGAGAGAAAGCACTACCACGCTCATTGTACAGGGGGAAACCAAGGAAGAGAGCCCTAAGCAACTAGCCTCAGGAGCAGCTGGTATTCAAACCTGGGGAGTTGGGCTCCCCAGACCACATTTCTGACCCAGAGAGGCCTGTCTGGGTGGCCTTTGACAACATCCCCATATATGCCACATCCCCTGTGTACCATTTTAACTGGGAAAACACCGCATGTGTCTTTGCTTCCTGAAGCCTGATTCAAAACATTATCATTCCCCACAGCCACAGTGGGTTTTCAGCTTTCCCTCTGTGGCCTTTGATGATGGTGACCCAGACAGATGTCCCTGTATGCCACTTGCCCTCACTAAGATGGAAACCAACTCTTGGAGTCAAACAGAAAAAAAAGCCCCTGCCCATAAGTGTGCCTCTGCCCCATGCCCGCAGGCAGGGATTTGGTGGCTTTGGGGCAGTGTCCCAGTAGTCAGGCTGGGAGAAACTGCTCACCGTGCCTGGAGCAGCCTGCATCGAATGGTAAGGAACTCAGGCCAGTGTCCACTCTGCCGGGCTCGGGGCTGAGGCCAGGCTCCCGCACCCACAGGGAGTAGAGCCTGAAGGAGGGGGAAGGGAAGAAAAGAAGCCTGGGAGTCTAGCCCCCCATGTGCCTCCAGCAGGTTTTTCGACCCTGGGTGACATTGGGGCTAGGCCCCCTCACCTTCTGTTCAATTCTCTACCAAACTGACCAACCAAATCCTGATTGATAGCCTCCCACGCTCACCCCATCACTGGCTTGCAGACCAGCTGTGGTGGCTGAGGGTGCATGACCACTAATGTCACCAGAACACTGGATAGGAAGCTCCCAGAGGCTGCCCGGGCTTGGCCAGGACATAGGACAGAGTCTGGGTCCTCAGAGCCAAGGGCAGAGGGAAGAACTAAACCTATTGTAGGCAGCAGGCCTTGGTCTGAAGCCCAGATTCATGAATTTCATTGCCCCTGGCCAGGCTGACCTGACTTGCTGCCAAGCTTGGCTGAAACACACAAGAAGGCTCTGGGGCACAATCAACATCATAACCATTTTAGGTGAGACTGTCCTGCCCTCTGTCCCTTCTTTTGCCTCATTTGCCTCCATGAGGCACTCTCTCATTCTCAGACTGAGGACACTCTACTTCTCCTGCAACTGGACTCTTCCCCCTACTCCTGCTCTGCAGCTGGGCTCCTCCCCCCACTCCTGTTCTGCAGCTGGGCTCCTCCCCCCACTCCTTTCCTGCAGCTGGGCTCCTCTCCCTATGCCTGCCCTGCAGCTGGGCTCCTCCCCTCACTTCTGCCCTGCACCTGGGCTCCTCCCCTCACTTCTGCCCTGCAGCTGGGCTCCTCCCCTCACCCCTGCCCTGAAGCTGGGCTCCTCCCCCCACTCCTGCCCTGAAGCTGGGCTCCTCCCCCACTCTTGCCCTGAAGCTGGGCTCCTCCCCCCACTCCTTTCCTGCAGCTGGGTTCCTCCCCCACTCCTGCACTGAAGCTGGGCTCCTCCCCCCACTCCTGCCCTAAAGCTGGGCTCCTCCCCCCACTCCTGCCCTGAAGCTGGGCTCCTCCCCCCACTCCTTTCCTGCAAGCTGGGCTCCTCCCCCCACTCCTGCCCTGAAGCTGGGCTCCTCCCCCCACTCCTTTCCTGCAGCTGGGCTCCTCCCCCCACTCCTTTCCTGCAAGCTGGGCTCCTCCCCCCACTCCTGCCCTGAAGCTGGGCTCCTCCCCCCACTCCTGCCCTGAAGCTGGGCTCCTCCCCCCACTCCTTTCCTGCAGCTGGGCTCCTCCCCCCACTCCTGCCCTGAAGCTGGGCTCCTCCCCCCACTCCTTTCCTGCAGCTGGGCTCCTCCCCACACTCATACCCTGAAGCTGGGCTCCTCTCCCCACTCCTGCCCTGTAGCTGGACTCCTCTCTGATGAGTGTCCTATAGGCCTCATGTGCTCCTGCAGTCTGAACTGCCTCCTGTGACTGATGGACTAGGAGGCTGAGGCCTCCACCTCCCTTCCCCCCAGCCGAGATGCAAAATCTGATTGCTGGCTGGGCACATCCACTCTACTTGCCACAGGCACCCCTGCACATCCTGAGGTGAACATGCCCCGGAACCTCCCTTTACGTCTCAATTGGTGGGACCCAGGTAGAGCCAGGGACTGCCCTCTACATCTCCTTTGTTCTCCCTAATATCCAGCCAGTTTCCACCTTCTAACTCATGGCCCCACCTCATCTTTCTGCCCCATCCTGATTGTGCTCTGGTACAGGTAAAGTCTGTTTCATCTGGCTAGAGATTTACTATTACTCCTGCTCACCCTCTCGCCTGGTCTGTTGCAGTCACACTCTCCCCAGTATTGTTATCTTCACCCTGTATCTCCTGCCAAGTGTTTTTCAAAAATCCTTGCCTGCAAGGGCTGGTTTGAGCTGAGGCAGGAGCAGACTTGCTGTGCTCATGGGAGATGAGTTAGCTGCAGAGGCTAATTAAAAAACAGTGCTAAAAATAAAACTGAAGAAGGAGGAGGAGGAGGAGGAGGAAGGGAAGAAGAAGAAGAAGAAGAAGAAGAAGAAGAAGAAGAAGAAGAAGAAGAAGAAGAAGAAGAAGAAGGAGGAGGAGGAGGAGGAGGAGGAGGAGGAGGAGGAGGAGGAGGAGGAGGAGGAGGAGGAGGGAGGAGGAGGAGAAGAAGAAGAAGAAGAAGAAGAAGAAGAAGAAGAAGAAGAAGAAGAAGAAGAAGAAGAAGAAGAAGAAGGAGAAAAGAAATAGTAAGAAGCTGTTCCTGTGGGCTGGCCCCTCTCTGACTTCCCAGCTCCTGGGTGCAACCATCTCTCTGAGGACCTCCACCCAGGAGTGCCCCTGAGACCCATACTTGCTCACAAGACCCCCCGCAACTCCACCTCTGCCTTTTCCTGAGCCACCAGCAGGGTGGCTGTCTGCTTCTTGAAAGCTAAATAACCTTCTAGGCCAGTGATGGCGAACCTATGACACGCCTGTCAGAGATGACACGAGAACTCATTTTTTTGGTTGATTTTTCTTTGTTAAATGGCATTTAAATATATAAAATAAATATCAAAAATATACATCTTTGTTTTACTATGGTTGCAAATATCAAAAAATTTCTATATGTGACACGGCACCAGAGTTAAGTTAGGGTTTTTCAAAATGCTGACACGCCGAGCTCAAAAGGTTCGCCATCACTGTTCTAGGCCCACCCTCAAATCTTCTAGGCCCACCTTTACTTTAGCTGTTCCCAAGGCAACCAGCTTTAGTAAGTGTCACCTGACCGCCCCTCCTTTTGTGTCCTGGGGCTTTTCTGTCACCCTGCCCAGCACTTACACATCAGAAAGGCTGCAGCTGCCTGGGGACAGCCGGGCCAGGGGATAAATGCCTCTCTCTTTTTCTGGGACAATTCTCAGATCTCCCTCCTTCCCTGGTTGGTAGCACACACATACTCACACGCACACCCTTTCTCTCTCCTAGCACTCCTGTATTGGATGAGGATTAAGAGGAGCAGGACCATGTGAGAGGGAAGAGAGGCAGAGCCACCAGGAAAGTTGTCATCTGTGCCCCTGCCCTGCCCAGGGCCAGCCTGGGGCTGCCAGGAAGTGGGCATCATAGCAGACTAAGCCCTCACACACAGCACATCGCTCCTCACCCCAGTGAGGCTGTAGGCTCCTCCATACTGGCCTGTGAGCAAATCCTAGAAGAGCAAGCTGCTCTCCCAGAAGCCCTGGCTGCCTCCTGGCCCGAGGGCCTTCCTGACCCCAGCAAGCATCAACCCTGGTCAGAGCTCTCCCCACCCGGAGTGAAGACAAGAGAAGGGCCTTAGAATGGACACGTCCGCGGGAAGGCAGGAAGCCCAGTTTCTGTCCACCGGATCTAACTGCTCTCTGAGCTCTGAGACTGAAGCGGGAGCTCCTCATCAAGCTCCCAGGCCAGATTCCGAGCTTCTGCGTGACCCCGGGAATTTCCAGGGCTGGACCTGGCCTGGGCTGGCTGCTCCCAGAATCCTATAGTGATTCACAACTTGGTTATGGATGTGGTGTGTCAGTGTAGCTCTGAGCTGGTGCACATGGAGCACCCTCTTGGGCCTCAGAAAACCTATGAAACACAGACCGGCTGTTGAGGGGCATGCAGCCGCAGGTGTGCACGCTGCCTCCTCCTGGCCCACCAGCCCGCCATCCGCAGTCTGATGAATTAAGACTTGGACATAGCTCTGCCTCCTCTAGGGAAAGGCGAATGCTCTGGGCATTTTAAGGTAAGCTCAGGGCATTTTGGCTGTGTCTAGAGACTAACCTGTATCAGGGCCTGGCAGGCAGCTGCTGGGAGGGTGCAGGATGGGCTGTCCCATCCAGTGGGCACTTTCCTATCATGTACAGCCCCCTCCACCCACAGGTATTGGGCATGGTATATACTTCCTGTCCAGGCCCAGACCTCCGTTCTCCAAGCCAGGGCAGACAAATGCTGGCATCCCCGGTGGCCCTGTGTGTGACCACAGCCAGACTGGATTACTCTTCCCTCCATTTTGCACTTCCTGTCACCATGGGACTGATTGGCATCTGAACTTTTCATGAAGTTTTATTACTTTTCACAAAGTTGACAGCTTGACCCCTTGAAGGCTGGGAGAAGGATGTCCCCTCCCCACCTCAGGCACTGGGCAGCCTGAGCCAGCCTACTCACAAAGACACTGTGGGCACCTCCTCAGACAGCCTCCTCCTTCTCTCCAGTCTCCTGATACTATCCCCTTCTCTCATTTTCTCTCTCTTCCTCTCCTGCTCACATACACCCTTCTCCTCAAACCCTTGTCTTATATGAGCCAGAGATGTTCAGAGTGCAGCTTTGGCAAGTCCCGTGCCCAGCACTCTGCCTGGTAGAACTTGACTGCAGAGATAACACGTGTCCTAGAAATCACTGGTGGCCTCTGGGACCAAATGCCTCTGCCCCTGGCCCCTATCTGCACTGGCCCTAACATGTGGCTCAGGGTGGTCCCGAGGCTGGAAGATGTTCTGAGCTTAGGGATAAGCTCAGCAACTAGCTTAATAGAAACAGTGGCACCTCATGGCCAGTGACAGTGAATTTGCAGGGCCCGTGACTCCAAATGGTACTCCTCAGAAGATCTAAATGTAAATGTAAAAGAGGGTGTGGAGAGAGAAGGGAGCCATGCAGCCTCAGCCTGCAGGCGTGGGCACAAAGCTGGGGCTTCCTCCCTGGGCATCAGGGATCGGGGCGCAGATGGCCCGATGCTAACTTGCTGCAATGTGTTAGCTGCCATGCGCTCAGCACAAAACTCCATCTGAGAGCTCCCAGATGATAGGAGCATTAGCATCATGCACACCCTCCTCTTCTGTCCTGCAGCCCTGACCTCATGCCCACCTCCCTGATGTGGGACCCAGGAAGGCTGGAGTCCCCGAGAGGCCCACTTGTCCCTTCAGCCAGATTTCCAGCACCCAACATGGCATGCTTTCCACTAAGGGGACTCTCACTCAGCTCCAAAATCTCTAGTAGAATGGATAGTGAGGCTTCGTGATCTTCCCCTGGTCAAGGAATATGGGAGCCACCTTCTGAACTAGATGCTCCCTCCTGCTCACCCAGGCCAGGACTGCACCTGGCAGCTGCAGCACCTGCTTCCAACTGGACAGCCTCTTCTGCTGGCAGAGAACGGCCAGCATTTGCAACATGGGCACTGAGAGCCCCAGAAACCCAAGTGAGGCTTCCCATCACCTGGCTGCCTAGTACCTGACTGCCTGCTGCCCACTGCCCATGGCCCCAGCCTACACAGCCTGGCCTTCTTTCAGAGTTCATTTCATGATTGTTTGGGGTCAGAAGAAGCCAAGTTCAAGGGTTGAGTCTTTACTGACTATGTTATTTTAGGCCAGAGATCCTTTGTCTATAAAACTGTGGTGTGATAGACTTACGCTCAGGTTTAGGGACTGAGCGGCATAATCTTTGTAAACTGCCTCTTGTGGAAGAGGCCTTCAGGCCCTGCTGCTTTCCTGGCACAAGGGTCGCTGGATCCCAGCTGGCCTTAGGCCCCTCGTCAAATATGGATGAATAGGTCCACAGGCTATGGCTGTAAGTGCACGGAGAGTCTGGTACCTCCATAGGGGACAAGATTGCAGCTAGAGGTGATGCCATTGGCTTGCAACTGGCACCCATGCCCCCCGGACAGTTCAGGCATTGAGGTTATCATTGCTCATGACCCTGAGGAAGCAGGAAAGGAGTGCAGCTCTCCAGTGGGTGAAAATCACGGCTGGCCTCTTGCAAGAGCTCCAAGCATCGAACCAGGGCTGCAATGCTGATCTGACCCACTCACCAAATAGTGACGACATGTGTCCTCATCTCCTGTCTCAGAGAACATCTTCTCCACATGGCTGCATCTTCTACAAAAGACAGTGCGATTATGTTCCATAACTTCTGTAAGTGCAGCGCTGTTGCTCTTCAGTTAAAATGAACTCTAGTTGCTGGTGGTGGGGAGGAGAGTCCCCCAAAGAATTCCTGGCATGAGCTTAAGAGAGCCAGGTCCTGGCTTCTGAGGTTCAGAATTCAGTGAGCAGTGATGGCAGACACTGCTGGGCTGGTTTCTCGGGAAATGCCAGCCCACTCTACCAACAGGCCCAGAAACAGCAGAACCACTGCTCCTTGGGAGGTGGCTGTCCTTGGGTGAAGCCTTGGCAAGTGGGCCAGAACATGTGAAGGGATGCAGAGGCCCAGGTGACCTCCACCCTCCCTCTGGAAGCCACTGCCCACTGCAGCCCACCTCCCTGCCGGATGATAGCCAGCCCTGCCCCACCTCCCAGACATTACCTGTGCCCCTGTTTGTTTCCATGCCTGCCACCCTCTTTAGCAGGGGACTACCCAGCGCCTGGAATGATGTCCATGCTTGATGGATCATTGTCATGAATGGCTTGATCTGGGGCCTTATAGGGGCCTCTGCTGGAGTGTTTCTCCTGGGAGCTGCAGTGTTATCTTAGCAAGGAAGGTCAGATGGGCCAACAGAGACCCAAACAGCAGGGTGGTGCCTGCAGTGGCCCTGAGGCCCAGCTGTATGCTCTGTTGAAGTCCATTACAGGTATTGGAGGAGGCAATCTTTGACAAGTCCTGGAGCCCTGGTCCAGGGCACTCCCTTTTCCCTGGCCCCAGCTCTGGCCTCTAAGGGAGGTGTGGCCTCACAGTGCCATTAAGACTTGCCACCTGTTTGCCCACGGCCTCACTGATCATTCTCACTGATTCTCCACCTTGGCCACAAGCTGGAATCACCTAGACGTTTTCAGAGGGTCTGGCTTTTGTCCCTGCTTGAGGTTCTGATTCTAATAGTCTGGAGTGGAAGTTTCCCAGGTGACAGAACAGGCAGCTCATGTTGACACCCACAGCATGTATACTACGGCTGCACATGGGGTTGGATGTTCCACTTGAATTGTGCCATTGCAGGGGTGACCTCAGGAGCCTACAGTAACTTAGGGGGTCAACGCATGGTTGCAGCTCCAGTCTTCGAAAGCTGGCTGAGCATATGTCCCCAAAAGGAAGTTAGAAAGGCCAAAAAACACTGCCACCAAGTCTTATTTTATAACCTGAGAGAGAGAAACTCGGCTAAAAATGGAGTGGGCTGCTTTGCTGAGGTTCTGCTGCCAAGGAAGGTGCTTTATTGAGCAGCAAATACCTGTGGTCTCAACCCAAGGGTTTGTGTCTCTAATTGGCCTCATTGGCATCCCTAACAACTTCAAGGATATGGGCAATTGTGTTACTTTTCTAGTATCCATCTATCTAGTAAGCTCTCTAATCCTATGCAAGAGCTGTTTGAATACAAGTCTTATTTCTTCTAATAAACAGCCCGCCCTTCCCTTCCCTCCAGGGAAGGGAACATTTGCTATTTTTTCCTGGTTATGATTTTAGATGTGTCGACTGAGCACTTACCGGATGGTCTCATTTAACTTTATAAGCACCCTACACATAAATACTTTTGTCATGTGGTTTTACTGATTTGTAAAGTAGAGATTTGGGGAGATTAGGTAACTTCCCTGCACTCTTACAACCAACAATAAGCAGAACTAAGAGTCAGATCCTCCCCACCACCTCCACAGCCCACATATTCCTATCCACAAATAGACGTTGCACAGGTAGTATGTCAACTCTAAGAGAGAAGGCATGTGCTTTAAGAACCATCACTGTGTAATTTCACATGGATGTTCTCATATTTAACATTAGTCAGTGAACTTGTATGTAAAGCAAATACACACCTACTGAATCAGTTTCCCACTGAACTTTATTAGAATTATAAAAATGCATTCTCACAGAGAGCGTTTTGGGTTCCAATACATATTTATTGCTCCACTGTCCACCCAAACTTGTATTTCCAGAATCATTGATCCATATGTCATTCCTATTGTTGAAGGAACAAGCCGGCATGAGAGTGGCCCAGGGAAGGAGGACTCCCTGAGGTCCATGCAGCTCAGCCCATCTCCCCAGTTGTTGGGAGGATGCACTGGTGTCCTGAGTCACCTAAAATTGCTGTATGCTCATACCACCTATGCCAACTACTTATATCTTAACAGATGGTCAGAGTCTTGCAGATGGGAGGAGGTTGGGCTTCCCAGAGTGGGCCTGTGATCAAGCCCAGATGGACCAGGCATGCAAAATGGTGGGTGGTAGGGAGTCTCCAGAAGCCCCAGCCTCTGTTCTTGATCTTGAGTCCCCTTTTGAAAACCAGGTTTCACTGACTTAAGGGAGACAAAAGAGGACTTGCATGGGTCACATGTGCCTGGGCTTTTCAATATACAGAAAGCCTTGGGTGATGAAGTGCGATATTTAGATTTCCAGACTCTGGTCTCTCAGGAAGAATTCCGTGTTTAGGGGAAATTGCTTGGGGTCAGGGCACTGAGGCCCCAAGGGTGTGATCTCACCCCAGTGGTGGCTGAATGCTCTCCTGCCCTCCCCAGGCACCTGCGTGGCTCTAAGCAGGGAGGGAGGGCTGATTGTCCAGGAAGTACATACTCCGTCCAACTTCTTGCCTAAGATGGTCACAAACTCTGTGGGACATATATTCAGGTTAGTTGAGGGAACACATCACTTCTTCCTAACATTTTTTAAAGGGTGAAATATTTCTTTAAAATATGGGAGAAACACTTTTGAAAGGAAGTTAGAGAAAATGTCTTCTGAAGCGCAGTACTCCTGAGAACCTGGAGCAAGTGAAGAGGCCTGGGAGGGAAGGGACTCCTGCTCTAGCCCTGGTGGGGCATCGGCCTCCTGGGTCAACAGCCCTGATGTGGAACATCTGTGGGATCTGACAGCTGAAACCAGGGGGCCATCAAGTAGAAAGGAAATGGATAATCCTCTAGCACCTGGCCAAAGTGGCGGCTGCTGCTGCCGTTAAAGCAAGAACTGCCTGAGTCTCTCACAGCAATGAAGAAAGAGCTGCCTGGCCCACAGTCCTGTGGGGTCCTTGCCACCTGTTTTCCCACAGCCTGGCTCATGCTGTCTCCAATATGCCCTGTGTGAGCCTCTGGGGGAAGGCAGGGCCAGGGCCAGAGGAACCACAAACCACCTCATGCCCATGTGGATTGAGCCATGGGGTGAGCCAGGACAGGGAACATAGAGGCTGTTCTGGAGATCTTTGCAGTCCTGGTAGAAGGGAACTGTGGGAGGCTGAAGGCCATGCAGCAAGCACCCTTCTTTCAGAGAGATTGTGACTGTGAAAAGGACAATGTGGAGAGTGACCAGCTGGGGAGTTAGGCCAGCGTTTTGAGTCTGCCTTTTCTCACCTATGCATGAGGACAGGAATACTGACTGTCCTCCTTCATGGAGATCAGTAGGGACAGTGGGTCTGACGTGCCTGGCACAGGGGGAAAGGCATCAAATATCGCCATTTGTAAACTATTCCAGTGAGCACTTGTCAAGAACCAACAGTGACACAGGCAGTGAGGAGCTGAGGCTTTTTAGGTTTGAAGTTCCAGAACTCTCTCTGAAGCTTAGAGTTTGTAATGAGAAAGTTCAGCTATGAACCCCTAGAAGGAATGTATCTGCCAAGATGGACTCCTCCTTATTAACTGGACCCAGATTCATAACCAGAGTCCAGTGGCTGTTGCTGAGAGCACCTCTCATGCAGGCTGCATGTTGAGAAAAGCCACAAGCTGAGCTTCCAACCCCCCACACTGTGCTCCTCCCACCTGGGTCAACCTTTATAAGGGAGTTCCTGGTTGTATCTTTTACCAATGGACTGAGACATGCCCTGTCCAATCAGAACCCCACAATTATATCTTCATTTGCATCTACTCCAACCAATCAGAACTGCACAATATGGACCAATTAGAACTGTCTAATTTGGAAGCCTCATTTACATGGAAGACCTAAATAAAGTTTGAAGTCTTGGACTTTTGTGCTTATTTATAAACTTTATCCTGGAACTTGCTTACCTTAGAGTCTCACTACTCAGAATTAACCATCACACCACATTAAGTAGCCAATAGGAAAGGTGACACGTGTGTCATAGGTTCGCCATCACTGACCTAGGGCTACAGTTTTCTAATTTACTTTTGGGGAAAGCAAGTTGGGGAGGTCTAAAGTTCCCTATAATGGCCAATGTCACTGCAAATCATCCTGGATAATTTTTGTTCAAAGACCTATCCAATAACAACTTGAACAAGGGATACCTATTTGTACTCACCTGATGAAGGCATCCCTTTGTGTGCTCTTAGTGTGAGTGTCTTCTTGCACCTTATAGAGAGGGCTGAGTCTGAGCCTTATGAATGAGGTCTTCCACCATATGGACCAAGCCTGAAAGTGGATGAAGGTTCCCTTCCTTAATCTACAAACAGATGCTCCAAGGCTGAATCATAAGGAGGTTTCCTTTCCTGATCCAGAAAAAAATGCATGGACCAAGGCCTAAGCTGAATGAGGGTCCTGCCCCTGCTGAATAAAGCCTCTGAAACCTCAGCCCAAGTGCGGGAGAGCTTGAAGCTGAGACACTTGCTGAGAGACCTTTGGATGCCACCAGGAAAACAACTGAGCTCAGGGGCTCATGCAGGCACTGGTGCAGTGGCTCAGGGTGGCATCAGGAATGTTGATGTTGCTTCAGCTCTCACCACTGCCACCAAAGCAATGTCAACAAAAGTCCCTAAAGTCCCTATAGACAGTCTTTATTCAGGTGAACAGTTGGCAAACAGAGGAAATGCATCCTCCAGAGAAACCAAAAGTGTATTCCTGAGAGAACAAAGAAAGCCAGAGCTTATAAAGGCAAAAGCCAGAAGCTGGAACAAAGGGAACCTTGTGAAATCTTCAGGGAATATTCTAAATATGATTGTTGCCGTGACTGGTTTGGCTCAGTGGATAGAGCGTCGGCCTGCAGACTAAAGGGTCCCAGGTTCGATTCTGGTCAGGGGCATGTACGTGGGTTGTGGGCACAGTGTGGGGTGTGCAGGAAGTGGCTGATCGATGTTTCTCTCTCACCAATGTTTCCAACTCTCTATACCTCTCCCTTCCTCTCTATAAAAGATCAATAAAAATATATTTTTTAAAAAAAGAATAACAAATTTTGCCCTGGCCAGCTTGGCTCAGTGCATAGAGCATCAGCCTGCAGACTGAAGGGTCCCAGGTTTGATCCCGGCCAAGGGCACATGCCTGGGTTGCAGGCTCGATCCCCAGTAGGGGGTGTGCAGGAGACAGCCGATCAATGATTCTCTCTCATCAATGATGTCTCTCTCTCTCTCTCTCTCTCTCTCTCTCTCTCTCTCTCTCTCTCTCTCCCCCCTTCTCCCTTCCTCTCTGAAATCAATAAAGAAATATATTTAAATAAATAAATAAATAAATAAATAAATAAATAAATAAATAAATATGATTGTTAAAAACAAATAGTTTGGCCCAGCTAGTGTAGCTCAGACATTGAGCACTGACCTATGAACCAGGAGATCATGGTTCAATTTCTGGCCAGAGCACATGCCTCGGTTGTGGACTTGATTCCTAGTGTGGGGCATACAGGAGGCAGCAGATCAATGATTCTCTTTACCATTGATGTTTCTGTCTCTCTCTCCTTCTCCCTTCCTCTCTGAAATCAATAAAAATATATTTGAAAAAAACAAACAAACAAAATAAAAACAAATGGTTTGATCAGCATGATGGAAGCAGAGTAGGTGGAAGTTATACTTACCTCCTCTCAGAACCATATTAGAAGAGTGGCTAAAGTATGGAACAAGCAACCTGAATAACCATCTGAAGACTAGCTGAATAGGAGACTTACAGCTAAGGATTTACAGAGGAACCCTCATCAAGACTGGTAGGAAGGGCAGAGATGTGAAAGGGGCTGGCCCTACATCCATGTGTGGCAGGTGAGAATCCAGAGAGGTATCTTGACTGATGAGGTTCCCCCAAGAGGAGTGGCGGGTTCTGCCCCATGCTAGGCTCCCTAGCCAGAGCACTAGCACTGGAAAGAGGAGCACTCCCAATATCTGTCTGTGAAAATCAACAGGGATTCCACCTGCCCTGGTAAGAAGGGGATGGTTCTCTTGAAGGGCCAGTGCACAGAGTCTTAGGGCATTCACCCTGGGCTCTAGCAGAGGGACAGTATCTTGGAGTGGAATGGAGTCATAAAGTAAGAAATTGGGCCGAAACCGGTTTGGCTCAGTGGATAGAGCGTCGGCCTGCGGACTGAAAGGTCCCAGGTTCGATTCCGGTCAAGGGCATGTACCTGGGTTGCGGGCATATCCCCAGTAGGAGATGTGCAGGAGGCAGCTGATCGATGTTTCTCTCTCATCGATGTTTCTAACTCTCTATCTCTCTCCCTTCCTCTCTGTAAAAAATCAATAAAATATATTAAAAAAAAAAAAAAAAGTAAGAAATTGAATGATGTGGCTGCTAGGAGAAGGCCAGAGTGACCACAGCAAGTGTCCTTTGCTGGGTTTCTCACACTGCCCATGGATGCCGTATTTACTGGGTTGAGCATTCTCCTCCATACGTTAGTCTTGGGCAGTGATGGTGAACCTATGACACGCGTGTCAGAGGTGACACATGAACTCATTTTTTTGGTTGATTTTTCTTTGTTAAATGGCATTTAAATATATAAAATAAATATCAAAAATATTAGTCTTTGTTTTACTATGGTTGCAAATATCAAAAAAAAATTCTATATGTGACACGGCACCAGAGTTAAGTTAAGGTTTTTCAAAATGCTGACATGCCGAGCTCAAAAGGTTCGCCATCACTGGTCTAGGGAGTGTCACTAGGCCCTCTTAACCACTCCTGGAGGACCCACCTGCTGGGATCCCTCCTGGTCTTTGATGAACTCCAGCCTGGGCTCTCGATGCAGAACTCATTGTGGAGCTCTTAAGGAGTTTCAGGTAAGCTCAACCAGTGCCAGAAACATAGAGAGACTGAGTTGTATGGCTGAAGGGGAAGGCCATTTTTTCCTTCATGTGCCTGAGTGACACCTCCATTCTTTTTTTTTATTTAATCCTCACCTGAGGATATTATTTCCATTGATTTTCAGAGAGAGTGGAAAAGAGAGGGAAAGACAGAGAAACATCAATATGAGAGAAACACATCAATTGGTTGCCTCTTGCATGAGCCCTGACGAGGGCCCAGGCCAGGGAGTAGCCTGCAACCAAGGTACGTGCCCTTGACTGGAATCAAACCTGGGACCATTTGGTCCACAGGCTGACACCTGCATTCTTGTGTGGAGTTTCCCTTTCACACGGCCAAATCTTGGTCTTCTTGTGCCTGGAACTCACCCTGACAACTCCCAGTAACCCCCTCCCCACCACAATGGTCCACAAGTACCTGGTGGGTAGCAGCTGGCCTTGGTGTACTTTGGGACTTTTGCTAAATGGACTCAGACTGAGCACTGGCATTGAGTTTGAATCTGTGAAAACTACTCACACCTACCTGGTGACTCACTAAGACCTATCTCATGCAACTTGTGCAGTGCCAGAGGCAGTTGGCAGGCAAAGGCAGCTGGAGATGGGTTTCAGAGTGCCTTGGGCCTTTTGATGACCTGCCTCTGGGCTCAGTGCTGGTGGAAGCCAGCCTTAGTGTGTAGCTTGACCCCTCTCATGCGCAGCAAAGGCATAGCAAAGGCAGCCGCAAACTGTGGATCACTTTGTAGCTCCAAACAGGTTGCCCAGGGCCAGTTACAGACAACATCTGACATTAACCTGCACCAGAGACCCTCCCAAGATGCCCCAGAACAAACACAACCAGTGGTGGGCTTCAAAACACATCAGAGCACTCCCCAATTAGCTCCACAAGCAACACATCCAAAGGAAAATCTTGGCAGGCAACAGAGAGCGAATCACTTCATAGTTCAGCCCCCAGACAGCAGCTCATACACTGTGGTCAGGGTTGATGTTCACACTTAGCCAGCCTAAGGATGACCCCACACACAGAGGGGCCAACAGCCATAAAATCTCAACTACAATAGGAGGACTCATATAACCCACACAAAGGACATTACTGGAGCACCTTGCTGGGGTGATTAGGTAGACTACCCTACAGAGCCCCACAGAACACCTACAACATAAGACCACTATAGCAAAACTGTGAGACATGGCAGATCTATCTAATACACAGAAACAAATACAGAGAAGCAGCCAAAATGGAGAGACAAAGAAAGATACCCCAAATTAAAGAACAGAAGAAATCCCCAGAGAAAGGACTAAATGAATGGAGGCAAACAAGCTACCAGTTATGGTTATAAGAATGCTCAAGAAACTTAGGGGAAGGATGGGTGAACTCAGTGATACCTTAAACAAAGAGATACTAAGCATAAACGAGTACATAGAAACCATAAAAAAGAATCCAGTTAGAAATAAAGAAAAAATATCTGAAATGAAAAATACACTAGAAGGAATCAATAGTAGGTTAGATGAAGCAGAGGATCAGATCAGTGATTTGGAAAACAAGCTGGCAGAAACACCCAATTAAAGTAGCAAAAAGAAAAAAAGAATTAAAAAATGAATTAATTACCAACAAACCAGTTTTATAAGAAATGTTAAAAGATCTTCTTTAAGAAGAAAGAAGAAAAAATGGAGGAACATAGCTATGAAGAATAAAAGAGCAATAAATACATAAATGTCAATAATTACTTTAAATGTAAATGGCTTAAATGCTCTAATCAAAAGACATAGGGCAGCTGAATGGGTAAGAAACATAATGGATAGATCCCTTGCTGTCTACAAGAGACCTAACTCAAAATGAAAGACAAACATAGACTGAAAATAAAAGGATGGAAAAAGATATTCATAAAAATGGAAATTAAAAAAAAGCTAGGACAGTCATACTTATATCAGATAAAATAGACTTTAAAAGAAAGGCTATAAAAAGAGACAAAGAAGGAAACTACATAACAATAAATTGATAAACCCAACAGGAGTATATAACCCTTGTAAACATTTATGCACCCAACATAGGAACACCTAAATATATACAGCAAATCTTGATGGATATAAAGAGAGAGATTGACAGTAACATAGTCATAGTAGGGGATTTTAACACCCCACTGATATCAATGGATAGATCTTCCAGACAGAAAATCAACAAGGAAACAGCAGTCTTAAATGGCACGCTAGATCAGATGGATTTAGTTGATATTCTTAGAGCATTTCATCCCAAAGCAGCAGAATGTACATTCTTTTCAAGTGCACATGAAACATTTTTCATGATAAACCACATGTTAGGACACAAAACAAGTCTCAATAAATTTGAGATCAAAAATCATATCAAACATCTTGACCACAATGGTATGAATCAAGAAATTAATTCCAAGAAGAAAAAAAACACCTGAAAACACACAAACACATGGAGGCTAACATGTTACTAAACAATGGGCTTACTGGTACTTCCCTGTCATGGGAGAGCTCATAGAAACTCCGGCTTCCAGCAGATCCCACTGGACTGCATATGAGGGGCTCTGTTCAGCTGAGGTAAGGGAAATATTCCAGGACAGACTCAGAGGAGTGGCTCTGGGATGGAAAAATACACCCACAATCTGTCCTAAAATTTGAATGGAACCTCCCCTTCACAGGAGACCCAGAAATGGAACAACAACAATCAAGACCCAATTACAACAGAAGAGACCAAATAACCCATACAAGGGACATTCCTAGAGCATCCAGTTCAGGAGATCAAGAGATTGAACCACTGGGTTCCACAGAACACTTACTACATAAGACCACCCCATGAAGACTGAGAGTCATAGCAGTTTGATCTAATACATAGAAACAAATACAAAGCAATCGCAAAAATGGAGAGACGCCCTAACTGGTTTGGCTTAGTGGATAGAGCGTCGGCCTGCAGACTCAAGGGTCCTGGGTTCGATTCCGGTCAAGGGCATGTACCTTGGTTGCGGGCACACACCCAGTAGGGAGTGTGCAGGAGGCAGCTGATCGATGTTTCTCTCTCATTGATGTTTCTAGCTCTCTGTCCCTCTCCCTTCCTCTCTGTGAAAAATCAATAAAATATATTTTTTTAAAAAATGGAGATACAAAGAAACAACCCCCAAATGAAAGAAAAGGAGGAAAATACAGAAAAACTATCAATGGGTTAGCAATGAGATCAAGGAAGATATCAAAAGATACCTTGAGCCTAACCAGTTTGGCTTAGTGGATAGAGCGTTGGCCTGCGGACTGAAGGGTCCTGGGTTCGATTCCAGTCAAGGGCATGTACCTTGGTTGCGGGCACATCCCCAGTGGGGGATGTGCAGGAGGCAGCTGATTGATGTTTCTCTCTCATCGATGTTTCTAACTCTCTATTCCTCTCCCTTCCTCTCTGTAAAAAAAAAAAATCAATAAAATATATATTTTTAAAAAAAGATACCTTGAGCCCTGGCCGATGTGGTTCAGTGGTAGAGTGTCAGCCGATGCACCAAAGGATCATGGGTTTGATTGCCAGTCAAGGGCACATATCTGGGTTGCAGTTTCTTTCCCAGGCCAGGTGGGACACATGTAGTAGGCAACCAATTGATGTGTCTCTCTCACATCAATGTTTCTCTTTCTCACTCTCTCCCCCCTCCCTTCCACTCTCTCTTAAAAAATCAGTGGAAGAAACATCCTCCAGTGAGGATTAACACACACAAAATAAGATACCTTCAGACAAATGAAAATGGGAAGACAACTACCCAAAATCTACAGTACACAGCAAAAACATTCCTAAGAGGAAAATTCATAGCATTACAGGCCTCTCAAGAAACAAGAAAATCTCAAATAAGCAATCTAACCTACACCCAAAGGAAGTTGGAGAAACAAATGGAATGGCCTTATGACCCATTCCTCTTTTGGATATGTATCCGAAGAAATGCAAAACACTAATTTGAAAGAACATGTGCACGCCCATGTTCATTATAGTGTTATTTACAGGAACCAAGATATGGAAGCAGCCCAAGTGTCTATCAATAGACAAGTAGATAAAAATGTTATAATGCATACATACAATGGACTATTACCCAGCTATAGAAAAGAATGAAATCTTACCATTGTGACAGCATGGGTGGATCTGAAGGGTATTATGCTAAGTGAAATAAGTCAGTCAGAGAATGACAAATACCATATTATTTCATTTTATGTGGAATCTAAAGAATAACATAAACAAACAAAATAAACACACTCATAGGTATAGAGAATAGACCGATGGAGGGAATTTGGGAGATGGGTGAAAAAAGAGTGAAGGGATAGAAAAGTACAGATTAGCAATTACAGAATAGTCCTGTGGATGTAAAGTACAGCATAGGAAATATAATCAATAATATTGGAATACTATGTACAGTGCCAGGTGGGTACTTGAAATATTATGGGAACCACTTTGTAAAGTATATGATTGTCTAACCACTATGCTGTACACCTGAAGCTCATATAAAATAACATTGAACATAAAAAATTATATATACACACACACACACACACACACACACACACACACACAATAGGTGGGCAAAAGTAGGTTTATAGTTGTGAATTTATTCTTGTATTATTGCTTATTAATCATTGTATTAATTTCCATATGAACAATTGTAAACCTATTTTTGCCCACCCCTGTAAATATACCTTTGATTTTATTTAAAAGTGAAAAAATGTCACATACTCTATGTTTCACTTATAGAACATTCTTGAAATTCTGAAAGTATAGAGATGGAGAACAGACTAGAAGGTGCAAGGGGTAAAGGGTGGTTTGAAGGGAAGTGGTGCGACTACAAAAGGGCAGCAGGAGGGTTCTTGTGCAATGGAACTGTTTTGCATCTCGGTAGTGGTCACATGAATCTACACATGATGAAATGTTATAGAACTAAACGTGTACACATACTCACACAGTGCATGGACAGCTGGTGAAATCTGAACAAGGTCATGGATATATCAGTGTCAGTTTTCTGGCCATGATATGGTACTAGAGTTTTACAAGATGCTACCTTTGGGGGAAGTTGGTGAAGGGTAAATGGACTTTCTCTTCTTAAAACTTCATGTGATTCCACAACTATCCCAAAATAACATTTTTTTAAGGAGGAGAAGTCAGAGCTGTGTTTAGAGCAAAAAAGATGAGTTTAGGGCAAAAAGTGAGTGGGGCATAAGGGTCCTGCTCAAGAATTATGATGTTAAAGATGACAAATTGAAGGTAGGTGGATGCTCTTGTTAACTTAAAAATATAAAGGCCTTCAAAGTGAGAGGCGACAAGCATTTATTGAGGTCAATAAGAACAGCTATTCAGAAACCATTAATTCAGGCAAAGCCCTAGTAATCTGATTAGAAAACAAATGCAGTGAGTATTTAGAGTAAGGGAACAACTGCATCAATAGAAAGAAGGAATCTCTACTGGTGCAGATAGCATGACGTAGTGATGTTAGAATGTTCTGGGTATGTATCTGTAGAAATGCAAAAGCGCTAGAATATTCTAAAGAATATTTTTCATTTTCAGTCCAGTAGTCATCAGTTCAAAAATCGTAATTACTACTTTCTTATTATCTTTGAAAAGAGTTATTTGGGACACACTGTAGTCCTACAGCCAGTCTGCAGGCTAGCTGTTCAGTGCTGTGTGGGTGTGATGATGGACATCATTCCACAGTCACTACAGTCCTAAGGGCTGCTATGCAGGCTGTCTTCCCAGTGTGGAAGCAACATGCTAGGGAAAGTCCAGGATTTCTCCAGCTTCTTTGGTAGCACTGTTTAGCCTGGTCATGGCTGCCAGCTGGGGTGGGTATCCCTGCCCTTGGAGACACCCAAGGAGAGGCAGGGGCACTGAGTCAGTCATTAATCTCTAATGATTTAACTCTCACTTAAGTCTATTATATTCTATTCTGTTCTATTAATTTCCATCCCTTTTATTTGTCTTAACGTTTTTGATACTCAAAAGAAATTGCTGGCTGGAAGTCACCTAATAGCACCTTTCAAAGAGAAAGGAGGCTTGCAGCCCAGGAATGAGGTGGTGTACTGGCAGCAGAGCAGGCAGCAGCTGAGCTCCTTGGGAGCCCCTGCTGTTAACACTTTCTTTACAGATTTAATCAACTTCTTACCTAATTACCTCTACTAACACCTGTTATAATGCCTGTTATTGAAAGTGACTTTTCTTCAGGGCCAGGGCCAGGTGTGTTCACAACTGCTGCTCTGCCTATTGATCAGCTGGGCTGCAGACCCTTGGGTCTGGCCTAGCCTTTGACCCGGAACTTCTTGGACACAATGACCGCCACTCTGAGATGGCAGCATTGTACATTGCAATATTTAAAGTTCTGATGCAAATTTTCTCCAAAATTTAACTTTAAAAATAGTGCTAAATTAACATATGTAGATTGAATCTGTTCTGTTCAGAATTGAGATTAGTAGAAAGTGAGCAAAGTAACTTTTCAGGGACACCTCTGCTTCCCCAGCTGTCTGGACGATGGTGCTCAGCCCCAGTTGAATCAGAGGTGCCCTAGGGAAAATACACCCCAAAGATGTGGGCCAATAGGCCCACGGCCAGTGCAGGAGTCAGTATCTTCTCCAAACTTCCCAGGGATGTAACATGACAAGGTTAAGCAGCACTGCTCTCTGCGTTTCAGAAAACAGCGTGGACATCGGTAGGGCCTGCACCAGGACAGCTAACACACAGCCTGGTGAGAATGAGGGCGAGGAAGAGCACTTCAGAATGGGCTGCGTGAATTTGAGTTCCATTAATGAATTTCAGGTTGCCAGTTTAGAGGAAGTGCTGATAGGAACACACACACGCACATATAAATGAGCTGCCACAGATGTTTTTGTTGTAATTGAACTACACCTCTCAGACATTTGCTTATTTAACATCTTCCCAAGGACAGGCTGCCCTGGGTTATTTTTATGGCTGCTCATTCCAGCTTCTTTAGCCTCTATTTTTTACAAAGCTTTATTGAACTTCTCTGGGCAAAGCGCTAGAGACTCACCATGGTAAAATGCCATCTGTCGCTAAAGTGCTCGGACTGGGGCTCTCTTGGGTCTGAGTGCTGCAGCCCTGCCACCGGGAGTACCACGAGGGACCCTGTCTTCTGAGAGATTCGCCTACATCATGCAGAGCTGTAGCCCTGGCCAGGGCCTCTGAGAGAGACCTGAGGCAGGGGCTGAGCTGGCAAGCATGGCTCCTCGATTTCACCTTTAAGGGGCTGCTTTAGAGTTTGACAAAATGTGCCAAGAGCCTTGAAGTGTTCATACTCTTTGGTCTTTTGGGAAATCTAATCAAGAAAATAATCAGAAATGCAAACAGAAAATTACATCAAAAGCTTTGCAGTCAAGATAGTGAAGTAGGTAAATGCTGTGCTTACCTCCTCCCATGACCCCAGCAAAATGAAAGCTAAATTATAGAACAGCCGCTCTGAGAACCACCTGCAGACCAGCTGAACAGAAGTCCTGTAACTAAGGATGGAGGTGATATGGGAATTTTTGGACTGGAACACACGGTGTTCCTCTGGGCAGGATGGCGTAGGATTCTTTGTTCGTAGGAGTCGAAGAATGAATCCACTGATGGAAGATGGTATAGCAAAGGTGAAAATTTATTGAAAAACAAGTACAGACTCCCACGTGGGGAGGGGGAAAGAATCTCACAGCACAGACTCCCACATGGGGAGGGGGAAAGAGTCCCACCGAGTACTTTTCTCCTGGTTTATAAAGGCTGCAGTTTTTGTGCCTCGATATCCCCTCTGATTGGCCACTATTCCCCTTTGATTTGATCATTATAGCAACTCCTGAGCTCAAAGGTAGAATGTGCCTTCTTTAATCAGAATAAAACAATTATGGTGAACAGAGCATGATTAATATTTCTTAAAATACTAGCTGGTTCCCCAACATTCTATTTCTGCCCCCTTTCAGTGCAGGCTTCAGAATACACCAGCACACCACCCAATTAGTGCCACAAATTACACACCCACAGGCACCAGAGGCTCGCTAAAGCAAATCCCACTCCAAGGGAGTATGTCCCACACAACAGCTTGTTCGCTGTAGTCACAGCCAATCAGCCTGAGGGTCAATCTCACTCACTGACCACAGAAGTAAAAGACCTGCAGTAGAAAAGTATAAGACACGGAAGAAAGAAAATGAAGAAATAGAAATAAATGGAAGCATATAACATGTTCATGGATAGGAAGAATCAACATAATTAAAATTTCCATACTACCCAAAGCAATCTAAAGATTCAATGTAATCCATATCAAAATAATAATGGCATATTTTACAATACTAGAACAAATAATCCTAAAATATATATGGAACAACAGAAGACCCTGATTAGCCAAAGCAATCTTGAGGAAGAACAAAGTTGAAGTTATAATCCCACCTGAGATCAAACTATATTACAAGGCTATATTAATAAAAAACAGCATGGGGCTGGCATAAAAACAGACGCATAAATCAATGGAACAGAATAGAGAACTCAGAAATAAATCCACAACTATGTGGTCAATCTATGAAAAGGAGGCAAGAATATACAATGGGGTCAAGACAATCTCTTCAATAAATGGTGTTTGGGAAATAGGACAGATACATGCAAAAAATGAAATTAGACCGCTTTTTTGCCACACACAGGAATAAACTCACATGGGTGCAAGACTTAAATATAAGACCAAGAGCCATAAACCTCCTTGAAGAAAATGTAGGCAGGAACTCTTAGTAATGTTGCTTTGGCTAAGTCTCCTCAGGCAAGAGAAATAAACACACAAAAACCAAATAAACAAGTGGGACTACATCAAACTACAAAGTTTTTGCACTGCAAGGGAAACCATAACAAAAAAGATAAAACCTACTGAATGTGAGAACACATTCACCAATGATACGTCTGATAAGGAGTTAATATCCAAAATTTATAAAGAACTCAAACAACTCAACATTAGAAAATCAAATAATCCAATTAAAAAGTGGAAAAAAGAGCCTGGGCGGTATGGTCCAGTGGTTGAACATCAACCCATGAACCAAGAGGTCACCAGTTCCATTCCTGTTCAGGGTGCATGCCCAGATTGTGATCTCAATCCCCAGCAGGGGCGTGCAGGAGGCAGCTGATAATGTTTCTCTTTCATCAATGTTTCTATCTATCCCACACGCTTCCTCTCTCACTAAAATCAATAAAAACATTAAAAAAAAAAAAAGAAGTGACTAAAGACCTGAATAGATGGTCTATTACCTGAATAGATGGTCTAATACAGATGGTCAACAGGTACATGAAAAGATGCTCAACATTACTAATCATCAGAGAAAGACAAATCATAACCACAATGAGATACTACCTCACACCTGTCAGAATGGCTATCACCAATAATTCAATAAAAAACAAGTGCTGGCAAGGATGTGGAGAAAAGGGATCCTTCGTTCACTGCTGGTGGGAATTCAGACTGGTGCAGCCACTATGGAAGACAGTACGGAGTTTCCTCAAAAAATTAAAAATGTAACTCCCATTTGACCCAGTAATCCCACTTCTAGGAATATATACCAAGAAATCAGAAACACCAATCAGAAAGAACATATACACTCCTGTGTTCACAGCAGCACAATTTACAATAGCTAAGATTTGGAACCAACCTAAGTGCCAATCAGCAGATGAGTGGATAAAAAAACTGTGGTACATCTACACAATGGAATACTATGCCGCTGTAAAAAAAAGAAGGAACTCTTATCATTTGCAACAGCATGGATGGACCTGGAGAGCATTATGCTAAGCAAAATAAGGCAGTCAGAGAAAGACAAATATTACATGATCTCACTCATTTATAGAATATAATGTACAACATAAACTTATGAACAAAAATAGAGCCAGAGGAAAAAAATATTTTATAATATAATAAAAGTAATCCTGATATTTGCAGATTTTTAATATTTCCTACAACTTTTGTGATATTATACTATGTTAGTACAGTTTGGTAATATTATTATATTTAAAATCATTTTTCTTGCAATGTTAATGTTTATTGCATGTAACATTATTATATTTAAAATCATTTTTCTTGAAATATTACTGTTTATTGCATGTAACATTATTATATTTAAAATTGTTTTTCTTGAAATATTAATGTTTGTTGCATGTAAATGGCTAATTATTTTGTATCTACAATTTGGTAATAGATTTATTTTGTATATTGTAAATAAATAAATAAATAAAAACTGAAACTGTTGTATGACTCAGCAATTCCACTTCTAGGTATATATTCAAAGAAACCTGAAACACTAATTGGAAAGAATATATGTTCTTTCAAAACTTCATGTTCCTTGCAGCATTATTTATAAAAGTCGAGATATATGGAAGCAATCTAAGTGCCCATCACTAGATGAGTGAATAAAAATGTTGTGACACATATATAAATGGAATATTACTTGGCCATAAAAAAGAATGAAATCTTACCCTTTGCAACAACATAGATAGGCCTAGGACAGCGGTTCTCAACCTGTGGGTCACGACCCCTTTGGGGGTCGAACGACCCTTTCACAGGGGTTGCCTAAGACCATCGGAAAACAAATATAATTACATATTGTTTTTGTGATTAATCACTATACTTTAATTATGCTCAATTTGTAACAATGAAATTGGGGGTCACCACAACATGAGGAACTGTATTAAAGGGTCGCGGCATTAGGAAGGCTGAGAACCACTGGCCTAGAAGGTATTTGCTAAGTGAAATAAGTCTGACAGAGAAAGACAAATACCATATGATTTCATTTATATGTGGAATCTAAAATAATAAAATAAATGAATAAACAAAGTAAATAAACTCATAGACACAGAGAATTAACTAATGGATGCCAGAAGGGAGGGAGTGAGTGGCTGGATGAAAAAGTGAAGGGATTAAGGAGTACAAAGTGGCAGTCACAAAACAGTCATGGGATGTACTAGTAAAGTACAGCACAGGGAATATACTCAATAATATTGTAATAACGATCTATTAGGGTTATCGAGGGATCACTTCGTAAGTTGCATAAATGTCTAAACACTATGCTGTACACCTGAAACTGATATAATATTGAATGTCCACTGTAATTGAAAGGAAAAATTTTAAGGATATTTGCTGAACCATTACCTGTAATAATAAAAAATGATAAGGAGATTAACTGCCCAACCACAGGAAATTGTTTATCTCGCCTATGGTGTGTGAGAGTATCAGGCAGCTGCTGCACATGGTGTCTGTGGGTGCGGGATTGAAGATACAATAGTAGGTGAACAAGCAGAGAAATCTGACATGCCGATAGAAAAAAATCATGTTTAGAGCATAATAAATGGAAGACATGTGTCAAAATTTTCACTCTGGACTTGGGGAAGTACTTTTGGTTTTCATTTTCTTCTTGATGGTTTTTACCTATTTTCTGTAATGAGTTCTTCCCTGAATTATAATTATAAAAATAAAAGGTGTCTTTACCTAGTGTGATGGAGATAGGTGTGGCCAGCAGATGAGGCTGTTCAGAACACCGGCCTCCTTGCGCCTCCTGGTGGCATAAGCATAGGCAGGACAGCTCCGTGGCAGGAAGTGCCATACCTCCTGCTGTGGCCACTGGCCCAGTTGCTGATTGTTAGCTAGTGAGGGGATTTTCACTTAGATAACCTTTAGGCTACCCCAAACAATGCAGCAATGCTCTTTTATCTCTTGCTATAAGGCAGTGTGGAGTAAGGCGTGTGATCCATTGGAACAGTAATGGCCAGTCCCAGGGCTACACCCTGTGTGGTCCCTGCCCACCCCAGCCTGGGGCTCTCCTATGAGGACATTAGCAAAGGTCATGCAAGCAGAAGTTGAGAAGTTTTGCATCTTAGCATTTGCCTTCTCTAGCTGCTGGCACCTAGTCTGCTGCCTGGGGACACAGCTCCTGCATGGAGGACCTCAGAGGCCAGCGGCAGAACTGCCTAACTGAGCTCACACTGCAGACTCGTGAGCAGATACATGCGTTTGGAGTGGTTTGTTATGGAGCAGTAGACAACTGAGTGGAAAATCTCAGCTTGACCCAAGTCCAGCCACTAGCTAGTGTGTGTATGCAGCTTCACTTGCTGAGCCTGTTCCCGCGTGAGAGCCCAGGCCCCAGGTGTGCACGGAGCAGCTGAGTGCCGTCTCACTTAGAAGGCAGGAGCCAGCCCCAGACCCTGGAGGGTGAAGACCTGCAGTGTCCCGCCCCGCCCTACCTGCCAGCCCCCATCCCTCTGCTGGCCAGCAGCAGGAATGAAACAGCACTAGCGGGCAGAGCTGGGAGCCATAGCCACTTACAGATGCTGGCTCAGCAGAAACCACTGTGGTTAGAGCAGTTAGGGCTGTGAGGTGCAAACAGAAAACTTGAAACGAGTTAATCTCAGCTGAATGGGAGCTTACATCCAGTCCCTGAGGCATTAGCCATATGTGGGTGACATCTATGCTTGCCAGCCCTTCTGGCATGTGCCCAGGCTGCTCAGGGAGACTGGAGGGCCAAGTGGCAGCCCCCATGGCTTCCAACCCCAGGTGAGCATGGGCACTGGGGAGGACAGGAGGCCCCGTGGAGGAGGCAACCACAGCTTCTACCCCACAGGTTACTCTAAAGCAGCGGTTCTCAACCTGTGGGTCGCGACCCCTTTGGGGGTCAAACGACCTTTTCACAGGGGTCGCCTAAGACCATTGGAAAACACATATATAATTACATATTATTTTTGTGATTAATCACTATGCTTTAATTATGTTCAATTTGTAACAATGAAAATATATCCTGCATATCAGATATTTACATTATGATTCATAACAGTAGCAAAATTACAGTTATGAAGTAGCAACGAAAATAATTTTATGGTTGGGGGTCGCCACAACATGAGGAACTGTATTAAAGGGTCACAGCATTAGGAAGGTTGAGAACCACTGCTCTAAAGAGTTAATGAGTTGATAGCTGTAAGGTGCCTGGCATGGAGAAAGCAGCAAATAGGGCAAATCAATACTGGGCGTCTAAATAGCACACTTCCTAGGAGACTTCCTGTGGTGTGGTCTGCGGCCCTGAGGGGCACAGGAGTGGGCAGTCGGTGCCATTCTGTGGACCAGGTCCCCTCCTGAGATAGGCCCTGCCCCTGCTAGTTCCAGAGGACCTATCAGGCTATGTCCATGCGGCTGAGTGCCCTCACACCTGTCCATATTCCCTCAGCACCTCGCCTGGGAACTCTGCTGTGTTGTCTGCCTCCCTGTCCCCACTTGCTCATGACACCTCCCAGGAGACATTTTCTGATCAAGATGCTGAGGAATCCCCTCCCCAGAGAAGAATGAAATGACACAATGGCCTCGAGCCATGTCCCAGCCACTTGGAGGGAGAACCCCAGGCCTCACCAGGTAGCCCCCGCTGTGGGCCTCCTCATTCCTGCATCAGAAACACTCTCCTAAGCCCCCACCAGCGGGGAGCATGCCCCCCAGCTGCCCCACCTTTCTGTGTAGCTCTCAGATCCCCAGCATGTGCACACACCAGCAGTGACACTGCCTGGCCATGTGGGTCTTCCAGCCTGGGCAGCTCCCCCAGGGCCTTTCCAAAGGTCTGCTCACTTCCGCCCAGACACTGGCTTCCGTCACTCACTGAATTCATAGCCCTCCCACCTCCAGCTCTGGGTAGTCTGGGACCACCTCAGGTCAATCCTGAGAAATGCCCTTTTAAGATGGCAAAGTGCAATAATGAGGCCCTATCCTCTCCTGCCCAGATAGTCACATGAGGCAGAAAGGATGCTACCCATGCGCCTGGAGTGAGGCTTGTGCGGATCCAATCTCTTGACGCTAGGAGGTGGCATTCTCACCAGCCCCTAACAGTTTCTCTCTCCTTTACTGCTCATCTCACCAGGCCTGGCCTCCCTGGCCCACCCAGGCCCTGGGAGCAGTGCATTTAGGCCAGCTGTAGAGTGACAAGTGCATGCTGGCAACAGCGCTGGACCTATGCAGCCCCCGAGGTGCAGGCTCCTAAAGAAGCACAGGGCTCTTGGCATGGGCACATCATCATCTGCAGTGGTCTGAGGGAGGAGCATCCTTGGGGAAGCCTTGGCCACCTGCCAGGATAGCTCAGGGCAGCCTGCTCAGGGCCCAGAAGCCCTGGAATGCCATGGAGAAAGGTCACGTGACCCACTGGCCACTGCTCCTATCTTAGTATGAAAAGGGGACACCCCTTCTAAAGCCTCAGTGCTCTTCCTCCCCACCTGCCTTGGGCACTAGCCACACTCTCAGGTTCAAGACTACAGTCCTGCCCCTGTCACTGGCTCTGCTTTCCCTTTAAGGCTCAGCTCTCTGGAGTCTCGCTGGTCTTCTCTCTAGTGAAGCAGATGGGGGCAGGTGGGCATTTGCTGCTATTGCTGATTTTATCAGCTCACCCAGGAGCCCCGGCATCACCAGTCCCAAATCTTGCCCTGCTGGTGGGTCCGTGTCCCGCCCTGTGTCACACTCTGCTCACAGGTCGCAGGGTCATACATGTCCATCAGAAAAGTGATGCCTATGAACCCAGCCTCTGAGTCCACTGCCAGTCATGGCCCGAGCCTCTGGCAGCCAGGAAACCAGGGGAGAACAAAATTGAACTTGGTTATGTCTCTTTCCAGATCTCAGGTCCCTTCCTTCACTCCTCACGAGGCTTCATCTGCCATCCTCTGACCTCAAATTCAAGGCACAGGTTTTCTTTTCTTGAGTTTAGACCTTCAGGTGGCCTCCTGCAGGCTTTGTGGTCTTGAGCATGTCACCAGCCTCTGAGCTACCTTCAGCTGGTCTTTAAGTGAGGACGATGCAGTAATGCCTGCTCTCTGGGGTGGAAGGGTGGAAGAAATGTGCAGTGTCTGGCATAGAGCCTGACATAGGGGTGATTCCTCTCCAAATGCACCCTTTCTCTCACCTTTTCTGGGGACCCACACCTAGGTGCCTGTCACTCCTGGTGAACTCCCATTCAACCCTCCGGTCTCAACTAAAATGTCACTTCTCAAGCCCTACCTGCTGGCTTCCATGCTCACAGAGCCTGGTGTCTGCTTCAGGCAGCAGTGTTGGCCTCCCACTGCACTGACCCAGGGCAGGGTTAGACATCAGTGTTCATGAGCTACTTCTCCACACTTCCCTTAAGTTTCAAATCAGTACAGTGCTTGCCACCAAATTGACACTCAACAAATTTCAGTTGAAAAGTTAAATGTCTTAATTTGGTTTAAAGAAATAACAGATTTGCCGTAGCCGGTTTGGCTCAGTGGATAGAGCGTCGGCCTGCAGACTCAGGGGTCCCAGGTTCGATTCCGGTCAAGGGCATGTACCTTGGTTAAAGGCACATCCCCAGTAGGAGGTGTGCAGGAGGCAGCTGATCGATGTTTCTCTCTCATCGATGTTTCTAACTCTATCTCTCTCCCTTCCTCTCTGTAAAAAAAATCAATAAAATATATTTAAAAAAAAGAGAAGGAAATAATAGATTTTCATAACAGCTATACATAGAGGACCTACCACCCCACACATATTCATACACACTCCTACAAATGTTTACATACATACACATGCAATACCTCATACAAGCTCACACATTCTAGGTTCACTTAAGTGCTGAGCCCACTCAGCCAGCATTTATGGATTGACCCATTAAGTCTGACAGGTCCTAAGCAGCAGAGAAAGGCTGAGCAGCCGTCACAGATTGGAGGAAACGAAGAGGCACAACAGATACAAAGTGGGGACCTGGGCAGGAAAGTGGATGTTTGTTTTCTAACATTTTTCTACTCCCCATAGACAAAGGGCAAAATTAACACAAGGCTGATTAGAATCATATCAGTGTTAGTTTTCTGATTGAGACCATCGTACTCATGCTGTGTGAGATGTCAACATTAAGGGCAGCTGGGTGAAAGGTATAGTGAACCCTGTATTATTTTGCAACTTCTTTATTAAGTCTAAAATTATCTCAAACTAAAAGATTTTTGAAAGAAGAAAAAAAAAAAACAGACTTGGCTGACAGGCTGTCTTCTTAGCAAGTTTACTTTCCAATTGATTCCTTTATAAAGGCCTCAAGCCCTCACAGTACAAGGAGGGGCTGGGCCAAGCCAGTGCCTAATTCTTGTTTGTGGAATAGCCTCCAGCTGTCTGCTAAGAGCAAGAAGGAGAAAAGAGGGTCGAACCCTCGAGACAGCGGTGGTCAGAAATGGCTTCTCAGAAAAGACTCTGGAAGAGGGGAAAGGAATTCTGGGCCTGCAAGACCAGCACCTCCACATCCTTCCCACAACTCCTCCCAGTGCAACATCCACGCCTTGCCTGACCTCTTCCTAGCCAGCCAGGTAGTGTGTGGACAGAGGCAGAGAGCAGGGAACAGAGCCACTCTTCAACCGGGATCTCTGTGAGTTTGGCAGAACTACCTGTATCTTTGGACTCAGAGCTTGCTCCTTGGATATCAGTGCTATTAGTCTCTCCCTATCTCTCTCTGTCTCTCTCTCCCTGTCTCTCTCTGTCTCTGTCTCTCTCTCTATTGAAAGCTTTGATCCTCACACATGTCTTCTGATGTGCAAATCTCCCACTCTGCAGCCAGGCTTCACCTCTAATGTCAGTGAAATGCGAAAATTAAACTGGAATGCATGGTTTTTGAAAAATCAGACAGAGGGCGAAAAACCAGGACTACAGGCTTTATTAGAGGAGAAGCACCTGCCGGGCTGCCTCACAAGGGGAGGACAGCACGTGCAGGGGTGGGCACGCCTTTTGAGGGGCGGAATGGGAAGGGTTAGGGGGCTTAGTGTACTCGGCGCACACTGATTGGTGGCTTACTGCATTGTCCATATAGGACAAGGGCTTAGGGTATTTGGCAGGTGTGGATTGGTGGTCCAATGTATAGTCCATATAAGGTACCTGGTTAGTCACTCACGTATTTCTGGGCTGTAGGTTACATCATACCCTGCCCACCATTTGGGGGAAGGGAGGATCTATCAGTTTTTCCTTTGGATGCAAAGGTGATTTCCCGGGTTCCTGTCCAGGTGGATTCAAAGAAGGAAGCCACAGATAAAAGGTGGTATAGGAAAAGGTGGAAATTTATTGGGAAACAAGCACACACTCCCACGTGGGGAAGGAGAGAGAGACCCACCAAGTCCCTCTTTCTTAGGTTTATAAAGGCAGCAGTTCTTTGTGTTCGAATATCCCCTCTGATTGGTCACTATAGCAGCTTCGGAACTCGAACCTCACGTGGGGTTCCCTTTTTTTTCTCCTGTTTTTTCTACTTCTTGTGGCCTTCCTCTTTATTCTGTGAATGTGTGGCTTCCTCTCCCTTTATTCTGTAAATGTACACCCTTTGGCAGCTCCAAGACCTCTTATTCTGTGAATGTTTCTCTTCTGGCAGCTCTCAGCTTCGCAGCTCTGCGGTTTTGCCCCATGGGCCCCCTAATTCCTAAAACTCTCTAAACCTGCCTATTTTACCCCTAAAAACTCCTTTCATCAGCTCTTTCAAAGAGCAGAGATGCAGGCACAACAAGGCTCAGTCCTGGCTGCTTCTCTCTTCTAGCCAGTGTGGTGCTGAGCACTTAGAAGGGAAGGAGGAGGGCAGACCCTGAAACACTGAGTTGTTAAAATCATGGCAAACCCAATACTTGACCTGAACCCAGCCTTTTAATGTGCCTCTTAAATATGCATCATGGCCCTAATAAATGTAAATCAGTCTGGAAATGACTTTTCAACTGTTCATGATTGATTTATACTTTTTTCCAATTATTTCATTGAGGGACCTAGATTTTAACCAAAGGCTTCAGAATCATCTATGGGGCCAAGTCAAATCACTGTCAACCTGACGTCTTTGGTTTATGGTGGCATACCACAGGACCTCGCCTATAATTTAGAAGAAGCCATCGCAGCATAAATATCATATCTATCAATTACCTAAAGCTTAGTAGGACAAGTAGATAAAACAGATGTCATACTACCTCAAGGGAAGAGATTAATGCACCAACTAAAGAATTATAAAACTTTATAGATAGGATTCAGCAGTTTATTGCACTTAACGAAAGATGATTTGCAGAGTGACTGGGGTTGCTCCAAAATGATGATATGGCATCAGCAAACGCAAAACTGCCTATGTGGTATAGGTAGAGGGTCCCACTGCACTCTATGCTGGCCACCTGCCCATGGGAAGCCCCCTAAGGAGGCTGGCATGGTGGAGGGGTGGGAACCGCCAAAGAACATGCAGCTGTGCAGCCTGCAGAAGGATTAGTGGTGCCACAGCTGTGTCCTCGGGGCTCAGCAGCTGGGACTGCTTCAGACCATCGGGAGGGACCCCAGGCTGAAGAGACAGAGTGTGCAAAGGAGATGGGTGTCCTTTCAGGTTATCTTATGGGCTTTGAAATTATCTATTCATACAAACATTCAAGTTGCATCAACCAAGCAAATTGTAAAAGAGCTGCTTTATACTTTATATTTTCAAAACCCTAGGACCTTTTGTTCCAATGAAATCTTAGCTGGAAGCCTAACATATAAATCAGATGAAAGAAGACTTCTTTAAACAGGGGTGAGGGCCCAGAAACCCACTCATATGGGCATCCTCTGTAACCTGTGAGGAAAGCATGTGCCGGAAGCCAGTTCCAGCATGTCAGCAGGGCTGAATCATCTGGAAATGGCTGAGGGCAGTTCCCCAAACCTGAAAAGGATGCATAAAATGATTGCTTGCTGCCAGATAGCTGAGGGCATTTCAATCTACATGTTATTGCCTCCTACTGGCCAAAAACCTGAATAGCTATAGGCAGTTTTTCCCCAATCTGACAATGGATTCTGTATAGTAGCCCTACCCTTTGATATGTATATCTACCTTGCTTTAGGACAAAGTGTGTTAATAAAGAGCTAGGAGACCTGAACAATGAGAACTTATTTCCTTTATCTAAGTCTTCTCTGACTCCCCATAATGCCTTCCAAAATTATGTTTTGTCTCTGTGCTCTTATTTAATTTACACTCAGCCCTTCTCCATATTCCTGAACCCTTCTGGATGCTGGATTAAGACCACCGGCAGGCATGTAGGACAGTTCCAAATCCCTGGATAGAAGAGGCAGCCCATGTGCACCTGGCTCTGTTCATGTCTACTGGGCAACCAGAACACTTCTGTCATCTGACAATTTTGTAACAAATGATAAACTCTCAGCAATGTTGTGGTGTGAGGTTATAACAACACTCCTGGAGGATATTGTAAGGATGTTTAGCCTGAAAAATATGATCCAAAGCTAAGTTCAATAGTTCATCTATCACACTCAATGCCTGCATTTTATGTTCAGCATAGATCACGTTTCCATAATATCTCAGAATTTAATTTTGGGCTAAATCTTTTAGGTTTACTCATTCCTCTCTCCTCTTACTCAGGATCAGGCATGAGACCATCGAGGGATTTTTCTGTACAGCTGTTTCTCAGCCATAAGACAAGTTGGGATGCACCATCCCAAAACAACTCTCTGCCACCTCCTGGAAAGCTCACTTACTGTGGATATTACCTGGTGAGCAGGGCTTTGTGGAGGTAAGTTCACTCCTGCAGCCCATCGAAAAAGTGTCTTCTCTCTTACCAGGCAGAAGAGTGTTGTCTGTGTGACATGGACTGTTACCATTCTCCCCTTCTTCCACAGAAACAGAAATGTTATCTAAATACATGATGGCTCCGCTAAATGCATTTCCAAGATGCCCTGCAGCCAGCCTGGCCATGAGGGAAACTAGGTGGAAAACACGTGCACTTCCTCCATTTCTGCAAGCTGGAGCATGGGTGTGCAGGAAGCCACCTCTGGCTTCAAACACAGAAGAAAACCATACAGCCAGCAGAAAAGTGGGAAGGAGGGAGCTCTGGCCCCGTCTAGCTGCCATGGATGCCTACCGTGTATTACAGGAGAGATAATAAACTTCTATGTAGTTAAGCCCCTTGAACTCTGAGTATCCTCCTACAGTGGTCCAGCCCTTTTCCTCTTCCACCCACATTTCCACCATCGCCACTAGACTTCCCTCTAACCTGAGCTTCTATGAACAGTCACCTCTTCTTGGATCACAGCTAGAACTTGAGCAGATATTCCTGAGTGACTGACTTCTGCTTCTGGACATAATGATAAAACAGGAATTGGATTTACCCTTCCACCTACATAACTAGAAAACCAGACAAATTATAACTCATTAGAACACAGATATCATAGAACAGTGATTCCTGAGAAAAGGGAACCAAATGAGGCATATTACTTTGCTAGGATTATCATAACAAAGTACCATAGACTGGGTGGCTTAAGCAACTGATTTATTTTCTCATAGTTCTGGAATCTAAAAGCCTGAGATCAAGAAGTTGGCAGGTTAGTTTCTTCTGAGGCCTCTCCTCTTGGCTTGCAGATGGTTATCCTCTTTCAGTGCCTTCACGTGGCTTCCCTTTGTGTGTCTGCATCCTAAGCTCTTCTTATAAGGACACCAGTCATATTAGATTAGGGCCCACCTTAGTTACCTCATTCAACCTTAATAACCTCTTTAAAAGCCCTATACCAAATACAGTTGCATTCTGAGGTACCTGAGGTTAAGAATTCGACATATGAAAGGGGGAAAACATAAAGTGAGCTTAGCAAGTGCCCAAGTCACTGCCTAGAGAGTTTCTAGGATTCAGTACAAGGAAGGGAACCCAACAGAACCTTTGGACTTATTGGGTTATGGAGACAGAGGACTAGGCAAGTAGAATTTGTGAGACAGAGTGGAGACTCACAGAATAAGGAAGCTCTGAAGATCTGCAGAGGGGCCCCTTAAACCCTCACTCGAGTACAAAGCTGCACAAGGATGTGAAGAAACAAACAAGCTGGGGAAAGAACAGTCATCAGGGAGTGCATAAGCAATCCTCAGAATTGACACGGGACCAGGAGTGGCTTGTGCTCCACGAGCAAGAAAGAGTGACCTCCTTACAGAAAAAGCAGTTAAACCCCTCAGTAGGGTGTGGTCTCAGTAAGGAGACTAAATAAGCTCCAGAATAAATCTGTCTGACAAAATTCAAACACAAGTTTCAAAAAAATTAAACTGATTCCAAGAAATGTAACTGCATCTAGAAGAAAGGCAAACCTATTTGAAAAGATGCAACAAACTCTAGTACTCCATTTATAACAATGTAAATTCCTGGGATCCGATAAAGAATCACCAATCATACAGAAATGTAGCAATATAGGATTGAATCAATAGAAAAGTCAATCAATAGAAACAGACCAACAGAGAAACAGTTAAAGAGTTAGTAGACAAAACATTAAAACTACTGTCATAATATAGGCCATAACTTTCTAAAGGTAGAGAAAACCATGAAAATAATGGAAAAAGAACTAAAAGAATTGTAAAACACACAAATTTAACTTATAGAGATGAAAAATACAATATCTGAAATGAAAAATACCCTTTGTGCTCCTAACAGTAGATCAGGTGATTTATAATAAAAGATTAATGAACTTAAAGACAAAGCAGTAGAAACTATCTAAAATGAAACAAAGAAGAACAGAGAATATTAAGAGAGCATCAGTGGGTTATGGGATGATATCAGTTGGCTTAACATACATGTAAATAAAGTCTTAGAAAATAAGGAAAGTGGACAGAAAAAGATTTTGAAGAAATAATGACCAAACTTTTCCCAATTTTGATGAAAGCTATAAATGCAGTGATACAAGAGGCTCAATGAGTCCCAAGCAGAGAGAACATGAAAATACACACACACACACACACACACACACACACACACACACACATCATGCACACACACCATATACCAGTATACACAAATCATAATCAAACTCCTGAAAACCAGTGACAAAGACAAAAGTTAAAAGCCATATGAGAAAAAAAGCATATTAAGAGAGAAGATCTAAATTAAGAATGAGAGAAGACATCTCATCAAGAACAATGCAAGTCACAAGACAATAACACCTTTTGAAGTATTAAATGACAAAAAACATGTCGACTTAAATTTCCAAGGCAGTGAATATATCTTTCAAAACTAAAAGCCAAATAAAGACATTGAGACAAACAAAAGCTGAAAATATTTATTGCTAGCATAATTTAACAAGAATATTAAAGAAAGTTCTTCAAGCATAAGAAAAAATATATCTAAGGGGAATTCAAATCTATACAAAGTAATAAAGAGCACTGGAAATGGAAAATATATGAATAGCATAAAATATTGTTTTTCTCTACTTTAAAAATCACTATGTGATATTAAATTGTTTAAAGCAAAATAAAAATATATGGTGGACTCGTGAGTAGGTAAATATCATGTTTACCTTTTTCCATAACCACATCAAAATCACAACTAAATTATAGAACAACCACTCTTGAGAACCACCTGAAGACTGAACTCCTATAACTAAGGTGACAAAGAAGAAGGCACATCAAGACTGGTCGGAGGGCAGAGATGCAAAATGGGCTGGTCTCCCATCCATGATGGGGCAGTTAAGAATTGGGAGGGTTATATCAGCTGCAGAGGTCCTGCTGAGGGAGGCATAAGAAGTCCCAGTCCCACACTGGGCTCCCCAGCCCAGAACATCAATGCCAGAAAGAGGAGTTCCCACACAGCTAGCTGTGAAAATCAGCAGAGACTCAGTGTGGGTGAGATGGAGGGCTGCTGTAGGCATTCTCTTAAAGGCCTGAACACAGATTCACTTCCTCACAAACACTCACCCTGGAGAAGGGACAGCAGCTCAAAAAGTGCCAGGGACATATGGGAGGAACTGAATTGTCTGGCTTCAGGGCAAGGGCTGAAGGGGCAACTCTCTCTGGATTAAAGAGCAGCAGGGTACCACTGTTGCTTTGTTGAGCCCTCACCCCAACCCAGCCTGCAGGAGCAGGCCAGTGCTATATCTGACTCTCCATTAACCTCAATAACACTGCTTTAACCCCACCCTGGTGATTCTCTGAGACACAGCCCCACCAACTTGTGTGCCACCCTAACCTTCATCAGAGGCTGGTCCTCACAAGTGGCCAGCCTTGGTCTATGCTGTGGACTGTCCTAAAATCTGTTGAAGGTCCACTACTCCAAACAAGCAGTGGCTGGCCTAGGTGTTCCCTGTATCCAAGCACAACACTAGTGGCAGCCAGCCTCAGTTCATAACCACTCCCAGGCATATCCACTCCCAATACAGGCAACTAACCACGGCAGATCACTTGGTGGCTAATACCAGGTGGCCCCTAGCCAGACACAGGTAGCAGTTTACCTTGGCCTGCACTGGAACCCCTCCTACCAGGCATCAGAACACCTGGTGGTTGGCTTCAGACATCAAAAGAACATGACCCAGTTAGCACACAAATGACAAAGGGTAGACTTGGAAGACACCAGTGGTCCACTAAAATGAAACCAGCTCCATGGCATCAGCCCACAAACAACATCCCACCCACTGTGGTCACAGCCAGTCCTTACAGTCAGTCAGCCTGAGGGCAAATCTATCCCACTGAAATGACAACAGCAATCAAGGCTCAAATATAATAGGTGGGTACA
This sequence comes from Myotis myotis, assembly GCF_014108235.1. Taxonomy (NCBI): domain Eukaryota; kingdom Metazoa; phylum Chordata; class Mammalia; order Chiroptera; family Vespertilionidae; genus Myotis; species Myotis myotis. Next base: position 99,501,472 of record NW_023416324.1, on the reverse strand, counting down.
CATGATCCACACAAGGGACACCCCTGATGCATCCAACTCAGATTATCAGGGAGACTATGCCACTGGGCCCCACAGGACACCTACTATATAAGATCACACTTCTAAGATTAGGGGACATAGCAGATCTATCTAATACATAGACACAAACACAGGGAGACAGCCAAAATGAGAAGAAGAAAAAAAACATGTCCCTAATGAAAGAACAGGAGAATATCCCAGAAAAAATAACTAAATGAAATGAAGGCAAACAATCTACCAGAAGCAGAGTTCAGAACACTGATTATAAGGATGCTCAATGAACTTAGGAAAAGAATAGATGAACTCACTGAGAACTTCAAGAAAGAGATAGAAAACAAAAAGAAGATAGAAAACATGAAAAATAACCAATCAGAAATAAAAAATACAATATCTGAAATGAAGAATACATTAGATGGAATTAACAGCAAACTAGCTAAAGCAGAGGTTTGAATCAGTAATTAGGAAGACAATGTAGTGGAAAACACCCAATCAGAACAATAAAAAAAATTTTTTTGAAAGGATAGTTTATGGGGGCACTGGGACAACATGAAACATAACATCATTTTCATCATACAAGTATCAAAAGAAGAGAAAGAGCAAAGGGTTGAAACCTATTTAGAGAAATAATGACTGAGAACTTCCCTAACCTAGTGAAGGAAATAGACTTACAAGTTCAGGAAGCACAGAGTGTCCCAAACAAGATGAACCCAAAGAGGTCCACACTAAGACACATCATAATTAAAATGGTGAAGGTTAAAAACAAAGAGAGAATCTTAAAAGAAAGGCAATTAGTTACATACAAGGGAGTACCCATAAGACTGTCAGCTGATTTCTGACAAAATATTCAAAGTGGTAAAAAGCAAGAAGCTATAATTGAGATTACTCTATCCAGTAAGGCAATCTACATATATAAAAGCTAAGCAACCAGACGACGGAACAACTGGAATGACCAGAACGACCGGTCACTATGATGTGCACTGCGGCAGCCAACTGGCCTGATCAGGGCCATGATCAGGCCCCCCTAACCTCCTGTGGCTCCTCCCTCAGGCTGGCCCAGCCCCCAAAGCCCCTCCCCCCAGCCGGCTCCACCTCCGATCGGCCTCCACCAACCCCCGATCAGGGGCGGGGCAGCCGGCCAACTGCCCATGGCCTTTCCCCAAGCCAGCCCCACCACAATCAGCCCCCATCCGGGCAGGTGGCCGGACTCACCCATGCATGAATTTGTGTACTGGGCCTCTAGTCATTTAATATTAAAGGAGATATAAAGAGTTTCCCAAACCAAAAAAAGAAACAACAACTGAAGAAGTTCATCACCACCAAACCAGTATTACAAGTAATGTTTTTAAAAATGTCTTTAAGAAGAAGAAGAGAAAACCAATATGATGGTGTAGATAAATGCCTGTACTCACCACCTCCCACAACCACATCAAAATTACAACTAAAATACTGAACAATCATTATTTAGAACTGATTGAAAGCTGGCTAAATGGAAGTCCTACAACTAGAAAAGTAAAGAAGAAGCCACACTGAGACTGGTAGGAGGGGTGGAGACATGGAACAGGCTGGTCCGACACCCTTGTGTGGTGTGCTTTTAATCGGGAGGGAGATCATCTCTGCAGAGGCTGCCTATGAGGAGCAAGAGGTCCCAGCCCTACATCAGACCCCTAGACCAGGATTCCAGAGCTGGGAAGAGAAGTCCCCACAAATACGGGCTGTAAAAACCAGTGGGGATTGTGGCTGAGGGACAGAGAAGCTGCTGGTCCCAGGTGTTCCATTTAAAGGGCCAGAGCACAAACTTACTCAGACTCCCAGCACTGGGCAGCTTTGGGGGACCCAGACACATATGGAGAGGAACTGGATTGTCTGGCATCTGGGTAGGAACTCGGGGACAGCTTTCTCTCAGACAGGGGTGTTTGCAGGGGTCATTGTTTCTATACTGGGACCTCCCCTGTCGTAGGGCTAACTGGCAGCCATATCTGAATCTCCATCACTCTGGAGCACACTGTTTGCTCCACCATGGAGATTCCCTGAGAATCTACCCCATCCAATTTACAGACCCACCCAAGCTTATTTGCAGCAGCATTTCCATATGAATGGCCTATATGGGCTCAGGCTTCAGACTTTTATAAAATCTCTCAAACAAGCTGCAGCTCATGACAGTGAGCCACAAACCTATCAACTAGAGGACCAAGACCAGCACTAGCACCAACCTGCCTTGCTTTATAGCTGGGCCTCACTTGGGCACCTTGAAGCCCAATAAATATAGAAAACAGTGGCCATCTGCAAAATCCCTCTGGGGCTGCTGTGGGGTGACCACAGGCAGTGGCTGACTTTGCACCTCCCTGGAGACCTTGGAGCCAGTGCACCCAGTGGACAGCTTCAGACCATACCAGATGATAACTCTACACATCCACAAGCAACATACTCAAGGGGCAGACTCAGTGAGCACCAAAGCCCCACTGAAGGAAGTCCTGCTCCATAGGGGTGTTTCCTGTATAGCAGTTCTTCCACTATAGTTGCAGTTGGTCCTCACAGCCAATTGTCCTGAAGGTCAACTCCTTCCAGTGACGCCAACAGCAATCAAGGCTCAACCACAAGACTGTGCACACAGACCACACAAAGGCATACCTAGAGTGCCCAGTTCAGGTTACTGGGGAGGCTGAGCCACTGGGCCCTACAGAAAACCTACTACACAAGGTCACTCTACCAATTCAAGGAGACATAGCAGCTCTATCCAATACACAGAAACAAATACAGGGAGGCAGCCAAAATGTGCAGTTCAAAACCATGGTTATAAGGTTACTCAAGGATCTTCATGAGACTTTCAAGGATCTTAGTGAGAATGTCAAAGACATGAAAAAGAACCAGTAAAAATTAATCATACACTAACTGAAATGCAGAGTTATTTATAAGGGATTCAACAGTAGAGTAGTAGATTCTGATAATCAAATCAATGATTTGTAATATGAGGAAGCAAAAAACACCCAATCAGAACAGCAAAAAGAAAAACAAACCCCCAAATATGAAGATAGGATAAGGAACTTCTGGGACAACTTCAAGCATACCAACATTTGCATTATGGGGGTGCCAAAAGGAGAAGAGAGAGAGCAAGATATTGAAAACCTATTTGAAGAAATAATGACAGGAAACTTCCACTACTGGGTGAAAGAAATAGACTTACAAGTCCAGGAAGCACAGAGAGGCCCAAACAAGAGGAACCCAAAAAGGCCCACGCCAAGACACATCATAATTAAAATGCCAAGTGTTAAAGACAAAGAGAGAATCTTAAAAGCAGCAAGAGAAAAGCAATTAGTTACCTACAAGGGAACACCCATATGAATTGTCAGCTGATTTCTCAACAGAAACTATGCAGGCCAGAAGGGAGTGGCAAGAAATATTGAAAGTATTGAATAGTAAGGACCTACAACCACAGTTACTCTCTCCAGCAAAGCTATCATTTAGAATTGAAGGTCGGATAACGAGCTTCACAAACAAGGCAAAGCTAAAGGAGTTCACCACCAAACCAGTATTATATAAAATGTTGAGGGGTATTCTTTGAGAAGAAGAAGAAGGAGAAGGAGAAGGAGAAGGAGGAGGAGAAGGAGGAGGAGGAGGAGGAGGAGGAGGAGGAGGAGGAGGAGGAGGAGGACGGAGGAGGAGGAGGAGGAGGAGGAGGAGGAGGAGGAGGAGGAGGAGGAGGAGGAGAAGGAGAAGGCGAAGGAGAAGGAGAAGGAGAAGGAGAAGGAGAAGGAGAAGGAGAAGGAGAAGGAGAAGGAGAAGGAGAAGGAGAAGATGAAAAAGAAGAGGAAGAAGAAATAAAAATATGAATAATAAAATGGCAACAGATACATACTATCAACAATTAAATCTAAAAATCAAAATAAATGAACAAGAAATCTAATGAACAAAGTAAACTGGTGAATAAAATAGAATCAGAGGCATAGAAGCATGGAATATGCTGATGAATCTCAGAGGGAAGGAGAAAGTGAGGGGTGGCAGGAAGAGATTAATCAAATATCTTACCTATGGACAGATAGTAGGTTGGTAAAGACCTGGGGCAGAGCAGGAGCCAGGTGGAGCGGGGGAATAGGGGAAAAGGGGGGTAAGGGATAACTGTAATATGCTCAACAATAAAAATGTAAAAAAAAGAAGATGGAAAAATTAAAAGGATGATTAAGAAAATATCACATTGAAAAAAATTCTCACAAACAAAGGCAAACAAACACATAATAGAAGCAATAGATCAACCAATAACAAAGCTAGTACACAGGTTAAAAGGCAAAATTAGGAAGATCATATGTAATTACAACAGTAAATTAAGGAATATACACACACAAAAATAATAATAAAAAATAAAACAAAAAAAAAAACAAAGAAAAACAAAACAAAACAAAGGATTAAAGATAATGACCAAAACATAAATGTGGATGGGAAGAGTAAAACCATCAATTAAAAATAGACTGCTATAAATATAGGTTGGTATATTCTACGCACATGGTAACCACAAAACAAAAAGAGATATACAAGAAATAAAGAGAAATGAATACAAAAGAACATTATAGAGAGTCATCAACATATGAGAGAGCAAGAGAATAAGAAAGGAACAGAGAACTCCAAATCAATCAGAAAACAATTAATAAATGGCAATAACTCAATACTTATAAAAATTACTTTAAATGTCAGTTGATTAAATAATCCAATCAAAAGATGAATACATGAAGAAGATGTGGTACCTATATACAATGGAATATTACTCATACATAAAAAAGAATGAAATCTTACAACATGGGTGAACCTAGAAAGTATTACGCTAAGTGAAATAAGTTAGACAGAAAAAGACAAATACCATATGATTTCATTTATGTATGGAATCTAAAAAGCACATAAAATAAATGAAAAAGCAAAACAGGAGCAAACTCAAATATTCCGAGAACAGACTGATAATTGTCATATGTGCGGGGGTTAGAGGGTGGATGAAAAAGGTGAAGGGATAGGAAGTACAAATTGGTAGTTACAGAACAGTCAGGGAGATGTAAAGTACAGCATAGTGAATATAGTCAGTAATATTGTAATAGTATGTATAGTGTCAGGTGGGTTAAAGGCTTATTGGGGGAATCACTTTGTAAGTTATATAAATGTCTACACCTGAAACTAATATAATATTAAATGCCAACTGTAATTAAAAATTTTAAAAAATGTTGTGTGCTTTACATCATATGGAGAAGTAAATGTATGAAAACAATAACACAAAGGCAGAGAAAGATAAAATGGATGTATACTATAGTAAAATGCATAGAAAATGTGTGAAGTGGTAAAATATAAAATGGAAGCACACTATGACAAGGTGCTTGAAAAACATGTGAATTGATAAAACATTTATCTTTAATATTGTGATAATTTAGTTATTAATTATAATTAAAGATATATTTTAAACTCTAAAGTAATCACAAAATTTTAAAACAAAGAGGTATGCTTCTTAAGCCAAAAAGGGAAATAAAATGGAAACATGAAAAATAACAAATTTTAAGAAATTGGGAGAAAAGAGAAACAATGAGTAAATGAACATCTACCCTCCCCTCCCCCCAAAAAAAGAAAACATGGCAAGAATATAGATTTAACCCACTTGCATTACTGTAAATGATCAAAACTCTCCAATATTAATAGGCAAAATTAGTCATATTGGATTTTAAAAGTAACATTTAATTATATGCTGTCTACTGAAAAACTACTTTAAACATAAGGACACAGATAGATTGAAAGCAACAGGATGGAAAATACATCATAAAAGTGAATAAAGAGAAAGCTAACATGGCTATAATAATGTAAGACAAAGTAGATTTCAGAACAAGGAATTTTTTTCAGGGATAAATGGGGTCATTTTTTTAAATGATAAAGGAGCCAATTCACAAAAGAACTTACCAATCTTAAGTGTATGTGCACCTATAACTGACCTAACAACTGAGTTTCAAAATACATGAAGCAAAAATCGACAGAACTAAAGAGAGACCCACAGATCCATAGATATTAAGTGGACAAATTTACTACTGTAATTGGAAATTTCAACAATGATCTCTAGGTAATTGATAGAACAAGTAGACAGAAAATCTATACATACATAGAAAACTTAATCAATCATATCTAATTGACACTCCAAACAACAAGAGCAGAATATACATTCTTTTCAAATGCACACAGACATTCACCAAGATAGACGTGTTTTGTTTTGTTTTTACCATAAAACAAGCCTCAATTACATAAAGTATGTTCTCTGACTGCAATAATCTTAAATTAGCAACCAATACTGAAAAGGTATCTGGGAAATTCCTAAATATTCAGAAATTAAACAACACACTTGTAAAAAACCCTATAGCTCAAAAATACTTAAACAAATTTACAATTTTTAACTTAATAAACACAAATGCACAAAAAATTTTTGTTAGATTCAGCAAAAACAATGGTTAGAAGGAATTTCATAGAATTAAACACTAGTTATAGAAAAGAAAATTCTCACATTAATGATCCAAGTTTCTACCTTAACAAACTAGAAAAACAGGAGCAAATAAATCCAAAGTTTGCAGAAAGAAATAAATAATAAAGATAAAAGCAGAAATCAGTAAAATAAAATGTGAAAATCAATAAAACCAAAAGATGTTTCTTTGAAGAGAAAGCCAGATTAAGGAGGGGAAAAAAGAGTACACAAACTATCAGTATCAGAAATTAAGTGAAGACTTTCTCATAGATCCCACTAGTATTAAAAGAATAATAATAAAGTACCCTATCTAACAAAAGAGAAAAATGGTAATTAGCTGTACCTCCACTACCCTTCCCATTGGCTAATCAGGGTGATATGCAAATTAACTGCCAGCCAAAACGGCGGCCGGCAGCCAGGCAGCTTGAAACTAACATGAGGCTTGCTTGCTTCAGTGACAGAGGACCCCAACGTTCCCTGCCTGCCACTGCCGGCCTCTGAGCTTGCAGTTTGAAACATTGTTACAAATATAGAAGCTAAACAAAACCCCAGGAACCTGCTTTCAGCCAGCCGGGATCTCAGAGCTGGAGTTGAAACAGTGTTTCAATTATAGGACCCAAACAAACCAACCACCTGCTTTCAGCAGCCAAGCCTCAGAGCTAAAGCTGGCCCAGAATAAAAAAAAAAAAGGAAAAAAAGGAGTGGTTGGGAGCTTCAGTCACCCGCCAGCCTGAAAACAGCCCTCAGCCCCTCACCCAGACTGGCCAGGAACCCCAGTGGGGACCCCCACCCTGAAGGGTGTGTGACCAGCTGCAAACAGCCATCATCCCCTCACCCAGGCTGGCCAGGCACCCCAGTGGGGACCCCACCCTGATCCAGGACACCCTTCAGGGCAAACCAGCCGGCCCCCACCCGTGCACCAGGCCTCTATCCTATATAGTAGAAGGGTAATATGCCTCCCAGCACCAGGATCAGCCGAGCCGTGAGGCCTCCCGGCACCAGGATCAGCATGACAGGGGGCAGCGCCCAAACCCCCTGATCACCCTGTGGCTCTGTGTGTGACAGGTGGCAGGGCCACAACCTCCCTATCCACCCTGCTCTGTTCGTGATAGGGGAAGGTGCCCCAACCCCCTGATCAGCCCTGCTCTGTGCCTGATAGGGGGGAGCTCTCCAACCCCCTGATCACCCTGTGGCTCTGTGTGTGACAGGGTGTAGCACCCCAACCCCCTGATCGGCCCTGCTCTTTGTGTGACAGGGTATGGCACCTCAAACCTCCCTCCCCCCCCCATGGACCCTGCTCTGTGTGTGACGGGGTAGAACCATAACCTCCCTATCATCCCTGCCCTGAGTGTGACAGTGGCGGCGCCCCAACCCCCTGATCGGGCCTGCTCTGTGGGCGATAGAGGGCGGCGCCTCGACCCCCTCTCCCCCCATGGGCCCTGCTCTGTGTGTGATGGGGTAGAGCCATAAACTCCCCATCGGCCCTGCCCTGAGTGTGACAGGGTGCGGCGCCCCAACCCCCTGATCCGCCCTGCTCTGTGCATGACAGGGGGCGGCGCCCCAACTCCCCAATCAGCCCTGCTCTGAGCCCGACCAGGGACCAGGGGCTGCACCTAGGGATTGGGCCTGCCCTCTGCCACCCGGGAGCAGGCCTAAGCCAGCAGGTCGTTATCTCCCAAGGGGTCCCAGACTGCGAAAGGGCACAGGCAGGGCTGAGGAACCCCCCCTCCCCCAAGTGCACAAATTTTTATATACCGGGCCTCTAGTTATAAATAAAAATTGATGCCAACAAATTTCATAACTTAGATTAAATTTACAACTGTTGTGAAAGACACAAAATACTATACATCACTCAAGAAGAAATAGCAAAACTGCATAGAGATATCTACTTAAAAATTGGATCCACAATTTACAACCTTCATTAAAAAAAGTATTGGCTTCACTGGTTAATTTTATCAAACATCTAAGAGAACACCACCAATTTTAAACAGACTCTTCCAAAAATATTAAAAAGGAGGGGTTTTTTTCCAACTCATATTATGAGGCTAGCATAACACTGATACCAAAACCAAACAAAGACTTTGGGGGGAAAAATAAAGCTATGGACTGATATCCCTAAGGAACACAGATGCAAAAATTATTCTTTTAACTTAGTGAAACAAATACAGCCAAGTATAAAAAGAATAGTGTATCATGATCAGGTGGTGTTTATCCTAGGAATGCAGGGTTTGGCATTCAAAAAGCAATGTTAGTCACCATGTAATAAATCAATATTCACCACATAAGAAACAGTAGGTGTGAGTGACCTCAGCATCGCAGCAGCATAGGACAGTCCTCCTTTTTGTCCCCCCCTTTAGAAAATAAAGTAAACATCCACCCATGAACATAAACCCCTTGTGGAGTGTGGGACCCAGAACATATGCTAAGGACCGAGGTGGCGGGGGAGGTGTCTCCCAACCTGTGTGCATGGTAATAGGCAGACAGGCCTTGGTATGGACTGCAAAATCAGAGGAGCCAGCAAACGTACCTAAACCCCTCTCCCCACTGTTGTGGAAAAAACCTGGAGAATGCTCACCTGCTCACCTGGGCAGATAACCAGAAATGAAAGAGAATTTGCAGAAGTCCAGCCTTCCAGAGGGGATATTCCAACATGCCAATGGAGAAAAAAGCTATACTGATAGCTATAGTTGCTTGATAAGAAAATTTTTCTTAGCCCTAGCCAGTTTGCTCAGTGGATAGAGTGTTGACCTAGGGACTGAAGGGTCCCGGGTTTGATTCAGGTCAAGGGTATGTATCTCAGTTGCAGGCTGTGTGCAGGAGGCAACAATGGATGTGTCTCTCTCACATTGATGTTTCTGTCTCTCCCTTGCCCTTCCACTCCCTCTAAAAATCAATGGAAATATATCCTCTGGTGAGGATAAAAAAAAAACAACTGTCCACCACGCCCCACCTCTCCCCTCAGCCAAAGCAATGCTGCACCCCCAACTCAGACTCTGAAGGTGGGGGGAGGGGGGAGGGAGAAGGGGAGGAGAGGGAGTGCCTGGCTTCCTTAGTGGGGCTGAAAGCAGCTGGAGAAACCTCTTTCTCTCCAACAGCACGGAAGAGTACTGAGGTGGGGCTTCCAGGACTGGGGAAGGTGCTCAGGACTTCAGTAGGAAGTCTGATCAGGGTGCTCTGGGAGTCCCTCACCCTGGAATCTATCTATTCGCCAGGTCTGCAGGCACCACCAGCACCTAAAATGCTTAACCAAATCTCCCACCACTCTGCAGCTGGCTCCTTGTATGCCCTCCCAAGTACAGTGGCAACAGCGAGTACAATAAATAAATGCTATCAGAAAAACAAACCAGGATCTCTGGGCTAGGGAGAAACCACAAAATTAGGTTCTAGTGCCACCATCTGGAAAATGCGGAAGGTGGGGAAAAAATCCCATCTGAAGGCAACTAGAGAGATCAACCAAAGGACTTGTATGCATGCATATAAGCCTAACCAATGGACACAGACACCAGGGGGGTGAGGGTAGGAGTGGGGGTGGAGTGGGGTGGGAAGGCAATGGGGGGATAAGGACACATATGTAATACCTTAATCAATAAAGAAAAAACCCCCACAAAAACAGTAAAAAGAAAAAAAAAGATTTAAGGAGGTGACTGCTACTTCAAATGAAACAGCAACAATGTAAAATCAAGGACGTTTTGTTACCAAAACTTGTGACCAAAGTTCTTACCAAAAGGAAACATTTCTCCAATAATCAAGCTCAGAGCATTTTGCAATGTGGCTGCTAATTCAAAATACATGTTTTGAAGAAACTCAGTGAGTTAAAAAACACACACACACACACAACTCAGACAGCTCATTGAGATTAGGAAGAAGAGAAGAAGACATGTGAACAAAATGAGATATTTATCAAAGTGATAGAAATCATAAAAAGGAACCAAACAGAAATTCTGGAGCTGAAGAATTCAACAGATGAAATTTTTAAAATGCCATAGACAGCATGTGGGGGAGAGTAAAGCAAGTGGAAGACAGAATGTATGAGCTGAAGAACAAAATTTTGAAGTAACCCAGTTAGAGCAAAACAAAGAAAGACAGGATGTAAAAGAATGAAGAAAGCCTTATGTGGTCTATGGAATTTCAGCAAAAGAACAAATATGAGAATAATCTAGTTCCACAAGGAGAAGACAGAAGGCATGATAGAGAAAGAACTTACATCCAAATCAGAAAGAAAAGAGTAACACTGCCATTGCTTGTAGATGATATGATTTTATTTATAGAAAAGTGTGAAGATTCAACCAAAACACTGTTGGAACTAATAGACAAATTCAGTAAAGTTGCAACATGTATATCAATATACAGAAGTCAGTTTTTTTTCTATACACTAACAAAGAAACAGCTAAAAAAGAAATTTAAAAAAACAATCCCACTCACAATAGCATCAAAAACAACAAGTACTAAGAATAAATGTAACAAAAAAAGTGAAAGAGGGGGAATTGAATGAAGTTGGCGGGAGGAGGAATCTAATGGTAGTCAGATGGTACAAACTTCTTGTTATAAGATAAAGAAGTACTGGGGATGAAAGTGCAGATGATGCTAAGAGTAAATCCTAAGAATTCTCATCACAAGGAAAAAAACTTTTTTCCCCTTTTCTTATTTTATATCTCTATGATATAATACATGTCAACTAAACTTATTGTGGTAATCATTTTACAATATATGAAAAATCAAGTCATTATACTATACACCTTAAACTTACACAGTGCTATATGTATAAGTTTATGTCTCAGTAAAACTGGAAAAAACTGAAAGATCTAAACAATAAAAACTACAAGTCTTTCATGAAGAAATTAAAGATACAAACAAGTAGGAATTTATTTCATAGTCATAGGTCAGAAGAATTGTTAAAATATTTATACTACTTAAAGCTATCTATAGATTCAATGAATCCCTATCAAAATTCCAATGGCATTTGTTCACATAAATAGAAAAAATATCCTAAAATTTGTATGGAGCCAGAAAAGGCCTTCCATAACTAAAGCAACCATGAAAAGGAGAAAAGCTGAGGGCATCCACACGTTCTGATTTTAAACTATATTATGAAGTTATGGTAATTAAAACAGTATGGTACTGGCACAAAAATACACACATAGATCAATAGAACAAAATAGAGAGCCCATAAATAAATCCCTGTATACATAGTGAGCTAATATTTGAGAAGGGAGCCAAGAACACTCAGTGGGGAAAGAACAGATGGTGTTGGGAAAACCAGATAATCACATGAAGAAAAATAAAATTGAATGCCTATCTTACACCAATCACTAAAATTAACTTGAAATGTATTAAAGACTTAAACATAAGACTTGATACCATAAAACACGTAGAAGAAAACATAGTGAGGAAGCTCTTTGATATCAGTGTAGACAATGTTGTTGTTTTTGTTTATTTTATATGACACCAAAGCACAAGCAACAAAAGCAAATATCACCAGTGGGACATCAAACTAAAACACTTCGGGATAGTAAATAACCAACCCCCCAACATGAAAAAACAACCTATAGAATGGGAGAAAATATTTGCAAACCATATATTGTCTAAGAGGTTAATATCCAAAGTAGATCAATAACTCATACAATTCAATAACAAAAAACAAACAATCTAATTACAATATGGGAAGCATAGCTAAATAGACATTTTTTAAAGAAAACATACGGATGACCAACAGGACATGAAAAAATGCTCAACATCACTAATCATCAGGGAAATGCAAAGCAGAACCATGAAATATCACTGCACACCTATTAGAATGGTTGCTATGAAGAAGACAGGATTGCGTGCTGGTAGTGAGGATGTGGAGAAAAGGAACATTTATGTACTGTGGTTGGGAATGTAAATTGGCTTATTCACTATGAAAAATAATGTGGGCATTCCTCAAAAAATTAAAAATAGAACTACCATATGACCCAGCAGTTCTGCTGGGCATCTAGTCAAAGGCAGTGAAAGGAGGATATTCCCATGTTTACTGCAGCACTGTTCACAGTAGCCATGATATGGAAACAGCCTGTGTGTCAATGCATAGATGGATAAAGGAAATGTAATGCGCTGGCGTGCACACACACACACACACACACACACACACACACTGAATATTATCCAGTCATGAGAAAGAGGAAATTCTGCCACTTGCAACAACATGGATAGACCTTTTGAGCAGTAAGCTAATTGAGATAAGTCAGACATTGAAGGAGAAATCCTGCATGACACCGTTTACATGTGGAATCTAAAAAAGCCGAAGTCCCAGAAACAGAAAGTAGAGTGGTAGTTACCAGGGGCTGGGGGTTAGGGGAATTGGAAATACATTGTTTTAGGGTACAACTAGCAACTAATAGACAAATAAAATTTTGAAGCCTGATGCACAGCATAGAGATTGTAGAGAACAGTACTGTATAACAAACTTCAAACTTGCTAAGAGACCAGATCTTAACTGTTCACACCACAAAAAAAAAAAAAGTGAACGTGATCGGGGTGTTAGGGAACCTGAAGTGACCATTGCATTGCAGCAACTAAGTGTGCCAAATCAGCACGCTGTGCTCCTTAATCTTACACGATGCTATATGTTCATTATCTCGAAATAAAAATAAACTTTAAGAAAAGTAACTAGAAAAGACAAAAGCATATGGTCATTTCAAGAGACACAGAGAAAGCATTTGACAAAAATCCAGCATCCATTCTTAACTAAAAACAAAACTAACTCAAAAGCTAGGACAGAAGGGAAGTTCCTCACCCCAGGGCCTCCGTGAAAACCCCAGTGTAGACGTACCAGAGAAAAGCGAAGGCTTCTCCCCGGGGAACCAAGCAAGGGCTCTGCTCACCACCCTCTCCACACTGTCCTGGGTGTCCTCACAGGCCTTGAAGAGAAGGGAAAGGCAGGCCATGGAGGACAACGAGCCCTGACACGCTCTGCCCCATGTGGGCCTTGACGTGGGCGAGGCCCGCTGCAGCCCATCTGGTCATCCTGCCACCATCTCAGGGCACCAGTCACCCGGCCTCTGCCCCTTCCGGCTGGCTGTGTCTGTTCACTCCGCAAACGCCCGCTGCCAGGAGTGACCCCTGGGATGGAGGTGCACGTGGTCCGCAAGGCCCCTGCCCCAGCGGGCCGTCTGCAGACACACGGTCCCGGCCGGAACACACGGGCACGTGAGAAAGCCCCCACTGCCAGAGGCCGGGGGCGGGAGAGCTACTTCCCGGGGGACCGAAGAGCACACGCGTCCCTGGGGGAGCCCACGGCACAGGGGACGGCGGACTGGCTGCAGTCACTGTCAGCACCGTGGTTTGAAGCGAGGGCCTGTGATCAGGTCACTGTGGCTGCTGTGAGGACGGGGTCAGCGGAGGGCAGGGGAGCAGAGAGGCTGCTCAGGGCCGTGGAGGACGGACGACAAAGTGTCCACGCCGCCACACTCCTCTGCCTGCATCTCCTCCTCTGACCCTCTGAGGTGGGCTTCCGTCCTTGGGCCCGGCTGGCCAGACTTGCTGTGGCCACGGCAGTGCAGTGCGAGTGATGGCTGGCCAGGGGACGCCTTGCACCCTTCATCTGAGAACAAGCACAGGCTCTCCTGTGGGTGTGCCCTGCTCCTTGGAGCAGCTGATTGCAGCCTGGCCCTGAACAGCAGGTCTAGCCCATCTGAGAACTTGTAGGAAATAACACATACATCGTGCTGCTGTACACATTTTGGGGATGCCTTATGACTAGTAACAGCTAGCTGATAATCACTGACTCCTGTCTCTTCCTGTCATAGCCAAGATTCCTAGGAAAGTCCTTCTTTCCCCTGTGCACTCAGCGCCCCCACCCCCAACTGAGTCGTCTCCTGCCCCTCCTTCCTCCAGTGGAACCACTGTCTCACTTATGTCTCTGGTGACCAGTGACATTATTCTTGAGAAATCCAAGCTCTACACATCTTTCTGTTACCCTGGATTCATTCTTAACATGAGTCCTGTCTTGTCTGCTCTGCCTCTTCTCTCCAGATGCCCCTGTCTTGGCTTTCCTCCTCCCTCCCTGGCTGTCCCTTCTGTCCTGTTGCAGGCTCCTCTCCCCTGGCCTGTCCCTATATATTTTTTTCCTCTGAATTCGGTGGGGGCACTTTTCCTCTCTTCACATGTGTGCCCAGTGATCTCACACTCTCCTGGGCCCCGAGCCCATTTGCACATAATATTGACCCCTCTGAACCCCGCGCTGGCCTCCCCAGTCATTGCCTCTTCATTCCACCATCTGCCCCTGCCCCTGGCTACCCTGCCCAGGTCATAGCACAACCATATACCCAGATGAACAAGCCAGAGGTGCCCTCCTACCCATCACTCCAACATCCTACCAGGCCCATCCCACAGTCCTGTCTCCCCAGGACCTAATATGTCTCCTATCCTCACTCTCCTGAGCCCAGCCCACATCATTTCCATTGCCTCGAGCCCTCCACCAAGCTCCCCAACCTTCCCCCTCCCAACTCCTACCTGCAATTCAATCCACTTTTATAGGGTGCCACAGGGACTTATTCCCAAAACATAGATGTGATGATGTCATACCCTTATTGCAACTCTTTAATGGTTTCCCATCACCTTCGAGTGAAGTCCAAAACCTTTCACACCAGGTACAAGGCCTTCCTGCCCCAGCTTTCCTTGCACCCCAGCCTCACCCAGGTCAGAGCCTGGAGTTTGTGCTCCTGGTCACTGTGCTCTGCCTGCAGCACAGCTCCCACTCTCTTCTGGCTGACGGGCACTCTTCAGGCCTCACACAGACCTCCATTCCCCTGGAAAGTTTGCTTGAGGCCCCAGCGCTCCAGGCTGGGTATGCCATCCTGAGCCCCAACAGAGCCTGCGGCAGGAAGCCTGCACTGTGCCTGCTGGATTAGGCTAGTATTTTAGGTTTTTTTGTTTAGGATTTTTGCATCATTTCCTGCATAATCACCCTTTCTTAGAATGTCCTAGTTAGGCTTTTAAATGAAAGTTATACTGGCTTTGTAAAATGAGTTTGGAGTGTTTCCTTTACCTATTATTCTTGGGGAATGTTTTCCATTGCTGCTGTAACAAATGACCACAAACGTAGTGGTAAGAACAATACAAATGTATTCATCTTATAATTTTGGTGGACAGAAGTCTCCCTTTGGTCTCATCAGGCTTCTTTCCTTCTGGAGATTCCAGCAGAGAACCCATTTCCTGCCTTTTCCAGGTTCTGGAGGCTTCCCCACACCCCCTATCCCGCCCCCTCCCCTGCACTCTCTGGCTGGTGGCCCCACCTCCATTGTCTTGTCCACAGAGTTGCATCTCTGATTCTGCTTCTGTCTCATTTTCCTCTGACCGCAGTGGGAAAGCTCTTAGCTTTTAAGGACCTAAATATTAGACTGGGCCCACCTAGGATCGCCTTCCCATCGCAAGGCTGTAACCTAAACCACATCTATAGAGTATCTTTTGCAAGGTAAGGCAACCTATCCATAGGTTCCAGGGATTAGGGAATGGGCATCTTGAGGTGAGGGCATTGTCTTACCTAAAACAGGGAAATTTTATGAAATGAACAGCTTTCTTTTTTAAATGTCTGGTAAGATTCTGGGAGAGTTATCACAGCCTAAGGAAATTTTAATTATGGGTTGCCTTTTATTATGACACTAGAGGCCTGGTGCACGAAAGTCATGCACTGGGGGAAGGGGGTGTCCCTCAGCCCAGCCTGTACCCTCTCCAATCTGGGACCCCTCGGCCTGTGGGATCAGGCCTAAACCAGCAGTTGGACATCCCTCTCACAATCCGGCACTACTGGCTCCCAACTGCTCGCCTGCCTGCCTGCGTGATCACCCCCTAACCACTCCCCTGCCAGCCTGATTGCCCCCAACTGCCCTCCCCTGCTGGCCTTCTGTGGCAGCCATCTTGTGATGACATGGGCACAGCCATCTTATGATGACATGGTGGCAGCCATCTTGTGATGACATGGGCGTGGTCATCTTGTGACCACATGGGGGTGGCCATCTTGTGATGACATGGCTGCAGCCATCTTGTGCGAGGGCATGATGGTCAATTTGCATATTACCGCTTTATTATATAGGCTTTTCCATTAACTCTTATAACAGTAAGTCAATTTTTAAATTGAATTTATCATTTCTTCTATATTTTCAAATGTTTTGACAATTTAATGTCTACAAAATCTGTAGTGATTTTTTTCATTTCCATTATTTTGGCCTTTTAACTTTTACTTTTTATTTTTGAGGTATAATTTACATTTAGTAAAAAAATTTCTATGTGTAGTTACTTAAGTTTTCAGAAATGTATGTAGCCAGGTAACCACCACCACAGTAGATATGAGATATTTTCACCCCCCAAAGCTTTCCTTGAGTGCTTTTCAAGTCCATGTGCCCTGCCCCTCCACAGGCCTGGCAATCATAGCCGATTTCTATCCCTCTAGTTTCACTTTGACAAAAATGTCACCTGAGGAGGAGTCATAGGCTATAGCTTTCTGCATCTGGCTTGACTTAGCATGCTACTTTTGGACTTATTCATGTTCTGCATGTATCAGTAGTTTGTCCATTGTATGATGAACTACAACTTGTTTATTCGTTCATCAGTTGATGGACATTTGGGTTGTTTCAAGTTAGGCAGAGTATGAAAAATATCTGCTATAAACATTTAAGTACAGGTCTTTGAATGGAGAGATATTTTCAGTTATCTTCAATGCACTTTTAGGACTATAATTGCTGGACTGTATGGCATCATAGGCAGAACAATGGCCCTAAAGGTCTTCATCTCTGGACCCTTTGAATGTTAGGTTACACGGAAAGGGGAATTAAGGTTGCTAACCAGCAGGCAGGGGAATGATGCTGGTGGGCCCAGTAAGTGGGGGAGCAAGGAAGAGGAGAAAGTCAGACTGAGACATTGCTGGCTTTGAAAGGGGGTCCAAACATTTTTGAGAACAGTGGCTTTGTAGTATAGCTTGATATCTGGTATAGTGATCCCTCCAAAACTGTTCTTCTTTCTCAAGATTGCTGCAGCTATTCAGGGTCGTTTTATTGCAGATGAATTTTTTGAGAGCTTGTTCTAGGTCTTTGAAGTATGTGGTTGGTATTTTAATGGGGATTGCATTGAATTTATGGATTTCTTTGTGTAGTATGGACATTTTAATGATGTTGATTCTACAAACCCATGAACATGGTATATTCTTCCATTTGTTCATTTCTTTCTCTATCTCTTTTTTCAGCGTCCTGAAGTTTTCTAAGTACAGGTCCTTATCTCCTTGGTTAAATTTATTCCTAGGTATCTTAATTTTTTGTTGCAATGGTAAATGGGATTGTTGTTTTGGTTTCTCTTTCTGTGAGTTCATTATTGGTGTATAGAAAAGCCATAGAATTCTGGGTGTTATTTTTGTATCCTGCTACATTGCCAAATTCATTTATTAAGCCTAGTAGTTTTTTGATAGAGTCTTTGGGGTTTTCTATGTACAATATCATGTCATCTGCGAATAAGGACAGTTTTATTTCTTCTTTTCCAATTTGGATGCCTTTTATTTCTTCTTCTTGTCTGATTGCAATGGCTAGTACTTCCAGTACTATTTCAAACAGGAGTCGTGAGAGTAGGCATGCCTGTCTTGTTCCTGTTCTTAGGGGAAATGGCTTTAGTTTTTGCCCATTGAGTATGATGTTGGCTGTGGTTTTGTCATATATGGCTTTTATTATGTTGAGGTATGATCCTTCTATTCCAACCTTGCTGAGAGTTTTATCAAGAAAGGGTGTTGGATTTTGTCAAAAAAAATTTTTTTTCTGCATCAATGGATATGATTATATGATTTTATCCTCAGTTCATTTATGTGCTGTATCACATTTATTGATTTGCGGATATTGTACCATCCTTGCATCCCCAGAATAAACCCACCTTCATCATGGTGTATGATCTTTCAAATGTAATGCTGGATTCAATTTACTAGAATTTGTTGAGAATTTTGGCGTCTATGTTCATGAGGGATAATGGGCTGAAATTCTCTTTCTTTGTATTGCCTTTATCCACTTTTGGGATTGGGGTAATGATGGATTCACAGAAAGAGCTTGGCAGAAGAACAGACATATAGACCAGTGGAACAGACAGAGAACCCAGAAATCAACCGGAACCAATATGCTCAATTAATATTTGACAAAGGAGGCAAGATCACACAATGGAGTCAAGACAGTCTCTTCAATAAATGGTGCTGGGAAAATTGGTCAGATACATGCAAAAAAAATGAAACTAGATCACCAACTCACACCATACACAAAAATAAACTCAAAATGGATAAAGGACTTAAATGTAAGATGGGAAATCATAAAAAGCTTAGAAGACCCCATAGGCAGCAAAATATCAGACATATGTCATAGCTATATCTTTACCGATACAGCTCCTAGGGTAATGGAAACTAAGGAGAAAATAAACAAATGGGACTACATCAAAATAAAAAGTTTATGCACAGCAAAAGAAGCCATCCACAAAACAACAAGAAAGCCCACTGTATGGGAGAACATATTTGCAAATGTTATCTCCGATAAGGTTTTAATCTCCAAAATTTATAGGGAACTCATGTAACTTAGCAAAAGGAAGATAAACAATCCAGTCAAAAAATGGGCAAAGGACCTCAATAGACACTTTTCGAAAGAGGACATATAGAAAGCCAAGAGACATATGAAAACATGCTCAAAATCACTAATCATCCAAGAGATGCAAATCAAAACAACAATGAGGTACCATCTCACACCTGCCAGAAAAAGTGCTGGAGAGTATGTGGAGAAAGAGGAACCCTCCTTCATTGCTGGTGGGAATGCAGACTGGTGCAGCCACTGTGGAGAAAGTATGGCATTTACTCAAAAAATTAAAAATGGAACTGCCATTTGACCCAGTAATACCACTTCTAGGATTATATCCCAAGAAAACAGAAACACCAATCAGAAAGGATATATGCACCCCTATATTCATAGAAGCATAATTTACAATAGCTAAGATTTGGAAATAGCTTAAATGCCCATCAGCAGATGAGTGGATTAGAAAACTGTGGTACATCTACACAATGGAATACTACACTGCTGTAAAAGAGAAGGGATTCTTACCATTTGCAACAGCATGGATGGAACTGGAGAGCATTATGCTAAGTGAAACAAGCCAGTCAGTGAAAGAAAAATATCACATGATCTCACTCATTTATGGAATATAAAGAACATTATAAACTGATGAACAAAAATAGATACAGAGGCAAAGAATCATCCAACAGACTGTCAAAATACAGCGGGAAGGCTGGGGAGGGTTAAGAGGGGTAAGAGATCAACTGAAGGACTTGTATGCAGGCATATAAGCATAACCAATGGACACAAGACACTGGAGGGCTGGGGTGAGGGCATGTGCTGGGGGGCCTAGGGAGGCCAGGGGGAGATCAATGGGGGAAAAAAGGAGACATATGTACTACTATTTGTAATACTTTAAACATTAAAATAAAATTTAAAAATTTTTTAAAAAAGAAAATGGACTCCAGGTCAGGAGCCAAGGAATATGGGTAGCTCCCAGAAGCTGGAAAACGCCAAGAGGGAGTCTCCCCTCTAACACAGCCCTGTCCACGCCTTGATTTTAGCCCTGTGAGAATCATGTTAACTTTCTGACTCACAAAACTATAAGAATTTGTCTTATTTTAAGCCATGTAGTTTGTGATAAATTTGTTAGAGCAGCTGTAGAAAATTAACACATATGGTAAGGATAAGAAACTGCCACAGTGGTCGAATCACTTTGCATTCCTAGTTAACATAAGAACTGTACATAGACCACTGGATCTGCCCCTCTCCCAATTGACAGGCCACTAGTGTTGCATTTTAGTTCTTTATCTATTTCTAACCATGAGTCATATTCATTGTTTTACAGTCATTCATTTAGATTTATCCACGTAATGACCACTTCCATTACTATATATTCCTTTCTGCATCATTAATTTTTTTAACACAACTTATGGTATTTTCTCATATACTCAGTGTTAAGAACTACTGGCCTAGACTGCAGTCTCTCATGAGTCACTTGCTCCCTGTAGTTTCTCTTCCAATACATCTTTCCCATGAGCTCTGGAGAAATAGCTGACCATGTGAGGTGTAACTTTCCATGGCTCCTACTGCCTGGTGGATTGGTCTTATAAAGTCTTTCCTGACTTGTTTCCCATCTCACTCTAAAAACCTCACCTTCCTCCTACCCCACATTTCCCCTATACTCTTTATTCATATCTGGCTACCTTCCGGAGTACACAGATTTTATCAAAAACATGTTATTCCTTGTGCCTGGATTAACTTCCTCCATTCCTACATTTGAAAAACTACTTCCAATGTTTTAGGACCCAGTCATTTCCCCAGATGCTTTCTGTGCTGAGGTAGAGGCAGGAGCCCTCAGAGTGTGCTCTATGGCAGATTTGCTCTGCCTTGTTACTACTGTTGCTCCACAAGGGCATGGAGAGCCTCCCAGCCCAAGAGGAACATGGGGACTAAATTGAGCCCATCTTCAAAATGGAGATAATAATAATGCCTGTATCACCTTCTCCTTTGTGTTATTTTGAAGCTGAAATCACAGCCTGTGAGCTTTAAAATCCAGGGCAGTGTGTACAAAGATTAGAGGTTGATAGTGAGAAGCAACTCTGTTTCACATGTCTTATGGGAAAATATAAATAAAACATGTCTAGCTTTATTTTGTTTCCAGGAAATTCATCAATTTAAGCATCAGTAGATGGTAACTCACTTTGTAAGGAGATTTTGAACATTACAGTGCAATTGTTTTAAACTTTTTTTCTTTGTAGTTTAACTCTTTTATATATATACTAGAGGCCCGGTGCACAAAAATTTGTGCACTGGCGGGGGGAGGGAGGTGTCTCTCAGCCCCACTTGTGCCCTCTCACAGTCTGGGACCCCTCGGGAGATAACAACCTGATGGCTTAGGCCCGCTCCCGGGTGGCAGAGGGCAGGCCTAATCCCTAGGTGCAGCCCCTGGTCGGTCTCAGAGCAGGGCCGATTGGGGAGTTGGGGCGCCGCTCCCTGTAATGCACAGAGCAGGGCAGATCGGGAGGTTGTGATGCCACCCCCAGTCATGCTCAGGGTAGGGCCGATTGGGGGGTTGGGGCACCGCCCCCTGCCACACTCAAGGCAGGGTTGATGGGGAGGTTGCAGCGCCACCCACTGTCATGCACAGAGCAGGGCCGATCAGGGGGTTGGGGCGCTGCCCCCTGTCACGCGCAGAGCAGGGCCGATCAGGGGGGTTGGGGTTCCGTACCCTGTCACACACAGAGCAGGGTGGAGCAGGGGGTTGGGGCGCCGCCCCCTGTCACTCACAGAGCAGGGCCCATCAGGGGGGTTGGGGCTCCGTACCCTGTCACACTCAGGGCAGGGCTGATGGGGAGGTTGCGGCTCCACCCCATCACACACAGAGCAGGGCCCATGGGGGGGTTGGGGCACCACACCCTGTCACACACAGAGCAGGGCTGATCAGGGGGTTGGGGAGCTCCCCCTATCAGGCACAGAGCAGGGCCGATCAGGGGGTTGGGGCGCCTTCCCCTGTCAAGAACAGAGCAGGGTGGATAGGGAGGTTGTGGCCCCGCCCCCCATCACACACAGAGCCGCAGGGCAATCAGGGGGTTTGGGTGCTGCCCCCTATCACGCAGCTCCAGGGGCCAGGAGGCCTCACAGCTCAGCTGATCCCGGTGCTAGGCGGCCTTGCTGCTCTGCTGATCCCAGTGCTGGGAGGCCTGGCGGCTCCGCTTGACACAGGGTCAGTGAGGCCTCGCTGCTCTCCTGATCCCGGTGCTAGGAAGCCTTGCTGCTCTGCTGATCCCGGAGCTGGGAGGCCTCGCTGCTCAGCTGATCCCGGTGCTAGCAGGCCTCGCTGCTCCGCTGATCCCGGTGCTGGGAGGCCTCGCAGCTCTGCTTGACACAGGGGCAGTGAGGCCTTGCTGCTCTGCTGATCCCTGTGCTTGGAGGCCTCGCTGCTCTGCTGATCCCGGTGCCAGGAGGCCTCGCTGCTCCGCTGATCCCGGGGTGTGAGGCCTCACGGCCCCGCTGATCCTGGTGCTGGGAGGCATATTACCCTTTTACTAAATAGGATAGAGGCCTAGTGCACAGATGGGGGCCGGATGGTTTTCCCTGAAGGGTGTCCTGGATCAGGGTGGGAGTCCCGCTTGAGTGCCTGGCCAGCCTGGATGAGGGGATGGTGGCTGTTTGCAGCTGGTCACATCCCCTTCAGGGTGGGGGTCCCCACTGTGGTGCCTGGCCAGTCTGGGTGAGGAGCTGAAGGCCGTTTTCAGGCTGGTGGGTGACTGAAGCTCCCAACCTTTTTTTCTTTTTTCTTTTTATTCTGGGATTTATTTACCTTCTATGGCTGTTACTGGAACTGAGAGCCGGCTTTAGCTCTGAGGTTCAGCTCCAGCTCTGAGACCTCGGCTGCTGAAAGCAGGTATCTGGTTTGTTTGGGTTCTATAATTGAAACACTGTTGCAACTCCAGCTCGGCAGGCTGGCTGAAAGCATGGGGTTTGTTTAGCTTCTATAATTGAAACACTGTTGCAACTCCAGCTCTGAGGCCTGGCTGGCTGAAAGCAGGTTTCTGGGGATTGTTTAGCTTCTATAATTACAACATAGTTGCTTAGAGTGCAGCTCAGAGCTGTGCGGCGGCAGGCGGGGATCCTTGGCTTCCTCCATCACTGGAGGAAGCAAGCCTCCTGTTAGCTTCATCTGCCTGGCTGCCGGCCGCCATCTTGGTTGGCAGTTAATTTGCATATCGCCCTGATTAGCCAATGGGAAGCATGTTGGAGGTACGGTTAATTACCATGTTTGTCTATTATTAGATTGGATACACTAGAGGCCTGGTGCATCCAATTCATGCACAGGGGGCAGGTGGGTGATGGCTTAGGCCTGCTCCCTGTGGTTCTCTGCTGTCTGCAGGGCCTGCTTGGCCGCTCCTGGGTCGCCATTGGTGACGGCCAAGCAGGCCCGCTCTCAGTGGCCGCCCCCCGGGACCGGAGGACTCCAGCAGGGCTGAGAAGACTGGGCGCTGCCATCTTTGTGTGAGAGTGATGGTTAATTTGCATATTACTCTTTTATTAGATAGGACTAGTGGCCCAGTGCATGAAATTCACGCACATTAAAAGGGAGTAAATTAGAGGAAATATTTTAATGTTGCTATTTGCCCTTTCTCTGTAATAGAAATGTCAGAGATGAAAGAAAATTAGTAAAAATATATATGAAAATCTTCATCCTGTCTGGAACACGCTGCCAGACCCAGAGTCAGGTCTCCGCCCACCCGTGTGCACTTTGAAATTGCGCAAGACCCATAACCGGCTAGCCCCACCCCCATTGGGTGAGACCCAGACCTGGCCAGCCCCACCCCCGTCAAGGCCCGCTGGGTAGGGGGTACAGCCTCAGGGCCCCTGGCGCACCCTCAGGTCCCCTGACCTGGTGCCGGGGCAGGGGTCATGGCCTGAGGTCCCCCAGCCTGGTGCCAGGCGGGGGAGCGCAGACTCAGGTCCCCCGCCCCAGTGCCACGCAGCCTCAGGTCCCTGCTGATTGCTTGTTGTGGCTCATTACGGGAACCTCACCTCCAATGTGGGTGCAGCCATCTTGTTACGGGAACCCTGCCTCCGCTGTGGGTGCAGCCATCTTGTGATGGCTTGACAGAGGGTCAATTTGCCTATTACCTCTTTATCATATAGGAGGCCTGGTGCACAAAATTCATGCATGGGGGGGCCCCTCAGCCTAGCCTGCACCCTCTCCAATCGGGACTCCTTGGGAGATGTCCAATTGCTGGTTTAGGCCCGAGCCATGTGGGATTGGTCCTAAACCAGCAGTCGACATCTCTCTCATAATCCTGGACTGCTGGCTCCTAATCGCTCACTTGCCTGCCTGCCTGGTCGCCCCTAACTGTCCCCCCCGCCCCCACCAGCCTGATCACCCCTCACTGCCTCTGCGTGCTGGCCTGATCACCCCTAAGTGACCCCCTGCCAGCCTGGTTGCCCCTAACTGGTCGCCCCTAACTGCTCCCCTCTGCCGGCCAGGTTGCCCCCAACTGCATTCTCCCTGCTGGCCTGGTCACCCCTAACTGTACCCCCCCTGCTGGCCTGATCTCCCCTCACTGCCTCTGTGTGTTGCCCTGGTTGCCCTCTACTACCCCCCACTGCTGGCCTGGTTGCCCCTAACAGCCGCCTCCCCCCGCCAGCCTGGTTGCCTCCAACTGCCCCCCTGCTGGCCTGGTCGCCCCACACAGTCTACTTGTTCAGTCATTTGGTCGTCCCTCACTAACCCCCATGCCAGCCTGGTTGCCCCATGCAGCCTACTTGTTCAGTTATTTGGTTGTCCCTCGGGCTGGCCCTGGGTGGCTGGGCAACTAGCATCTGAGGCTTGCCTGAGCCTTGGGCTGGCCCTGGGCAGCTGCGGGGTTGGGGGGACTGGGCGCCGCCATCTTGTGGCTGTGGGCACCGCCATATTTGAGGGTGTGGCAGTCAATTAGAATATTCCCTCCTTATTGGCTGTGGGTGCCACCATCTTTGTGATGGCATGAGGGTCAATTAGCATATTCCCTCTTTATTATAATGCATTCGGGGGTTCCCCTTAGCCTGACCTGCGCCCTCTCGCAGTCTGGGAGCCCTTGGGGGATGTCCAGCTGCCGGCTTAGGCCCTCTCCCCATGGCCAGCAGTCAGACATCCTTAGCAGTGCCATGGAGGCATGAGGCTCCCCCCACTGCCACTGTGCTTTCCAGAGCCCAGCTTTTGGCTGAGCGGTGCTCCCCCTGTGGGAGCACCAGAGGGAAGCTTCTGCGTTGAGCGTTTGCCCCCTGGTGGTCAGTGCGTGTGACAGTGACCAGTTGTCCTGCTGTTCAGTCGATTCACATATTAGCCTTTTATTATATAGGATTTTTAATAGATTTCAGAGAGGAAGGGAGAGGGAAAGTGAGACAGAAACACCAATGATGAGAGAGAATCATTGATCAGCTGCCTCCTGCACACCCCTACTGGGGATCAAGCCCATAACTGGAGCATGTGCCCTTGATCAACCTGGGACCCTTCAGTCTGCAGGCTTATGCTCTAGCCCCTGAGCCAAACCAGCTAGGGCTGTAGTGTTAACTCTTTTAAAATAAAGTCGTATACAAAATCCCGAATGGATGGACTACATTAACATTCACATGGTGTCTGAGCACACGTCTTCTTGACAGCGAGGCTTGAGTGAGCCCCCTGCTAAGTGAGAATCGCAGGCAGCTTTCTACAACCTTTTTAACTGGAAACTCAAATGACTTCGAACATGTCAACCTCCAATCTGGCATTTAAAAGGAACTTCATATGAGTTTAGGACAGCTGTTTCATACAGTTTAATATGATATGACTACAAATAACCAGCATGCACACCACATCCCCGAGCTTCGGGGATACATCCTCCTTTGCTCACACTGGGTGCTGTGGCATTGGCTGGGCTCTGTACAACAGGTCACTTGCCTGCAGGGACGCCCCCGCCTCTCCTGCTCTCACCTTCCAGAACTTGAACATTATTTATCCTGAGAAGAAGTTCAGAGCTTTTTCTGTGATAATTACTTTACTACAGTTGAAAAAGGCTGAGAGATATTTGTGAATTTCAAATATAAAAATGGGAAGTAAAGTATTTGTCCAGATAAATTGTGCTAAAAAAATGAAAGGTTTTATTTGCAACTTATACAACTTCATAAAAAAAGCACTGTTCAGAATCTAACATAGGCTAACTTAAACATTTTGTTGCCTGAAAAATACTGGTAATATACTTGTTTTAAAATAGTTCAGACATACAATTAAATGAACTTTGATAAAATGTTTCTTAAGATGACAGCTTGTAAACAGAAAAATTAATGTAATTTAAACACATTTTAGTAAATATGCAGATATATTTTATTTGTCAAGAGTAAATGTCAGTTTTATTTAGAATATTTAGGTACAAAAAATAAAAAATTATATACCTATGACTGTTAAGAAAAAGTTAATTGTTCTGAGACTACTACTAAGGCACTGATATGAATTATCTAAATGTTTATATCTTTAATATTCAGATGCTCATAGCTATTTTCTTAGAAATATTTTTAGTAAGGTAATCCAATCTTATTTTTCCCTTGGAAGACAGTTTTAAGCAACAAATATGTAATACATCCTAATAAAAATACTGTGATAACACCGATTCAAAAGTACTTATCACTAGAAAAAGGGTTTATATACGTGGGTGTTTTTACTTTTAAACTTTTTTTTTCATCATCATACATCAGCCACAAGAAAGTGTACTGAAGCATGGAAGACCATCGTATTATATAAAATTTTATACAAAAGCTTAGGATCATGTTACTAACTGGATAATTATATCAAAAATTAAAAAGTTCTATAAAACTATTGAGAGGTTAGAGTTTTAGGTACATAATACATTTTAAAACATATTCTCAAAATTTTACCGTTAGTGCACAAAACACAAGCTTCACCTTAGAACGCAAATGCAGTCAGCCTGATGTGAGCGAGCTCTCTGCCAGGGCAGTGGCAGCGGCGCTCTGCAGAGACAGGAAGTCGGCAGCAGAGGCAATGATCTCGATCCATCACAAACCAGCAGCTTAAGACTTCACAGCAGTGGATGCATAAGTTCTATCACCCACTCTGCTTATGTATTGACCTCATACTTGAAAGTATTTTTCCATAAAAGACAGTAACTGTGGCCATTTGCCAGATATAAAATAACTGATACAGCAAATAAATTGAGCAAGAAAATCACAGCATATTTCTAACTTTTTAATAACTTCTGCTTGTGATGACCTTCTGTGATCTGGAACCTTTGTTTTACATAAAATTGGGGCTGAAAAAAAGAGAGAGAAAAAACTTTTGATTGGTACAAATATAAAATCAACTAAGAAATAAAAATTATTAGAATCAATGGTTTTACAAAGCTTTTCCAGAAAGAGCAAATATACATCTAATGTCTATAGGATATCTAGTTATGGAACTTTGGAAAGAAAGGGAAAAAAAAACCCCACCAAAATTTATTTTCTTCTGGACGAATTCTGAAACTATGGGCTTGGACCTGATTTTGTCATCAACAGCTCATACCAACGATTCTCAAGTGGAGCAGGGTGATAATTTCCACAAGGTAAGTGTAAACTGTCTTTCATATATGAAATAAATATGGGGGAATCCAATTTTAGTAACACTGGATTAAGATAAAAAGATAAGTAAAAGGTCCCAGAGCTTTGTAATAAAAAGCAAATTATATTTATAGTTTGTCTTTTAAAATTCAGTGCTTGAATAAACATAGCTATTATTCATCATATTATGCTTGCTATGGACCAGGCACTGTGCTAGGCTCTGGGGATGGATACATCCATGAACAAAATAGATCCATGCCCTCATGGAGCCAATGTTAAAAGTTCATACATGAGAATTCTTCTTTCTTCCCCCCAAAGCAATAATATCCACAGGTCAATTAAATATACCAAAACCCTGTGGATTACTTCTCCACGGTTCAAAAATAGAAAGCTAGCATGGATTAGCATCGTTTTCCTAACTATTCTCAAGTGGAGTTACAATGATCTGAAAATGCTGGGTTTGAAATCAGACCTGGTTTTGAAATCAACAATGGAAGGGTTGCTCTGTAAGGACGTAAGGAGGACAGATGCTGCTAGAGCAGCGACAATTGGAGAAACCGAGGCAAAGACCACAATGGAGAATTTGCAACAGCACAAACAGGCAAACTGACAAGGACATATTAAGTGGGAGAAATAAAATGAAGGACACAAAGTACAAAAGAGGAATAAAACCTTATTTTCTAAAACTTTGGTAGTTTCGATTGTGACACATACCCCAACCTATAAGCCTTGAGAATATCATCCAAATGCTACTCATGCCGCCCCATTGTACTGGGACCCTCTCTACCTTCCTCTGCATCATTGCGTCCACCATTGGTTTCATAAGCTCTGACATCAAAGCACAGGAGTTCACATCGATAGCCTGGTTCCCTTATTAAAATAAAAATTCTCACAAAATCATTATCAGTAGTATTTATTAAAATAAAGTGAACCTAAGAATTAGTATTTTTAAATCAAATATTATTTGACATCTTTGATTCCACAAGAAAGCATACAGCTTCCAATTAGATAAGAAATTTAACATAACTAATGGTAGGTCAGCAGTGTATTAGAGCCACAGGCTTGGCTATAAAATAAGAGCAGCCGACTTTTCCCCCCAAGTAATTGATGTATTTTACATTGTGATGTGTTTTTATTTCATTCATTCTTTCATTTTGCCAAATATTTAATGAGCACCTAATATATGCCAGGTGCTATTGTAGATGCTAGGGAAGCAGCAGTGAACAACAAGCTGACCACAGGAGGCAGGCAAGGAAAAGGAAACAGACAGAAGCACAATAAAGATCAAAGAGGGCAATGAGAGGGAGAGGGAAGGGGCGAGGCTACCCGAGGTGGGTGGTTGGAAATGGCTTACTTCTTACGGTCTTTGTCCTTCTTCAGGTTGCTGCCCATAAAGGTCTGGTTCTGGTATATCTCGGAGGTAGCTTTCTTTTTAGAGAAAGAGATTATTTCTTCTTCCAAAAGTCTTCTCTTCTCCTCAAGCTTCATTCTCTCTTCTTGGTGAACTCTTTTGAGGTGCTCGAATTTGGCCTGCAGCTGGGAAACAAGGTACAGCTCTTAGCAGTGACACAGAATGGCTGCAGCTGGGCAGGGGTGTCCTCCCACTTAGAGCGCACTTATATTTCATGCTAATGAACACAACAACTGCACAAGCCAGCAGCTGCACAGGGGTGTCCTCCTGCTTAGAACACACTGCTAATTCACGCTAATGGACACAACATCTGCACAAGCCAGCAGCTGCACAGGGGTGTCCTCCTGCTTAGAGCACACTGCTAATTCATGCTAATGGACACAACATCTGCACAAGCCAGCAGCTGTGCAGGGCTGTTCTCCTGCTTAGAACACACTGCTAATTCACGCTAATGGACACAACATCTGCACAAGCCAGCAGCTGCACAGGGGTGTCCTCCTGCTTAGAGCACACTGCTAATTCACGCTAATGGACACAACATCTGCACAAGCCAGCAGCTGCGCAGGGGTGTTCTCCTGCCTAAAGCACACTGCTAATTCACGCTAATGAACACAGCATCTGCGTAAGCTGCCTCGTGGCTCAAGTTCGTGCTTCAGAAAAAATTTAATTATGAATTTGCCTTAGCAACTTTAATTTTAAATAAGTTCCCATGCAAAAAAAAAAATGCATGAACAAAATATAATGAAAAACCATAGCCTCAGGAACAAACCTGTTTTTAAAACACGACCTTTTCTTGAAGTTTTTATTTTCTTGCTCTAGTTTCTCCACAAAGCCTCTTCAATTAGATTTTCTAAAATCTATGCTTAATAAAGGCAAAGAACACAAATTACAGAAGCAAGTTATAAAAAAGGAAAAAGAAACCCTTATTTTCCAAATTAAGTTATCATTTGTAGTGAGGAAGCTGTTAAAAGTTATACTGAAAAATCTATTTGGGAAGTTAAGTGTCAACTGTCAATTAAAATCAAGAACCTTAAAAATTGATTCTATTTTTCCACAGTCACTGACCTTCTTGAAATTTAAACTAAATCAAGAAACCCTAAATTCAGAGAAATAATACTAACTGTAGTATGTACCCCATAATGGAAAAACATAGTCTGTATCTAATAGAAATAAAGTAAAACCATAAATTTATGTTGAATAACTCAATGCAGCCATGAAAACGAGTTTTACAAAAGTTTGTAACATTATAACATGAGGTTTCCCTGGTTAATTGGTGTTAATCTGAAAACAAATCTGGGCACTTCAGTAGACTCCATATGAATCCGCTGTGTGCCGTGTATATAAGCACAACATTCTAAATCTTGATTTAAAAAAAAAAAGATACCTTTTCTTTTCTGATCTCCTACCCTGGTTAAACAAATGTTAAATTAGTCTTTTTAGTTTTAGGCAGCAACCTAGCATTCAATGAAAAGTAAAACTTGGCTTCCAAAAAGATGGCATATAATAGCTGAGGAAATAGAAATACGCTACTAGTAACCAGAGGCTGAGGGTAGAAACTGGAGAGAGCTAAACCCCACCCTAATAAACAGTAAATGTCCCATATATGGAGCAGTGTGTCCTGAGCCAGAAAACCTGATGGAGGCCTGAGACGAAGGTGGGAGAAGCTGAAATAGGTGAGTGACCTGCTGCCTTAGATCCTTTCTGAGGGGGCCATTTCAGAGAAGCACAGTACTTGGTGCTGGCTTATTAAATGGTTTCTGCTTCTATAAAAAGATGTGTGTGAGAGTGCACATGTGTTTACAGGGCGGAACTCATCCAGCTGTCACTCCCATCAGTGGTATAAAGTCTACAGCTCTCTGAGCACATGTGCGTCCCTTGTAAATATGGGAGAGGAGCGGCGTGGAGGCTGAAACAGACACTGAGGCTACAGGGGCAGATCTGTATTCTTGTGAATAGAGACAGAGAACTGATTACTTAAATGGGTTCTTTATAAGCCTACAGAAATATCTCTAAAGGTTTATATATAGAGTGCTTCATATATTTCATTCCTGAGGTTGATAAAAATTCCAGGAAAACTGTAACAAGAAAAATGTTTTAAATGGGGGAGTGGGAAAGGTGTGAATGGGAACATTATTCATATTATGTGGCATTCACAGCTTTGATAGCAACAATCTATTCCATGTACATGAAGCACTCACTCATGGTTCCATTAGTCACTGCAACAGGCATTTATTCAAACGTACTTTCAAATACTAATAAAAAAGTTAAAAACAGTACACCTTTTGTGCTCCTGATAACTACTCACCAATGCTCTTAAAACTATCACCAATATGGTACATTGCTGTATCTTTTGTCAACATTATTTCTAAGAATGTCATACATTCTGATGTTCAATGATCCTTTTAAACTTATCAATTTTTAGAAACAAATGCTAAAGACAGCATTCCTCTTTGATTGAACTAGATCAGTGATGGCGAACCTATGACACACGTATCAGAGGTGACATGCGAACTCATTTTTTTTATTTTTCTTTGTTAAATGGCATTTAAATATATAAAATAAATATCAAAAATATACATCTTTGTTTTACTATGGTTGCAAATATCAAACAATTTCTATATGTGACACGGCACCAGAGTTAAGTGTTTTCCAAAATGCTGACATGCCGAGCTCAAAAGGTTCGCCATCACTGAACTAGATTATCTTTACTGTGAGTTTTGTGCCTCCCAGTGGCCTTTTTGTAATGACTGCCTGGAAGGCGAGATGCCTGTGCTCACTGAGAAGTCACCTTGGGCCTCAGTTCTCGGCTGCACCTATGGTGAACCCCTCCTTCCTGCCCTGTATTATAAGTCTTCTTCCTGTATTCTCATGTTCTGTATTTTTACTGGAGCTGTATTTTTACTGGAAATCATATAGAAGACTTTTGAAAATAAGGCCTAAATTAAATGAAATATTAACGACAGAGTAGACATATATAAAATGGGGAAGTAGTAATGATGTAATGATGGTTATGTGCTTTATTGGAGGGATAAATAAAAACTGTACTTTTTTTGTAGTAGGGGAAAAAGAATGGGAAATCGTATAATACATAACATGCCTCACTAGTACATTCAGAATGATGTAATAAAGATGTAAGTAAGACAACATTCAGACATTATCTTGAGATAACATTTGTTCTGTGCATCTCCCTACTCTAGTTGTCTATTTAATGTTCACAACATTTTCAATTAATTATATAATAAAATTGTTTTATACAAAATATAAATTAAGAGGTATTTGTTTTATAACATTGGCAAGGATATTTTAAATAACAAGGTCTCCTAATATGGAATTAAGTAATGTTTTGGGATACCAAAATTATCTTTTTGTTGGTGACTGCCAGTATCTTATTGACATAACTAACTTTAAAATGTTGGCAGTCAAGTATTGGGATCAAATATCCCAGTTTACCCTGAAGAGACTTGGTTTACATCTACTTATTGCCCCAGTGTAATTATTAATAAGCCTCCTTTCCCTCTAAAACCATTGTAATTAAGGCAATAACGTATCCTGTCTTCCTCAGCCCTGGAGTAGATGATTCTAGTCTCACGGAGTAATGATGATTGACTAGACGCCCTTCTTCAGCAAACTGACCGTAACTCTGTCAAGTATCAATAACAGTGGCTTAACAGCATGAAAAGTGGTCATGAAACAAGCAGGCCAGTAATCTACTGTCTCTAAAACTACATAATTAAAAGTTTAGAACTCCTGTGACAACTGATTGTTGGTGCTTTAGTTTCAAATTAACTTCGTTTGTTTAATACATACTCTTAAGCATTTGAATCATAAAAATAAAACTCTACAAAGCACCTACTAACAAACAGTATTCCTCTTTTTCTTTCAATCATTTAGTCACCTGAATTTTTAACATCCTTTTAAATAATAAACATTTAAGCAAAATATTTTTATGTGGAATTTTAAAAATTAAAACTTATCTATACACCACTTCTACAACTTTTCTCCTCACTGGAGAGACAAGGAATCCTAATCTATGAGAAACTCTTGGAAGAATTTCACTCCACTACCACCTTAAAGACTAATCCACTGATTAAAAGAAACACCAGCATCCTTATTTCCTACTCATCACAACTCCTTCCTCCTCAATATTTGTATTTTAAAATACCTACAAAGTAGGGACTAGTTTAAAAGAGAACAAGAAACTAAAGAAACAGAACACCCAAATGCAATGAGACCTGTGATTTAATTCTGGTTCAAAAACAAAAATCACCAAACAAAAAGAAATAATAATAGACAATCTTGAGACAACTGGGGAAATTTGAATATGGATTAGCGATTAGGCGAGATTATGGCATTCCCATTAATATTCTTAGGTGTAAATTGGTACTATGGTTATGAAGAAAAATACACCTAAGCTTTAGAGATGCACACTGGTGTGTCTAGAGATAAAGTGCCATGATGTCTCAACCAGCGTTCAGATGACCGGGAAAAATACACCTGCATGTACATACACATAGATACCCGCATACACACACATGCGCAACATACGCACATGTAAAATAAAAATGGCAAAATGTTCCCTACTAAATCTAGGTGTGGGAGGGACACAGGTGTACTCTGGATTCACTTTTTTATTATCTGAAATTTTTCAAAAGACCAAAATTCAAATTATAAGTAGGATATATTAGATTATTTTACCAAACCATTTACTATTTAAACATCAAGTACTGTAAGTGTACCTGACATAATAAATTTGTAAAATTAATTATAAATAACTCTTCAGGGACTCTTGTGTTATCAAGATCACTTGTATTAACATTTTTGTCTTCTAGAAATTTTTTTGCAGCTCACCCTTTTTGAGCCTCATTTGAAAATGCGGCCATTTACTTAAAAGTAGCCATTGCAATTAGGTCTACAGATCTATAGAAAATAGCTTAACAAATAAAATTAAAATTGTTGCTTGAAGAATGAGAAGCAAACAGAACTAAAGGAATTCACTGCTGATGTTTAGCTGTGCCAAAGGTCATTTAGACCAAAGGTCATCTAAACTCTCAAAAAGGGCTTTAGCAAGCCAGAGCTACACATTTCTGGCTCCTGGTTAAGATACTTAAAATACTTCTTAGTAAACTGGTGCATTACAAGTTCTTGATAAGCCACTTCTAAAGGATGACCATTTGCTCATAATGGCCAAAATTGATTTCAGACTACAATTTTTTAAAAGACTAGGTGCATAAAATAGCTAGTTTTTAAAGAATAATAAGTAGTCTCCAAATGCATCTCAACTAAATTGAGATAAATCCCCCAAATTAATAGGACACCTAAAAAAATGCAAATCCCAACAAACTAGTGTACTTGCCTCTCTTTCAGCTTCTTTTAGTATGGCTTCTTTCTCCTTCACCCGGTGCACAAACATCTGCTTCATTTCATCTTCCTTCCTCTGACGTTCCCCATAAATTTCGTGTCTTTTGGCTTCATAGGTCTCTTGAAGACTAAAAAGTTTTTATAGTAATCTGATGTTAAAAATGTGGTGTAACAAACTTGCAAAAATTCAAATATCTCAGGTTAAGTCTCATAACTATAACATGTGCCAATATCCTCCCACATACAGCAACCTGAAACATGAGATTTCCCATAGCAGGAAACATACAAAGCCATAGTGCTACAGCTAACAGAGAGCACTAAGAGTTTGAAAACTGATTTATCAAATCCTTCACAGTAAGTACTCACATTTTACCTCAAAGGAATTCCTTTCAATCTTTGCTAATTGGCATTATTGTGTCTGGAGACCTCCAAGTCCTGACATCATCTCTGACTCTTCCCTTGTTCTTATCTCCATATCTGATCACCAAGGCCTGTGAACCTGAAACATCATCTAAATCTAGTCTTCTTTTGATTTCTACAGTTTTCCTGTTACAGGCCAACTTGATCTCTGTGATTTTCTGTCTTCACTACTACAATAATATCCTAATTGATCTCTGCATTTTTAGTTCTCCTTTCTTGAACTTAGTTCTTCTTGCCACTCCCAAGATTTTTCACCAAAACCACAGAGCTCACTACCTTTTCCTCTGCATTAGAGTTTATCTACAGAATAAAGTCCCACCTCCTCAGAGAGCACTTAAGGAACTTCACAATGTGACCTAATTCCACCTTCCCAGATTCATTTCTTCCAAACAAACCCAAACCCCCTTAGGTCCCAGCCATACTGGCCTATTCACTCCCTAAAGCATGCTACATGCTTCAATCTGCCGCACCTCAGCTTGCACCTCCTCTGCTTCCGATGCTATTGCCCCCTCCTCTACCCAGCTCTTCCTTAAGGCCAAATTCAAATGCAACTTCCACTCTTAAAGTCTTCTCTGATCTTCCCATTTGGAACTAGCTGTCCCTTCCAAGCATTCCCATGGTATTGTGTTCACACCTCTTCCCTGTCATTAATAGCCACCTGCCTCTCCTCTAACAGACAGACCATCTTTATATTTGTAACCCCATTCTGCAGCAGAGCTCTCTAGACATTTCAGTGTGTTCGTAAATGTTCATTTAATGACAGAAATTGTCAGGATGTTGAGCCAAATTTAACCGAGCAGAGCAAGGACTGTCCAAAAAAAGTATGATAAATTGCCCTGGCCGGTGTGGCTCAGTAGTTGGAGCATCAGCCTGTGCACAGGTTTTGGGTTTGAATCCCAGTCAAGGGCACAGACCTGGGTTGCAGGTTCAATCCTGGCCCCAGTTAGGGCTCCTACGGAGGCACCCAATTGATGTTTCTCTCTCTTTCTCTTTCCTCCTCCCACCTTCTTTTCCACTCTCTCTAAAAAGCAATGGGGGGAAATGTGATAAATTAAGAAATTTTAGGAAAAGAACCCAAGTCAGTACTTCCGGAAGGAGCAAGCATGTTTAGGCCCTATGCAGTATAACTCTATACAGCTGGGGTTTTGTTTGTTTGTTTTTAAACTTTTACAAATTGATTTTAGAAAGCAAGGGAGAGAGAATCATTGCACATCGGGAGGACACTCTTTTTTTTTTTAAATAAACACTCTTCATGGTTAAAGAAAAAAAAAAAGAAAAGAAATTTTACCAATTTAAAATACTATAACTGGAGAAGTAAATATTTTAAGTATAGAATTCTATAAGTTTAAGGAAAAATAAAGAAATGTTGCATAGTAGTTACCATGGCTGCCAGTGAATGTGTGGTACACATAACAGGCATTCCAAGGAAGACCACATCCTGAACACTGTCTGATAGCCTGGATGGACCCAGAGAACACCATGCTCAGTGAAATAAGCCAGTCAGAGAACGACAAATACCATGTGGTTTCACTCATATGTGGAATCCAAAGAACAAAATAAACTAATAAACAAAATAGAAACAGACTCAGATAGAGACTGACAGCTGTCAGATGGGACGGGGAGGCAGGGCTAGGTGAAAAAGGTGAAGGGATTAAGCAACAACAACAACAAACACAGACAACACTATGGTGATTGCCAAGGGAAAGGGGGAATGTGGGGAGATGGGAGAGGGTAAAGGAAAGGAGGATAAATAGTGACGGAGGAAAGACTTTGGGTGGAAAACACACAATACAATATACAGATGATGTATTATAGAATTGTACACCTGAAAACTACATAATTTTATTAACCAATGTTACCCCAGTAAATTCAATAAAAATCAAAGAAAGAGTAAAGCTTATAAATGTACAAAATGCTCTGGATAATCATATACGTACTTCAAATTCAAGGAGGCATGCTGAAATTAACTTTAACTAAAAGCATTTTAGTTTTTAACAGGTTTCTTGTTTTTCTGTATTTGTTCTGGTAGTATTTTAAAGAAGCCTCTAAATCTATCAGGTTACTTTCACCATTTTCAGAAACCTCACCACATTCTGCTGGTCTTACGCTGGGCTGGTAGCCTTTAATGACAAACTTGGTTTAAATAATGTCTTGAATTCATAGCAAATGTAAGTTTTTAAAAATTCTTCTTAATCTACTTATATAAGCACTTGGAGTTGCTTAGGAGGAAAATAAATCTACCCAGTAAAAAGACCTAACATCTGTTGATTAGTTGTTAGCAGTGAGTTACTTTCTGGGTTCCTTTCAGTAATTCCATGGCAACTAAGGGCAACCGGGAAGAACATGCATTAATACTCTGCTTTACAGGTAAGAAAACTAAAGAGAGGTACAGTAATCTGCTCAAAGTAACACAGTTGGGATACGAGCCAGAGCCAACCTGCTCGAAAGCCATCCTAACCACCATGACAGACTACGCTGAAGTCTTAGCAAAAAGATTACAGAGATGGGTGCTCTACATTTCCACCTCACCACAGCGCTTTCCCAATGGACAATCAATACTAACAATAGCCTAGGTGGTCATCACACCCTGACGCATCACGCCCTAACGTCGTCCGTCACAAGATGGCCATCACAGATGGCCGTGCACATAGCAGAGGCGGGGCCTGGTGGAGGAGGCGAGTCGCAGCAGAGAAGGGCAGCTGTGGGCAATCAGGTCGGCAGGGGAGGACAGTTCAGGGTGATCAGGTCAGCAGGGGAGGGCAGCCGTGGGCAATCAATCAGGCCGGCAGGGGAGGACAGTTGGGAGCAATCAGGCCAGCAGGGGAGGTGAGCTGGTGGCGATCAGGCCAGCCAGGGAGGGCAGTTGGGGGCAATCTGGTCGGCAGGGGAGGTCAGTTCGGGGTGATCAGGTCAGCTGGGGAGGGCAGTTTAGGGCAATCAGGCCAGCAGAGGGGCAGTTAGGTGTCAATCAGGCCGGCAGAGGAGCGGTTAGGGGGCAATCAGGCTGGCAGGAGGTGAGTGGTTAGGGGCCAGCGGTCCTGGATTGTGAGAGGGATGTCCCAGGGGGTCCCAGATTGGAGAGGGTGCAGGTCGGGCTGAGGGACAGCCCCCGCATGCACGAGTTTCGTGCACTGGGCCTGTAGTGTAAATTATAAAGCTAACTGCAAGTACAGAAGTCTTTCAAAAGGCGGTAAAGAAACCCTTAGAGCTGAAAGGAAATGGTTTATAAAGTTAGTGTTATAAAAGTAATACTACCATTTTTTACTATCAAACAAAAATGAAAAATAGTTTCTTGCTATACTATTCTAGTAGCTTGTTGTCATGAATGTTTAATGTAATGTATTACTATAGTTGCAAATATCATTGATTTAAAGCAAAGTTGAAGACCAAACAGGAAGAAAAAATGCTCAGATGCTCATGTTCACCAAGAAAACCACTGCAGTCCCTGCACTTTGTGCTCCATGTTGGTCCTGGTCCTCATAAACGTGATGGGCTTTTTCTATTTCTACTGTTGACTAAATACTTACAAGTTCACTATTTACTTATAAACACTTTCAAAGACACAAAATTGTATGACATAAAAGATTATGTGAAACACTTAAGCAAGTCTAAAATACTACCCACCCTTCCACTCAAACTTTAGGTCTCTTACACTTCAAGGTCAGTGATTTGTATACACATGTTAAAGGTGATTGACTGTAGGAGCAAGACTAGTTATGTCCATCTAAAATAACTTGGGGATTTAAGTAGGTTTATAAAAGCATGTTTCATACAGCTTAAATAACTGAAGATCAGTTAATTAAGATGCTAAGAACATAATGCCAATTACTTGAACTTCATAATAAACGGATAATCAGTGCAGGCAGATTAGGACACTAACTATGACCTGGCAGAAGTACTCAATAAGTGTAAATGAAAAACAAACTAAAAGAGTAGCTATGAAGAGGGCTAGTAAAGAGAAAGAAAGGCCATCCTAAAAGGTTCATGTAACTATTTTTTTTACATAGTAGAGGTCCGGTGTACAAATTTATGCACAGGTGGGGTCCCTCTGGGTGGCCTGTGGGGATTAGGCCACCTGCAGCTCCTACCTACTGCACCCACTCATCCCAGCCCCATTGTGCCTGCCGCAGGCTCGCATCCAATCAGTCCCAATCAGTAGAGGCTTGTGCCACCGCCACAGCAGCATTTGCCAGCCGTGCTTCGGCGCCCTCCCGAGGGGGTATAAAAGAACAAAAGGACAGTTGCAGTACTGAGGAAGGAATCACTAAGAAATTATTTTTTAAAAAATTAAGTTAAATGAAAAAATAGCAAAAAGTTTCAAAACATATAATAGAGAACTGAAATGCATAAATATGTCACAATATATATTTATATACTGTATATGAGGCCCCTAGAACCATAAGAAATGCAAAAAATTCACTGTTAACACATTCTCAAATTACCCTCTTAAAAATCAAATTGCTCCCCTGTGGGGCGTGTGCCCCATGTAGGGAACCACTGTTCTAAACATTCCCTTTGAATCTATAGATCTTGGCCTATGTAGTCTTCCAACTATTGCTCTTTTTGTTTTAGATGGAATGGTCTCCATTATTTTCAAAGAACTGGAAAGGAAGCAACTGGATTGTACTGCACTGCTGCACTTCCACAGCAAAAACCTGATCCTCAACTTCAACACAGCTGACCTCTTCTTTTTTTCTTGAGACCCTCTTCACTTGCTGGTTTCCCTCCTTCCTCTACCAAAGGCTTCTCAATCTCTTCTGCCTCTCCAGCTAACAAATATTAGAGAAACTCAAGGCTGTTTCCAAGGCACCTTTCTTTCCAGATGTACTTCTCTTTCCAAGTAATATCATCCATACTCATATATTCAATTAACCATCTTAAGCTAATTTCTTTGGTCTAGCCCTCTCCTCTGAGCACCAAATAAATATCCAAAGTGCCATTTGACATTCTCACTTGGATGTTTCAGAGGAAAATTAAAGTCAACAGGTACAGCCCTAGCCGGTTTGGCTCAATGGATAGAGCAGCCGTGGGCAAACTACGGCCCGCGGGCCGGATCCGGCCCGTTTGAAATGAATAAAACTAAAAAAGAAAAAAAAAAAGACCGTACCCTTTTAAGTAATGATGTTTACTTTGAATTTGTATTAGTTCACACAAACACTCCATCCATGCTTTTGTTCCGGCCCTCCGGTCCAGTTTAAGAACCCATTGTGGACCTCGAGTCAAAAAGTTTGCCCACCCCTGGGATAGAGCATTAGCCTGCAGACTGAAAGGTCCCAGGTTCGATTCCGATCAAGGGCACATGCCTGGGTTGCAGGCTTGATCCCCAGTAGGGGATGTGTAGGAGGCAGCCAATTAATGATTCTCTCTTATCACTGATGTTTCTATCTCTCCCTTTCTCTTCCTCTCTGAAATCAATAAAAATTTTAAAAAATAGAAAAATAAAAAAGAAATAAAGTCACAGGTACAAACCTCAGCTTATGATTTCCATCATGCCAGTTACTGCTGTCCTCCCACCCCTCCAAAAAAGTTAGTCTTCCTCCAGAGACACCTACCTTAATGAATGGTACAAACATCTAACTGTCCAATGAAACTATAAATACAGAATAGAAGTCTTCCTCTAGCATCTTCTGGCATCCCCTACCTTTTTAATCTTATTATAGCTAAACAATCACTAAGTTCTTTCAGTTTCATCTTTT
The DNA here is from genome assembly GCF_014108235.1 of Myotis myotis. Lineage (NCBI taxonomy): Eukaryota > Metazoa > Chordata > Mammalia > Chiroptera > Vespertilionidae > Myotis > Myotis myotis. Next base: position 99,460,981 of record NW_023416324.1, on the reverse strand, counting down.
AGATACTTTTCTAATTTCATTGCTGTTTCTTTAGTCCCAGCCACATCTCCTAACTGGTTTCTCCTAAGTATCTTTGTACACTCCTTTAATACCTTCCTTATATTACAGCTAACAGTTATTTTTTAAATGTAAACATGTTATTACTCCTTCAAGGACTTTGCCTTTCCCTTAGGACAAGGATAAAATCCTCCCCAGAGCCTCCATGGTCTTACTCCTGCCTACCTGTCCTCTCAATCTTATGCCATCCCCACTGTCTCCTTTCCGGAGGCCATTTGCTCTCTGCCTTCAGATCTTTACACATCTTGCTCTGCTTTCCCCATGTTATTATAGCTCAAAACAATAATTGCCTCAAGGAAGTCTTCCCTAAGTTTCTGGATTAAACCAGGATACCCTCCCCCCATTATACACTGTCTGCCATTTAGTGCACATTTCACAACTGGGATTTGTTATGCAATTAGTTGATTTTTCCCACCCCAACAAGAACATAAACTAAACATGGTCAGGACCAAGTGATCATAGTCAATATATCTGCAGCACTTAGTCCATAGCCTTGAAACAGTAGACACTTTAAAAATACTTACAATTTTATACAATATTATTCACAGTTGAATCCCAAAGTAACTTCTTCCCAAGTCCCTACTCAAACTCTTCACCCAAATCCTATATAATAGAGGTAATATGCAAATTGACCATCATACTCTCACACAAGATGGTTGCCCCATGTGGACACAAGATGGCTGGCAGAGGAGGGCAGATGTGGGCAATCAGGCCAGCAGGGGAGGGCAGTTGGGAGTGACTGGACCTGCAGGGGAGGGCAGATGGGGGCAACCAGGCTGGCAGGGGAGGGCAGTTGTGGGCGATCAGGCCAGCAGGGGAGGGCTGTTGGGGGCGACCAGGTTGGCAGGGCAGGGCAGTTAGGGGTGACTGGGCCGGCAGGGGAGGGAAGTTGGGGGCGACTGGGCCAGCAGGGAAGGGCAGTTGGGGGCAACCAGGCTAGCAGGGGAGGGCAGTTGGGGGCGATCAGGCTGGCAGGGGAGTGGTTAGGGGGTGATTAGGCTGGCAGGCAGGCGAGCAGTTGGGAGCCAGCAGTCCCAGATTGTGAGAGGGATGTCTGACTGCTGGTTTAGGCCTGATCCCCGAGGGGTCCCAGGTTGGAGAGGGTGCAGACTATGCTGAGGGACCAACCCCCCCCCCCGCCCCAGTGCACGAATTTCGTGCACAGGGCCTCTAGTATTTAATAAGCAACTTAAGTCTACCAGACCTGAGGCCCTGAACCTAACTGTCCCATATACCTGGGCTCCTGAGCATTAAAGAGAAAAAAACAACATGATATAGAAAAATGTTAGTTACATGCAAACAAGTGGTTAGAATAAGATGGAACTTGGGGACATTGTAGAAAATAGATCTACCTTTCATCTACCTTTCATCTAGTGCCAACATTCCACATTTGTGTGGAAATTACCTAAAAATCGGTACAGCGGTCTGGTTGGGTTAAATTTAACATGTCCCAAACCTCTCAATTACCACACACAACACCCAAAATCTAGCCCTTCCCCAATCTTGCTCTTATCAATAAACATCAACACCATGAATCCAGTTTCTTAGGTCACAATTAGTGGCTAGAGTCACCCTCAATTCCCCTCCTTCCTTTATGTCCTATGTCCAACCATCAATGAGTCCTATTAACTTTACCTTCAAATCACATATCCTAAGTATGCTTCTGACAATCTCTACTCTACTCTTCAATCCAAGCCTCTACTTCTCATGCCTGGACTACTACAGTACACTCCTAATTTGGTTTCCTCACTTCCACTTCTGAGCACATTCCACACTCTCTTTTCCACACAGGGTCAGTGTCTTCCTCCCACTCCCACCTCAGAAGCTCTACAAGGGCAGGGTCTTGGTTTAATTCCACAGACCTTACATGCCCAGTGACTAGTATCATCCTGGGCAGAGAGCAGACAAACAGTTAAGTATCTGCTAAATGACTGAACTTAGGATGTTACTTTAAATGCAGATTCTTGGGCTCCATCCCTAGAAATTCTGAATCTGTGTCCCTTAGTCCCTTACCGATCCACCAGGCAACCTGAATCCAATTCTTGGAGTCTTTCAAGGCTGTTCTACTTGCTCTCACTCAGGATCCATGTCTCACTAATGCATACAGAGACCTCTGAATTGACCCTGAGATTTGAAAGAATGAAAGACGAAGCCTCTTTTGGAAAACATTAGAGCAGTGGTTCTCAACCTTGGCTGCACATTAGAATCACCTGGGAATCTTTTTAAAATCCTGATTTCTGGGCCTCATCCTCCGGAAATACTGTTTCTTTGTTATGGGGTGGGGCCACAACATTAATAATAAAGAAACAGAATTTCTGGAGGATGAGGCCCAGAAATCAGGATTTTAAAAAGATTCCTGGGTGATTCTAATGTGTAGCCAAGGTTGAGAACCACTGCATTAGAGGAATCAACTCTAGGTGACTTATCTTCAATAAAGAACATAATCCTTTTACCAGAACTGGCCCAGAACTGGAAGTATAGCATTCCTGAATAGGTGAGCAGGGATTAAGTACATAAAATGCTTCCAAGAACTAAAACACTAATTAAATCCATAGATTGAAAAAAATTTAACATCATTTATTAAATCTTCCCAAAAGTCATTTGCAATAGCAGCATCAATTTAATTTATTCTCTTCCTTCCTTTTGTTTACTATGGTGCAATTACTAATAGCCAGAAAAATGACTGAAATATAAATAATCAAAAGGAGAAGAAATCCTTAGTTTTATAACAGAGTTAAAATAGTTTAAAGATCTCATGCTTTCCTCCTGGAATGCTCTGTCAAATCTGAATTAGTGTATTTACGATTAGAGTTTCATGTTTACATATCTTAAAAAAAATGGGATGCAGCAGCATAAAAAATTACATTTAATGTTCATCATAAGAAGGTCATCAGGTTCTAAAATTCTTGTAAGTACATTGCAATATTTAAGACACAGTCTAATTTCTAACTCCCTATAAGTACTTTCATTCTTTCTTTATATTTTCCTAAATTTAAGTCATTCTAAAAACATTCATCAGGATAAAAACCAACAGTTTTTAAATTTATTTAATATGACTCCCATTTCAACTTTCTTTTATAATAATAAATATGCTTTTTTTTCAGATAAATAAAAAACAAAATCAAATTAAAAGTTTTTCTTTAGTTATTCATTTCAGCACATACTGAAATAATAAGCTTTTGCCATATGTTCTTCCTTTTATGTGATGACTTAGAAACCCTTAAAAACAAGAAGGCTTTAAGTGACCTAAAAGCACAATAATTAATATCAAATGGTTCTACTTCATATTGGGAGATTTCTGAAAAAGACATTCTCCATCCTTCTGGATAAATAAAAAAGTATTATCCCCACTTACCTGAGAGGCTTGTTCTCTGGGCCCACGTCAGTAAAGCCCATTTCCTCCAGTTTGCAACGCCTGTACAGTTCATAATGCCTCGTATGGGTCTGTTCTCGCAGATCCTCCATGTTTGTACAAATGAGCATTTCCCGAAGCTTTACAAAGTCACAGTGGTTTTCATTTTCCACTAGCCAGAAAAACGAGAAACAGCAACACCAGTTTTTTTTTGTTTTGTTTTTTTATATATTTTATTGATTTTTTACAGAGAGGAAGGGAGAGGGATAGAGAGTTAGAAACATCGATGAGAGAGAAACATTGATCAGCTGCCTCCTGCACACTCCCTAACTGGGGATGTGCCCGCAACCAAGGTACATGCCCTTGACCGGAATCGAACCTGGGACCCTTGAGTCTGCAGGCCGATGCTCTATCCACTGAGCAAAAGCAGTTAGGGCAACACCAGTTTTTAATTACGGACACAGAATTAGCATTTGTTGAATGAGTAATTAAATGAAAATATCTGAAATAACAAACAGGAAAATGATAAGTCTGATACATCTGTATAAGTAGCCAAGGAAGAAACTCTTGCATAAGACACTGAATTATAGGCAACATTAATCTGATGGCCAGATTTGCTTTAAATTTAGTAGCCAATGGATAAACAGGAAATAGGAAAAGAAACGTACTATATTATGTTACCACGTGCTCCAGTTATTTCACTAATATAGTGCTAACCGTTTACAAAACATCTTCAGGATACTTCACATAGTGCTTAAAAAATATGTAACATCAGCCCTAGCTGGTTTGGCTCAGTGGATAGAGTGTCGGCCTGTGTCTTGACGGGTCCCGGGTTCGATTCTGGTCAAGGGCACATGCCCGGGTTGTGGGCTTGATCCCCAGGAAGAGGCATGCAGGAGGCAGCCAATCAATGTTTCTTTCTTCATCATTGATGTTTCTATCTCTCTCTCCCTCTCTGAAATCAATAAAATTTTATTTTAAAAAAGAAGTAACATTATTTCACTTCAAAGTAGTAAATTCTGCATACTCAAGAATCCCCTCTGTGCATACTATCAAATTCTTTTGATACAAATGCCACATTTACAATCTTGTGTTAGACAGTTAATAAACTTAAATGTTCCCTCTATGTTTATAGTGACCAGAAAACCACAAATAAGTTACTGTTTAAATACAACTACTTTTTAAATATTTTTATCAAAAATGGGTGTTGGATTTTGTCAAATGCTTTTTCTGCATCAATTGATATGACCATGTGGTTTTTTTCTTTCAATTTGTTTATGTGATGTATCACGTTTATTGATTTGCGGATATTGTACCATCCTTGCATCCCTGGGATAAATCCTACTTGGTCATGGTGTATGATCTTTCTGATGTACTGCTGGATCCGATTTGCTAAGATTTTGTTGAGGATTTTGGCATCTATGTTCATGAGGGATATTGGCCTGTAATTCTCTTTCATTGTGTTATCTTTACCTGGTTTTGTTATTAGGGTGATGCTAGCTTCATAGAATGAGCTTGGAAGTGTTCCTTCCTCTTGGAATATATCCCAAGAAACCAGAAACACCAATCAGAAAGGATATATGCACCCATATGTCCATAGCAGCACAATTCACCATAGCTAAGATCTGGAAACAGCCTAAGTGCCCATCAGTAGATGAATGGATTAGAAAACTGTGGTACATCTACACGACGGAATACTATGCTGCTGTAAAAAAGAAGGAACTCTTACCATTTGCAACAGCATGGATGGAACTGGAGAGCATTATGCTAAGTGAAATAAGCCAGTCAATGAAGGAAAAATACCACATGATCTCATTATCTCATTACCATTATAAACTTTTGAACAATAATAGATACAGAGGCAGAGCTGCCTCAAACAGACTGTCAAACTGCAGAGGGAAGGCCGCGGAGGGTTGGGGGGCAGGAGGGAGGGGGGTAAGAGATCAACCGAAGGACTTGTATGCATGCATATAAGCATAACCAATGGACATAAGACACTGGGGGGTAGGGGAGGCCAGGAGATTGTCAAGGGCAGGGAAAAAAAAAGGACACATATGTAATACCCTTTGTAATACTTTAAGCAATAAAAAAAAAAAAAGAAAAGGGAAAAAAAAGAAAAAATAAATATTTTTATACATTAAAAATGTTTAATTTTCAATATTTAAATTCATTATAAAATTTGTCAATAAAAAGCAGCATTGGGAAATCAATACTTGTAATTACCATTACAAGTAAATGAACCAAACAGTTCTAATTACTTACTATTATAATGCTAAATAAATTCTAAAATTTTTTTAGTTGGCTGACTGGTTTATTTTGGAAATAGTTGGCAATAGCTTGTAGTAAAAAATACATAAATTTATAAGATAACTTACTATACCCCAGAATTACCTGGTAATTAGTTTATGTATCATGTTTACACACTGTCATTTACACTCAAATTTTTGTTCAAAATGCCTAACCAGTGTGTCCTACCTTCTGCATATCTTGGTGCACCTGAGGTAATGGCGAGGCTCTGCCTGGTCTCTATAGAAATGACTAACAATGAGTCATAATAAAAAATAAGCATCACTTTGTCCAGCCCGCATTGCTCAGTGGTTAAGTGTTGATCTATGAACCAGGAAGTCATAGTTTGATTCCTGGTTAGGGCACATGCCCAGGCTTCGGGTTCGATCCACAGTGTGGGACATTCAGGAGGCAGCTAATAAATGATTCTCTATCATCACTGATGTTTTTATCTCTCTCTCCCTCTCCCTTCCTCTCTGAAATCAATAAAAATATATTAAAAAAATAAATAAGTATCATTTTAAAGAATGCATTAAATGCAACATTGAGACTATTGGGTGACATAAATATTTCTAGTCATTGTTTATCTCATTTACCTTGTACAACACCCCAAGGGTACTGGCGAGCTTTGACCAGCTTATTTCCAACTTTTACCTCATCCATACTTCCCACAACAGCAAATGGCAAATGTCCCTGGAAAGAAGCCACAATATCAATCACATCTCATACCAGTGTTATAAATACTAGAACAGTTTTATAAAAATAACATAAAATTAACTCTTTGAGTGCCAACCAATACCCTAGGAACTATGCTAAAATTGCCAAGGCATTTTGAGTTAAGGTTTTGAAATTATTTTTCCCACATAAAGAGTGAACTACTAGCATCTAATAGTGAAACTGCAGGAGGAGCACAATAGCGCTCCTGGCACTTTTGGTGAAAGACAGGAGGAGCGCAATCGCGCTCCCTGGCACTCTAGGGGTTAAATAGCAAATTTCTTAAAATCAAATAATCTACTATGCTTCAGATTTTAAAACTTGACCGTATATATATTTAGTGTGCGCATAGATATATACTATTAAACCAAAATAATATTTACGTCCCAAATTACTGCTAAATACAGAAAATGTTTCTGAAATTTAGAGAAATGAGAGATTACTACGAGCAAGAAGATACAGCCCAAACTAAAGATGAATCGAGCAGACTGGAAAACTAGCTTAAGTAAGGAGAAAAACAAACTTATTTGAAGAATAGTTTACTGCTTTTTAGAGAGAAAGGAAGGAAAAGGGAGAGACACAGAAAAAAAACACACAAAAAAAATCCATGTGAGAGTGCAACATCTATTGGCGGTCTCCTGCAGGCCTCCCTACTAGGGATTGAGCCCGCAAACTGGGCATGTGCCCTTGACCAGGAATTAAACTGGCAACCTCCTGGTGCACAGGACGATTCCCAATCAACTGAGCCACACTGGCCAGGGAGGTAAGGAGAAAATGTTGAGCAAACATACAAAAGGTAGATTTAGAGTCATTGAGCAGACTGATCTCTCTGAAGTTAAGGATTAATACAAGGAAAAGACAAATGTAAAAAATATTAAGTATTATGTTTAATATTTAATAATTGACATTATTAGTCTCTTAATTGTGCCTTTCTGAAAAATTATTCCAGATGGACATAGAAATAAAATTAGATGTAGAGACACATAAGAATTAAGATCACTTACATTTATATGTCATTTAAATTAATCAGGCTTTTTTATATTTTTAGTTTTAAGTATTGTAAAGTAAATGGGAGTATGAAAAGTCAGAAAAGGGAAAAAAAAGAAATGGAATGAACAGTTAATCGAATGTCATGATGTTGACAGTGCATAAAAGTTGTATCCTCTCAACAACCCTTAAGATAGGTATTATTAATCCCACTTTATAGATAAGTTAACAGTCTTTGGGGAGGGGAGGTTAATAACTTCCACAAGAATATATGGTTAAGTCTGTCCGACTCCAAAACCCATGATCTTTCAAAACATAAGCCGATATTTTAAAGATTTGGAAGCCTGAAGCAAGTAATAAAAACTTAGCTGTCTTCAATTATAGTAAACTAAAGGTTATCTGAATATTTATTATGTACTTGGGACACTGCAAGGGAGAATGAGCTTAAACACCAGATCAGAAAGATCTCCTTAAAGATTTTAAGATTCTAAAGTATCCAAAGGAAGCTATCAAGCCTTCTGTTTTTAAAGACAGAGTTGAAAGGTGTCTTTAAGGCAATTAAGGTATCTTTAAGGCAGCGGTTCTCAACCTGTGGGTCGCGACTCCTTTGGCGTCGAACGACCCTTTCATAGGGGTCGCCTAAGACCATCCTGCATATCAGATATTTACATTACGATTCATAACAGTAGCAACATTACAGTTATGAAGTAGCAACGAAAATAATTTCATGGTTGGGTCACAAGATGAGGAACTGTATTTAAAGGGCCAGACGGTTGAGAACCACAGCTTTAAGGTATCTTTAACTATGGTTCCACAAAAGGAGTATCCCAGTCTCACAATGTATCATTTGATTTACATGAAAATATAGAAGAAAGAAAATATGCTAAAAAATATAGGCTCATTATACTTTTTTCAACTCCAGAGAACAAAACATTTTCCTATACTGGACTTTTTGAAAATTCACCTTGTTTAGTGTCTTTTTGGAAGACATAAGTGAAAATATGTTAGCAGCAATGTTATCTATATATTACTTTTTTCACATATAAAACATGTAATATTCAGTTAGGAGCTCACATTCATTGAGGCATTGATTTTAGCAACAGTTTCATCATCTGTCGGGAATTGGTATATCTGGACACCATTGCTGACCAATTCACTCATGAGCTTGATCTTAAACTTCTGTAATTCCGTTTTAGAAATTGCATCTGCTTTCGCAATCACTGGTATAATATTCACCTATTAAGAATAAAGAAAAACAAAATCTGGTAATTGAAGATTTATTTTTTAATCCTTCAGTTTCTGTATTCAAAACCACTAAGTCTCTGAGAAATTTCCTTAACCTAGATTAGGGGATAGGTAAACTATAGTCTAGCTCATTGCCTGTTTATAGAAATAAAGCCTTATTGCCCTGGCTGTTGTGACTAAATGGTTAGAGCACTGGCCCTCACACCACAGGATTGCTGGTTCGATTCCCCATCAAGGGAATGTACCTGAGTTGCAGGTGGCAACCAATGGATGTGTCTCTCTCACATTGATGTTTCTCTCGCCTCCCTCCCTCCCTCCCTCCCTCCCTCCCTCCCTCCCTCCCTCCCTCCCTCCCTCCCTCTCCTTCCTTCCTTCCTCCTCTTCCTTCCTCTCTCCTCTTCCTCCCCACTCCTTCCACACTCTAAAAATTAATGGTAAAAATATCTTTGGGTGAGGAATGATGGAAGGAAGGAAGGAAGGAAGGGAGGGAGGGAAGGAGGGATAAAGGAAAGGAGGGAGGAGAAAGACAAAGAATGAGAGAGAGAAGGGAGGGAGGAAGGAAAGAAGGAACTTACTGGAATACAGCTGGGCCCATTTATTTACTTACTATCTACGGCCACTTTCAGGCTACAATCAGAGATCATGTGGCCTAAGAAGCCTAAAGTGTTTACTACCTGGCCCTTCACAGAAAAAGCTTGCCGACCCGACCGAGATTAATCTTTCACCTGAATTTCGGTTTAAAAATCTCACATTTTCTTCTCTCAAAATCTCTTACAGTCCTATCATACACAAATAAGAAACATGTAACATTAAGTCAAACCTGCCTGCTAATTCACTAATTTTTTATTTGTTAATAATATAAGCACTAAATAACTAGATGATTGATCCCATACAAAATTATGAAACAGGTTGTTTCTCCTTCTGCCTCTCATTTCAACAGCTCCCTTTCCCCAAAGAATCTATCCAAACTGTGCCTCATCAGCAGTGACTCCTACCTAGATGTTAAAGGAAGAAAATTTTATGACCAACTGAGAATGTTCCTAACTCAAAGGATTAACTTTCTCAGCATTATTTGAAGTCCTATCACCAGCCAGAGACAAAGAGATCTGGGGTCATGAAGGCCAACAAACTTGTAAAAAGTTAATTCTGTAAAATTAATGTCACCATAAAAAATGGATGCCTACACAAATTTAGGGGTGTGTAGATTTTTGGGGTTTTGGTTATTTATTTATTTAGTTTGTTTTTAGTGAGAAATTTCAGGCTAACTAGTCACATGTGTCAAGAAAGTGAAATATCAATACAATTTCCAAAATAACAATGAAAACTACAAATCATAATTTCTACTCTATTCTTAAATTTCTTTCTCGTCTCCAGTTTCACACTGATTTACTGGTATATTTGGATTCATTAGTCTTAAATATGGAAGTGAAAACTTTTCTAACTATCCATGAAATAAATGACAGAAAACTTACCAACAATTGTGGGTAAAAATAGCTTTTATGTTAAATTAGTCAGAGTACAGTACATAAAAAGTTGATGCAAAGTTCAATATGATGTACCTAAATATTCAATAAATTATGCTAATTACTTATATAATTGCATCCACAATAAGTACAGAAAGCAGGCTGCAGTATAAGTGCCCAATGTTAAGCTTTTTGACTGTAATAAAAGTGCCTGACCTTAAGCTTTCAATTGCTAAGGTATCCATTTCAAAGACATCAAACTTGAATAAACATATTGCCAGGAATATGACAAAGCTACTAGCAAAACACCAGTAAGGAACCAGGCTGTCCGACCCATGAAGTTCCCCCTTTAGATAGCCTGAGCCACCTAAAGAACTGACCCACATCTCCCTTTCCACACTCTAATTCCCACTCTTAGGCTTTACATTCACCAAAAAGAGCAAACCCACAACACCCGAGATACCCCACCCTTAAACCCTAATAAACACAGAGTTCTAGGTTTGTACTCCCTCCTTTTCTCTCTTCTCCTGATCTCCTGTGTGGTCCTTCTTGGGTGTGCTGTGTACGCTCCAGGAATCTGTAACAAATCTTGTTCTTCTAAGTTCCCTGATGGTTTCTTGCTGAAGTGCATCCTAAGATCATAATAAGAACCACAAGGGCTGGCCCAGCCAGGACACAGACTCTGGTGGTGGTGGTAGGGGTGGGAGATGTCTGTGGAGCTCATGCTATGAGTAAATTCAGTCGGAGGAGTACCTTCGGCATTTCTAACCACGAGCATCACTATCAATAGGCTTGAGGACACACATAGACCGAAAGATAAACCTAATGAGTATTTGTGTATCAGGGGGAGGGGAAGCAACATGTTTCACATTGAGGGTAAGATAAGGTTGGTTTCCATGTGAGCAGTGGAGTGTTCTGCTTTTAGGAACAAAAGACAAACTATCAATTTTAATTAATCTTCACATCTGCCTCTTGAGATTACCTCTTTTTAAAACTCCCTAGCTTTTATTTTAGAGGTGAAGAAACTGAGGCTCAGAGGGCTAAATAACTTGCCAAAGAATATATAGCTATTAAGTGACAGAGCTAATATTTAAAAAACAGCCTTTACTGACACCAAATTCTATGATCTTTACACAAACTACATCATGTTGCTTCTGTCCAGCTAAGACAAAGTTGCACACTCTTGCTTTTATGTTCTATTAATAAATATGAACTTCCATATAATCAGACTAAATAATGAAAATAACTGGCTAAGTGGTTACAAAGTCTGGTTAGATGAACCGGCTATCAAATAAGCTTCATCAAATTTTTGCTAAAACCAGGAGCCTGCAACTAGTGAAAAATCGATTGATCTATGCACCAAGACTTCCCCGGCAGGCCTTTATGCTTTCCACTCTGATATCTACATAGGAAGTAGTAATGCCCAGAATGACCTTGCTTTCTGAATACTATTTCATAAAATAACTAGCCAGGATAATGAAAGCTGAATTTCTCATAATATTTGAGGTTACAGAAAATTTTTAGTTATTTTTTTAGTATAAGATAGTAGTCTATAATCACCTTTTAAACAAAAAAATCCAAAGTGAGTTAATTTGTGAATAATATTTTTTATAGATCCCTAAATTTATATATATGTCCTTGGCTCATAAATTCAAAAATAGTTTTTTTTGGTAAAGTTCACATTAAAACACAATTTATAGTAATATATGATAAAACATTTCATCTTAATCTTTGTCAATGAACTTGTCATAAAGTAAAATTAGTGTTAAATAAATTCCACATTTAAAAAATGTAAGTGACCCTTCCACCATGTGAGACTACAATGAGAAGTCTGCAACCAGGAAGATGACCCTCACACAGCCATGCTGGCACCCTGATCTCGAACTTCCAGCCTCCAAAACTAAATTCCACCAGGACCCTGGGCCATAGGATTTTCACTACACAAGAGAAATGAACAGTCCTGGATGTACCCTGTCCATTTACACACTGGCTCTTACAAAGCACCAATGGCATAAAGATTCTAAATAGAATTTTGCAAGTGTTATTAACCAAATGTGAAGAAAGGGATTTTCCGTCATGTGTGCATACCCTATTTTTCCTCTACCCCGATTTTTTTAAAAATATATTTTATTGATTTTTTACAGAGTGGAAGGGAGAAGGAGAGGGATACAGAGTTAGAAACATCGATGAGAGAGAAACATCGATTCAGCTGCCTCTTGCACGCCCCCTACTGGGGATGTGCCCACAACCCAGGTACATGCCCTTGACTGGAATCGAACCTGGGACCCTTCAGTCCTCAGGCCGACGCTCTATCCACTGAGCCAAACCAGTTAGGGCTACCCCGATTTTTTTTTAACATGTTAAGTCCCTAGCAGTTTTGTCATCAAAAATAAAAAATTTTAGCAAGAAAAAAGTTAGTTTTCTACTTGTGGATGCCTTTGCAAGCCCAGAAGAGAGGCCTCAGAGGACATCAAACATGCTTACACCTTGATTTCAGACAACTATCTTCCAAAACTGAGAAAATTTCTGTTATTTCAGCCACTCAGTGTGTCGTATTTTGTTATAGCAGCTCTAGCAGACAAACTAATAAACTATGACTCCTAGCAATAGTTAAAGAGAGAACGCTTGATCTTCCTAGGTACTCAGCCAAGGGAACTAAAAATTATGTGACCACGCAAAAATGTGTGCATTAGCAGCATTATTCAGAGTAGCCAAAACCCAAATGTCCATCACCTGATGAACAGAGAAAATATGACATATCCATACAATGGAATATTATTCAGTAATTAATTAAAAGGAATGGAGTACTGATAGGCATTTTTAAAGAAAATGTAAATAAATTCTCATATTCTGACATACAATTTATTATGAAAAAAGAACTAAAGTTGCCCTAGGCAGTTTGACTCAGTGGATAGAGCGTTGGCCTGTGTCCTGAAAGGTCCCGGGTTCTATTCCAGTCAAGGGCACATGCCTGGGTTGCGGGCTCAATCCCCAGTAGGAGGCGTGCAGGAGGCAGCTGATCAATGATTCTCTCTTATTGATGTTTCTACCTCTCTCCCTCTCCCTTCCTCTCTGAATTCAATAAAAATATATTTTTCAAAAAAGTGCTGCTACTAGCATTTAAAAAAGAACTGAAGTTTTATGTTTATGTTTTTTCTTTGCGTCTCATCTTCCAAACTAAATATCTCTGGAAAATAACCTAAGATTGAAACCTAGCAAATATTTTAAAAATGCAAAAAATGAAAGTTCTACATATATTATCATAAAGGTATTTTAATAATTCAAAATAAATATTACAGCAGGATAAGTTTATTCCTCTTCCAAACCCACCTTGCTGTCAAGGCTCTTCATGGCTAAGAGGTCCAGTGTCTTCAGAGAGTGGCCTGTTGGAGAGATGAAGTAGAGGCATGCATGGACACGAGAATCGTGGTAGTTAAAGAGAGAACGCTTGATCTTCAGTTCTTCTTGCAGATAGGCCTCAAACTGAGCATCTATGTAGTCAACTATTGGTTGGTAGCTGGAAAAATAATTATTTAAATACTGAATACAACATATTCATGTGACCTTAATAAGATATCTATAACTCTAAATTTTGAGATCTATATTTTCATCAATTAATAAATACTTAATATCTATGCAAAACAGATAACTTTAGTATTAAATTGTGCAAAACATGCACGTACAAAGATAGTGCTTTAAACTGTTTTACAGAAATGATATTGAATTTACATTGATTCTTTCTCACATTCATTCATACAATGGACCCCTTTCTGAAAAGGTTCCCACACTTGCCTGAGTTATTGATATTATCCTTTCACTTGATGTGTGCCTTCCTTAATATGTTCATGATTTTCATGCCTTACAAATCTGATTTAAGAAGAAGTCATGAAATTTTACTTTAGTGTCTATTAAGTTATTGATACTCATGCCTTTTCTCAATTAAATAATATGCCATTCCACAGTAATTTGCCCTAGGTTTCCATTTCCAGTAAATTGCAGGATCACTCTTCTAATGAAATGAAAGACACTGGCTTAAAATAGAAAAATCATCTCTTAAAATATCAAAGTACTCAAAAAGTGGTAAGGAGCTAACCAGGTAAAAATTGAAGAGAATATACAACCTGGCCGGTGAGGCTCAGCTGGTTGAGCATTGTCCCATCCCGTGCACTGAGAGGTTGCCAGTTCGATTCCCAGTCAGGGAACATGCCCATGTTTCGGGCTCAATCCCCAGTAGGGGGCATGCAGGAGACAACAGTCAATGTTTCTCTCTCATTCATGTTTCCCTTCCTCTCTCTCTAAAAATTAATAAAAACATTTTTTAAATTGAAGAGTGTATGGAAACTGAGAAAGGTAAGCAGAGGCAAATCCAGCCTGATGCCTGTTTTTATAAGTAAAGTTTTATTGAAACAGCAACATTCACTTGTTTATGCACTTTGGCTGCTTTTGTACTAAGGGTTGAGTAGTATAAATAGAAATTATATGTCCTTCAAAGCTTGAAATATCTACTATCTGGCCTTTTCCAGAAAAAGTTTACTAAACCCTATACTAAAGCATCAGTGCTAGTTCGTCCTGAAGTCATTTGTCAATCTAATTCTTGGGCTTTGCTTCTGAAGAACTTATAAGATGAGAAGGAAGAATCAAAGTCCAAGACCCACACAAGGTGGAAAATCTATTGAGACTGCCTCCCCATATTGAGCTGAGATCCTAAAAGCCTAAACCTTCAGGGTAAGAATGAACTAGATTAAGTCAACATTTCCTACTCTCTCCCCAAGAATCTATAGGAAAGGCTGCCTGGCACTAAATGAAGTAGGAAAAAGAAAAGGAAAGGGAAAAAAGACCCACTGTTGAGTAGTTGTGGCCCAAGGTTGGCCCTGGCACATATCTGCAGCACACTGCCTCTTTGATTCTGGAAACCTCAAGCCATGAGAAAGGTTTAGGGATCTTCGGAGTATTAATGCCCAGAGGGAGTTAATATAAGCAAACACAAATCTGTTCATAGCAAGATATGTTCACCTTAGACCTCAAAGTATCTCTGGAAATAACTTTACAAAGGCAATGAACAACAAAAAAAAAAAAAAAAAAAGAAAAGAAAGAACCAAGCACATGAGAAAATAAAAACCACAATGAACGAAAACCAAAGGAAAAAACAAACATCAGTAAATTAACTGCAAAATTTTAATATACTGAAATTATAAGATACTAGAGGCCTGATGCACAAAAATTTGTGCACTCGGGGGGAGAGGGGGGTTCCTCAGCCTGGCCTGTGTCCTCTTGCAGTCTGGGACCCCTCAGGGGATGACCACCTGCTGGCTTAGGCCCGCTCCCCGGGAAATTGGGCCTAAGATAGCAATCAGTCATCCCTCTGGCAGCCCAGCAGCCCTCAGGGGATGTCCACTTGCCAGCAGGGAGCAGGGCCTAAACTGCAGTCGGACATCCTTAGCGCTGCTGAGGAGGCAGGAGAGGCTCCCACCACCACCGCTGTACTGTTAGCCATCAGCCTGGCTTGTGGCTGAACAGAGCTCCTACCATGTGAGAGCGCCCTGACCACCAGAGGGCAGCTCCTGCATTGAGAGTCTGCTCCCTGGTGGTCAGTGTGTGTCATAGTGACCAGTCATTCCCAGTCCTTCTGCTGTTAGGGTCAGTTTGCATATTACCCTTTTACTATATAGGATAGAGGCCTGGTGCACGGGTGGGGGCCGGCTAGTTTGCCCTGAAGGGTGTCCTGGATCAGGGTGGGGGTCCTGCTTGGGTGCCTGGCCAGCCTGGATGAGGGGATGATGGCTGTTTGCAGCTGGTCACACCCCCTTCAGGGTGGGGGTCCCCACTGGGGTGCCTGGCCAGTCTGGGTGAGAGGCTGAGGGCTGTTTTCAGGCTGGCGGGTGACTGAAGCTCCCAACCTCTCCTTTTTTTCCTTTTTCTTTTTTTTTATTCTGGGATTTATTTAACTTCTATGACTGTCACTGGAGCTGAGAGCCGGCTTTAGCTCTGAGACCTCGGCTACTGAAAGCAGGTATCTGGGCTTTGTTTAGCTTCTATAATTGAAACACTGTTGTAACTCCAATTCTGAGGCCCGGCTAGCTGAAAGCAGATTTCTGGGGATTGTTTAGGTTCTATAATTGCAACATAGTTGCTTAGAGTGCAGCTCAGAGCTGGGCGGCGGCAGGCGGGGAACCTTGGCTTCCTCCATCACTAGAGCAAGCAAGCCTCCTGTTCGCTTCAGCTGCCTGGCTGCCGGCTGCCATCTTGGTTGGCAGTTAATTTGCATATCGCCCTGATTAGCCAATGGGAAGCGTGTTGGAGGTACGGTTGATTACCATGTTTGTCTATTATTAGATAGGATAATTATGAGTAGAGATAAAAGAAACAGAAATAAAAGGCAGCTTAAACCTATGTGCTGGTAATAGTAAAGTAAAACAAGTGATCCTACAGATATGAACCACACAGTGTACACAATTGAAAAATATAATAACCAAAATATAAAACACAATGGATTAGTTTAATAGTATACATTAGACCAGGGCTAGGGAACCTTTTTTCTTTCAAGGGCCATTTGGATATTTATAACATCATTCTCAGGCCATACAAAATTATCAACTTAAAAATAGCCTGCTGTATTTGACCAAACATTTAATTAAATCTCCCTAAGGCCTTGGCAGGGCCAGAGCAAATGATTTTGTGGTCCCGCAAGCCAGATGTTCTCCACTCCTATATTAGACAAAGCTACAGAGAGAATTACTATATTGGAAGATAAATAACAACTATGAAAACAATGTAGAAAGAGGGGAAAATAAAAATATGGAAGAGAGATTAAAAGTAAGAGACATTAATGACACAATGGGAAGATCTAACATATTTCACCAAAGTTTCAGAAGGAAAGGAAACATAAAAAGGGCAGAAGCAATATATAAAGATGATGTCTCAGATTATTTTAAAGAACTGATGGTACTATTCAGACTCAAGAAGTCAAACAAATCACTGACAGAATAAATTAGAAATAAATAATTAGACATCATGATAAAACTGGAGAACAGCAAAAAGAAAGATCTGAAAAGCACTGGAGGAAAAAAAGAAGAGTACTCTAAAGGAGCAGACAGATCAACAGCTGACTTCTCAACAGTAAAAATAAAAGCCATGGGACAAGTGGTATCTATCTTCAATGGGAAGAAAGAAAGTAATTGCCCATCAAAAATTGTATATCCAACTAAAATTTCAACTATGAAAGCAAAGCAAAATTTTGGTTAAAAGGATAATAAATATTGGCCACATCTATACTAATAAAAGGGTAATATGCTAATTAGACCGGATATCCTTACAAACAAAGCCACGGTGGAAGGGGCTGAGCCAGAGGCTGTTACGGGCGATCAGGCCAGCAGGGGAAGGCAGTTAGGGGCCATCAGGCCAGCAGGGGAAGGCAGTTAGGGGCGACCAGGCCAGCAGGGGAGCAGTTTGGGGGCGATCAGGCTGGCAGGCAAAGGCGGTTAGGGGCGATCAGGCCGGCAGGCAGAGGTGGTTAGGGGCAATCAGGCAGGCAGGCAGGTGAGCGGTTAGGAGCCAGCAATCCCAGATTGCGAGAGAACATCCCTCGAGGGGTCCTGGATTGGAAAGGTTGCAAGCTGAATTTTGTGCACTGGGCCTCTAGTCCAATATAATAAAAGTCTAATATGCTAAATGTCTGACCGTTCATTTGGCTTGCTTAATTAGACCTGCTTTCTGATTTAGCTAAACTTTTTCCAGCCCAGTGAAGCACCCCCACTTCTCTTTCAGGTAATTGTCAGCAACACAGCAGTAAATATCAACACAAAGCAGATTATTATTATAGATCCCACAGGGAGAACAAAGGGTAAAATATTTAACTGCAGCAGTGTTTGACTATATTCTGTGCAGTGAAAAAACCTGAAGTCATTTTCAAGGTCCACCATTTCTTACTTCTTTTTAGTTGGGTCAAGTTTCTAAATCTCCATTTTCTGGCTAATGAAAAGAAAATAGGATTCCACCAAGTCTCCTATCTACCTGCTCCAGGACTTCTGTGAGGATCAAATGAGATGAGGCACAGGAAAATGCTTCACAGACATTTGGTTAAAGTGTAAAATGTTTGCACCTGGCTATAAAGCAAGTCGTGAATCTGGGCTGAAGAAACTCCAAGGAGGCTAGTCACTAGGGAGAGGAAGCCGGGCGTTGCTACATGATGTCATTACCTGGTGCCCACAGCGACGTTTCTGGGCTGGGCTGGGCTATGGGCCGCATTTTGTACCATGGGGTGTTGGCAGCATTGGCTGTGATTTGGTGGGATGTTGCTTGGGGTGGTGGGGCCTATGTCCCACTTGGGGAAAGCTGAGTGTTGCTTTGTTGGTACCAGGTCCACAGTTTTGTTTCTTTGTAAATGGCCAGTGCACGTCACGGCAGCTCCTGTGTTGACCGTCTGCCCCATGGTGGTCAATGCACTTTATAGTGACTGGTCGGACGGTTGGAGGGACACTTAACATATTAACCTTTTATATATATAGATGAATAATAAAAAAAACAAAACACCCACAACTATGGTAATATAGAGAAACTCTCTTATTCTAACCAAAAGAAAAAAAGGTAAGCAAGATAATATACGGCTTAAAACACATCTTTCCCTTTGGAGTCAACACAAGACGAGGATGCCCACCAGCAATACTGACTATCCAACAAAATACTGCAGGTCCTACCAAGTGCAGTCAGGTATTTAAAATGAAAGAAAACCCCATGCCTTGTCCCGGAGCATATAGGGTGAGCAGCTGAAACGAGTAACATCCAGCCCAAATTGGCAGAGGAGATTCAGCTGGGAGACAGTTTACAGCCTGGAAAGGCAGGGGACACCTGGAGAAAGGGGACTGTTGGAGACTGCTGGATTGGGCTCCCTAACCGGGCAGCCTCCACTGCTGCTGAAATCTCTCCCGCGGTGGCCGGCTCAGCCACGGAGACCGCGCCATCTTAAGTGGCTGATATCGGAAGCGTATACATCCAGAGACCTTGCAACCACGGCACCCAGAGACTAACTACGAACCCAGAAACACCGGATCTCAAGCAGCGCGAATACGTAGACTCAGACGAGCCCTGCTCCTACTCACAGAAAGGTCAGATTTTGCCTAGATAAAGGTGCAGTTTGTAATTCAGGTTGGAGAGAGGAATGTGCGCGGGGGAAGTCTGTGCCCAACAAAGTCCGAGGCGTGATCTGCAAGTGAGGAAGGGGTCCCACAGGGCTGCTGGCAGAAGGGAACTCTAAAAATCAGCCCATATCTGGACTGGGTGGTAAAGGCAGCCTCGGATTTTGCCAGTGTGCCGGCTGCTTAGTGCCAGGGGAGAGGGGACGTTCGGAATAGACTTTGGGAGAATTGCACAAAGCTGGATGGTGGAGGGTTGCGAGCTCCTGCACCTACTCAGGCTTTATTTTCCTCCTTAAATCTTTGTATTTGATTATTAAACCCAATACATAGGAACATCCAATTGGGATCACTCACAGAGACTGCAGAGGAAAGTTGTTTTTTATAGAATCTGGGAATCAGAGCGGGGAGTAACGATCAAAGAACCAGCTCTGGGGCAGTCGACTCTCCCAAACCAGTATTAAGTGTGATAGGGAAAACAAAACCTAAATACTGGCTAGAGAGAACTTATAGCGTCGGAGGTCAATCCAGAAACACTGCCACACAGGGGCTGAACCACAAACTGACTCTTCTGTAAACACAAATACAGGGAGTCGGGGAAACAAAGAAATATTGCCTGCTTTAAAATCAGGACTGTGGTTTATAACACCGAGGAACAGTGTATCGCAGGGAACTTCAACACTCTCCTGAATACCTGACAGGACTAACGCGTGCCAAAAAGAAGAGTAGAGGAAATAACAGACCTTCACTACTGCACATTTTTATTTTTTTCACCTTTTACTTAAGAAACTAAATTTTTTTTCTTTTTTCATCACCTGATTTTACCTTTTTAATTACTACATTTTTATTTTTAACCAGTATTATTACAACTAACATCTTACCTTTTTATAAAGTGTCATTTTATTTTTTCTTTATTTTATTTTGGGATTAGTGTTCTACATTCTATTTTCATCTTTCCTTTAGCATCACTTTACTCTATCTCAACTTTACCTTTATGCCAAAACTCTCTTCCTCACTTTTCCCCTTTTGTTGTCCTGTTTCTCTTACCCTGTTCCTGATTTAGATTTTCCCTATTCCTTCTTTTTACCCGGTGTTAAAATTTCACCCAACTTATATATCTAATTTCCAATCCCCTGCTCTAAGTCCATATACACCTCTCTCTTCTCTTTCTTCACTACCCAAATTTTTTCTCTCTCTGTCGTTTTGTTGTTGTTTGCTTGATTGCTGCTTATATTGGTTTTTTTAATGCTTGTTTGTGAGATTGTTTCGCTTTTTATTTTTATTTTTTTGTTGTTTTTTTTCTTTCCCCCGGTTATTTTTTTTGCTTCTGTTTTCCCTCGCCTCACTTGATATTAGTTGTTGTTTGTAGTTTGCATTCATCTCTAGGTATCTGTAGCTGGAATTTGTTGGGCTTAGTGGCTGTTCTATTGGAGTTTTCTCCCCATATAAATAGTTTCTTCACCTTTTTTATTTCATTCTTTCTTTTTTCTCTGTTACTTTTTTTTCCTTTTCCCAATTTCATTTTTGCACTCCTTTTTTTTCTCTTTTTTCTTTTTCTCTTCATTCTTCCTTATCCCCTAATTCTCTTCACTCTGGTGGTCACCTTTATTTGGGGTTATTAATATCGTGAATACATTTGTGTGCAGTGCCTTGTGCATTGTGCCTTGTTGTGTTGTATTTTGTGCCTTTAAATTAAAGCAGCAGAGAGAGAACTACATAACCAAACACCTGGAGAAGAGAAATCATGGGGAGACAAAGAAACAGCCCGCATATGAAAGAAAAACAGGCATCACCAGAAAAGGAAATAAACGAAATGGAGGCAAGCAACCTGTCAGAGAAAGAATTCAGAGAAACGGTCATAACGTGGATGAAAAGAATGGAAGACAAATTCAACAATATCTGTAAGAACCAAGAGGAAATGAAGAAAAACCAAGAAGAAATGAAAAACGACATCACTGCTATAAAGAACTCAATAGAAAGCATCAACAGTAGACTAGAAGAAGCAGAGGACCGCATCAATGAGCTAGAAGACAAGGTAGGAAAAAATACCCAAGCAGAGCAGCTTCTAGAAAAAAAAAATTCAAAAGCAGGAGGAGAGCCCAAGAGAACTTTGGGACAACACGAAACGAAACAACATCCGCATAATAGGGGTGTCAGAAGGAGAGGAAACTGAGCAAGGAATATAAAACCTGTTTGAAAAAATGACAGAAAACTTCCCTGATACAGAGAAGAAAAAACTCACACAAATCCAAGAAGCTCATAGAGTCCCAAACAAAATGAACCCCAAAAGACCGACACCAAGGCACATTATAATTAAACTGGCAAACACCAACGGCAAAGCAAGAATCTTAAAAGCGGTCAGAGAGAGACAGAAAGTTACCTACAAAGGATTCCCCATCAGACTAGCGACTGATTTCTCAACAGAAACACATCAGGCAAGAAGGGAATGGAATGAAATATACAAAGTCATGCAAAGGAAGGGTCTGAATCCAAGAATACTGTACCCAGCAAGGCTATCAATCAAAATTGAGGGTGAAATAAGGAGCTCCACAGACAAGAAAGGACTATGGGAGTTTATTACCACCAAACCAGCAACGCAAGAAATGGTAAAGGGTCTGCTGTAAAAAGAAAGAATAGGAAACGAAGAAGGAACACAGGGGTAAAAAATAAAAATGGCGACAAACAAGTATCTATCAATAACTTTAAGTGTAAATGGATTAAATGCCCCAATCAAAAGACACAGGGTAACTGAGTGGATAAAAAAATATGACCCATATATCTGCTGTCTACAGGAAACCCACTTCAGAAAAAAAGACGTACACAGACTGATGGTGAAGGGATGGGAAAAGGTTTTTCAGGCGAATGGAAATGAAAAAAAAGCTGCGGTAGCAATACTTATATCTGACAAATTAGATCTCAAAGTGAAGGACATAAAAAGAGATAAGGAAGGCAACTTCAGAATACTAAAGGGAGCAATATAATAAAAAGAAATAACTTTGGTAAACATATACGCACTCACTATAGGAGCACCCAAATACATAAGAAAACTTCTGGAGGAGATCAAGGGAGAGATTGACAGCAATACAATCATAGTAGGGGACTTTAATACCCCACTATCACCAATGGACAAATCCTCTAAACAAAAAATCAGCAAAGAAACATCAATCCTAAATGACTCACTAGATCAGACGGAATTAATTGACATCTTCAGAACATTTCACCCCAAAGCCACTGAATATACATTCTTCTCAAGTGCACATGGGTCATTTTCAAAGACAGACCATATATATTGGGTCACAGGCAAAGTCTCTTCAAATTCAAAAAGATAGAAATCATATCAAACATCTTCTCAGATCACAATGGCATAAAATTGGAAATCAACTACAATAAAAACAATCCGAAAAAATCAAAAACATGGAGACTAAATAGAATGCTATTAAACAATGACTGGGTTACCAGAGAGATAAAAGAAAAATAAAAAACATCATGGCAACAAATGACAATGAAAACACAACAATCCAAAACATATGGGACATAGTGAAAGCAGTCTTGAGAGGAAGTTCTTGCTCTACAAGCCTACTGCAAAAAACAAGAAACAATGATAGTAAATTATCTAACCCTACAACTCAAAGAGTTAGAAAGAGAGCAACAAGAAAAGCCCAGTGTAAGCAGAAAGAAGGAAATAATAAAGATCAGAGTGGAGATAAATGACATAGAGACCAAAAAAACATTACAAAAGATCAACAAAACCAAGAGCTGGTTCTTTGAAAGGATAAACAAGATTGATGAACCTCTAGCCAGGTTCATCAAGAAACAAAGAGAGAGGACCCAAATAAAATCAGAAATGAAAGAGGAAAAATAACAACAGAACCCACAGAAATACAAAGGATTGTTAAAAAATACTATGAACAACTCTACTCCAACAAACTAGACAACCTGGAGGAAATGGACATATTCCTAGAAAAATACAACTTTCCAAAACTTAATCAGGAGTAATCTAAAAATCTCAATAGGCCAATAACTATGGAAGAAATTGAAGCAGTCATCAAAAAGCTTCCGGCAAACAAAAGCCCAGGGCCAGACGGCTTCACAGGGAAGTTTTACGAAACATTCAAGGAAGAACTAAAACCTATCCTCCTCAGACTATTCCCAAAAATTCAAGAGGAAGGAACAATTCCAAGCTCCTTCTATGAAGCCAGCATCACCCTAATACCAAAGCCAGATAAAGACAAAACAATGAAAGAGAATTACAGGCCAATATCCCTCATGAATATAGATGCCAAAATCCTCAACAATATCCTAGCAAATCGGATCCAGCAGTACATCAGAAGGATCATACACCATGGCCAAGTAGGATTTATCCCAGGGATGCAAGGATGGTACAATATCCACAAATCAATAAATGTAATACATCACATAAACAAATTGAGAGATAAAAACCACATAGTCATATCAATTGATGCAAAAAAAGCATTTGACAAAATCCAACACCCATTTTTTAATAAAAATGCTCAGCAAAGTGGGAATAGAAGGATCATACCTCAACATAATAAAAGCCATATATGACAAACCCAGAGCCAACATCATACTCAGTGGGCAAAAACTAACACCATTTCCCCTAAGAACAGGAAAAAGACACGGATGCCCACTCTCACCACTCCTGTTCAACAGAGTACTGGAAGTATTCGCCATTGCGATTAGACAAGAAGAAGAAATAAAAGGCATCCAAATTAGAAATGTAGAAGTAAAATAGTCCTTACTTGCAGATGACATGATATTGTACATAAAAAATCCTAAAGACTCCATCAAAAAAAGTATTAAACTTAATAAATGAATTTGGCAATGTAGCAGGATACAAAATTAATGCCAAGAAATCTATGGCATTTCTATACACCAATAATGATCTTATAGAAAGAGACACTAAAAAAGCAATCCCATTTACCATCACACCAAAAAAACTAAGATACTTAGGAATAAACTTAACTAAAGAGGTAAAAGACCTCTACTCAGAAAACTATAGGACGGTGAAAAAAGAGGTAGAGGAAGACATAAACAGATGGAAGAACATACCATGTTCATGGATTGGTAGAATCAACATCATTAAAATGTCCATACTACCCAAAGCCATTTATAGCTTCAATACAATCCCCATTAAAATACCAACAGCATGTTTCACAGACCTAGAACAAACTCTCCAAAAATTCATCTGGAATAAAAAAAGGCCCTGAATAGCTGCAGCGATCCTGAAAAAGAAGAACAAAGTAGGTGGGACGTCAATACGAGATATCAAACTGTATTACAAAGCCACTGTTCTCAAAACTGCCTGGTACTGGAACAAGAACAGACATATAGATCAATGGAATAGAATAGAGAACCCAGAAATTGACCAGAACCAATATGCTCAATTAATATTTGACAAAGGAGGCAAGAACATACAATGGAGTCAGGACAGTCTCTTCAATAAATGGTGCTGGGAAAATTGGACAGATACATGCAAAAAAATGAAACAAGACCACCATCTTACACCAGACACAAAAATAAACTCAAAATGGATAAAGGACTTAAATGTAAGACGGGAAACCATGAAAATATTAGAGGAATCCAAAGGCAACAAAATCTCAGACATATGCCGAAGCAATTTCTTCACCGATACAGCTCCTAGGGCACTGGAAACTAAAGAGAAAATAAACAAATGGGACTGTATCAAAATAAAAAGCTTCTGCACAGCAAAAAGAAACCATCAACAAAACAACAAGAAAGTCCACTGTATGGGAGAACATATTTGCCAATGTTATCTCTGATAAGGTTTTAATCTCCAAAATTTACAGGGAACTGATACAACTTAACAAAAGGAAGATAAACAATCCAATCAAAAAATGGGCAAAGGACCTCAATAGACACTTTTCAAAAGAGGACATACAGAAAGCCAAGAGATATATGAAAACATGCTCAAAATCACTAATCATCCGAGATGATTATATCATTAATTAAAATGATTAAATCATTTTAGATGATTGTACATCAAAACGAGGTACCATCTCACACCTGCCAGAATGGCTATCATCAACAAATCAAAAAACGACAAGTGCTGGAGAGGATGTGGAGAAAAAGGAACACTCGTGCACTGCTGGTGGGAATGCAGACTGGTGCAGCCACTATGGAAGACAGTATGGAGTTTCCTCAAAAAGTTCGAGGAAACTTTTTGACCCTGTGATCCCACCGCTAGGAATATATCCCAAGAAACCAGAAACACCAATCAGAAAGGATATATGCATCCCTATGTTTATAGCAGGATAATTTACCATAGCTAAGATTTGGAAACAACTTAAGTGCCGAACAACGGATGAATGGATTAGAAAACCGTGGTACATATACACAATGGAATACTATGCTGCTGTAAAAAAGAAGGAATTTTTACCATTTGCAACAGCATGGATGGAACTGGAGAGCATTATGCTAAGTGAAATAAGCCAGTCAGTGAAAGAAAAATACCACATGATCTCACTCATTTATAGATAATTAAGACCATTATAAACTGATGAACAAAAACAGATACAGAAGCAGAGCAGCATTAAACAGACTGTCAAACTACAGCAGGAAGGCTGGGGAGGGTGGGGGGGGGGTGTAAAGATCAACCAAAGGACTTGTATGCATGCATGTAAGCATAACCAATGGACACAAGACACTGGGGGGTAGGGGAGGCTTGGCGAAGGTCAAGGGGAAATAAAAGGAGACAAATGTACTACTCTTTGTAATATTTTAAGCAATAAAAAAACGTTAAAATAAAATGAAATGAAATTAAAGAAAAATAAAGACTATCATCTTTAGACATGATGGAGTAAATGGGACTGGATTTACTCTCTCACCTTAAACAGCCAGAAACTTGGACAAAGTTTTTCAGACAATGGACAATAGGCAATATAAAACTATGATCACAAAGGTGGGAAGTAAATGAAGAGAGCTCAACAATTTCCTCAGATTATTGCCTGGAGACAGGTTTCCAGGGCATAGGACAGAAGAGAGAACAGAGCCTGGCCAACTCTGACTGGAGAGATATAGACAGCAGTTCAGGGAGGCTAACACAACTAGCATTTGTAGGCAAGAACACTGGGAAAAGGAACTACACTAAGAGAAAGCAATGCTGGTCTGGAGAGGGCCCGTCTCGCTTTGGCAAAGCCCTCATTTGCATGTGCATGTACATGAGAAAAGCACTCAAGACTATGGCCTTCTCCAATATCTAATCATGGTGGTGACAACAAATCTACACATTTGTCAAAATTAACTGAATTGTACACTGAATAAAATCAATACATTTTATTTTTCTATGTAAATTATATAGCAAAAAGACATTTAAAAAGGAAAAAAAGGACTGGAAATATAAACGTCAGTGTACTATCACATACACAGGAAATCTAAATATTAGAAGTGAATTATTGTAATTAATCAGAAAATTTACAAAAGTTGCCATATTGAAAATTGATATTTCTATACAATATTTCTATAGAAAATGAAATACTTTTAAAAGGTACCATGTAGAGGTCATCAAAAATGCCCAAAATCTCTATATAGAACATTATTTTAAAAACTAATATTATTTAAAGTAGCATGTCACAGGCCTTTGCCTCTGCCACTGGTGTGTTTCTTCCAAAAAGCACACACAAATCATTTCTTGAAATTTAAAGCGAACACACAAATGCGCTGAAAAGGCTAACATAAGTTACATAAGAGTCAATTATGCAAAATATTTTCTCTCTAAAGCAAACTTTAGAAAAATAGGAAATTACCTCTAATAATAAAAATATATACATTCCCAAAAAAGGAAAAAAAGAACAAAAGTTATTGCTTTACTGCAATCTACTTCCCCCCTTTTTAGTTTAAATTTCAGATTTAAAATAAATCTGATTACAGAACCTATAATCAATCTTTATAATAACACAAGAGAAATAATAACATAATATAAAATAAAAATTTCATTACCAAACCTTCCCTGTAATGCATAATAAGGTACCTGGCTAATTTGATTAGAATTTCATAAAAAAAATTCATGCACCATGGATTTGGTCATTTATATTTGCCATTGTATGTCTTATTGTCTTTTTTTTTACCCTCACTGAAATAAGTCTTGTCTGAAAATAAGTACAAGTCACTTAAAATACACTATATTGGCATATATCAGAAAATAATTAAAACTATTTTTGCTGAAACAGACATTTTAATAATGTAATTCAAATTATTCTAAAGAAATTAAATAACCAAATATAGAAATGTCGATTGTTAGAATAAAATATTGCTTAATGATTTAAAAAACTAAGTCTGGGAGGCTAAGATATGGATTTCCATAGTAGAAAATCAAATCATAGCTCATGGGGCAAGAATACAAATGTCCTGAATTAAGAAAAATTTGTTTTATTACAAGAAGAAAACATGTACCTCTCTTCTTTGTTTATTTGATCACCAAATCCCACTGTATTCACAATGGTCAATTTCAATCGAACATTACTTTCTTGAAGTTCATATGTTTGAGCTTTAAGTCTAACATGTGGGCAAAAATGTGAGGATTCATGGTCTTCAAAATTAGTATTAAACAATGTATCAATCAACGTTGATTTTCCAATTCCAGTCTCCCCTGAAAGAAACAAAGGTATATCTTCACAGGTGCACAGGATGGATGAGAAAAAAAATAGAACTATAAACTCTTAGAATGGTTTTAAGGATTCCAAATGTTTCAAATATTTCAATAGCTGAGTTGTCCAAGAAAGAAATATATGCTAAGGGTGGTCCACTAAGTCATTAGCAGAACATAAAAATGAGTAAGTTGCCCTGGCCGGTTTGGCTCCGTGGATAGAGCGTCAGCCTGCAGACTGAAGGGTCCCAGGTTCGATTCCGGTCAAGGGCATGTATCTGGGTTACGGGCACATCCCCAGTAGGAGGTATGCAGGAGGCAGCTAATCGATGTTTTTCTCTCATCGATGTTTCTGACTCTCTATCCTTCTCCCTTCCTCTCTGTAAAAAATCAATAAAATATATTTAAAAAAATGAGTAAGTTACTCAGAACATTGAAGAAAGTACTGAAATGTTTAAAGAACAAACAAAAAAATTAAAGTAGTACAGCTAAAAAAAACCAAACTCACAGAATTTAAATAACTGAAAAATATCTGTGATCATGATCTCAAATTGATAACATGAGCACCACACACCGTACAAGAATGAAGTGAGCGCAAGGAATATGAAAGAATAATTTAGAGGAAGAATCTGGCACTTACCAACACAGAGAATATTAAAACAGAAGCCTTGCTGAATGGATCTGTTGACCAGCTGATCAGGCAAACTCTCAAAACCAACATGGCCAGACATAGTTAAAGAACGAATATTTTCTCTTTTCTGCAGAAGAAAAACAGCAATGATAAAAATAAAACTTTTACTGAAATAGGATGTAAGCAAACTTGAAAGAATAAAAAAAAAAAAACCAAAGAAACTAAAGAATTTATGACCAATATACTTCCCCAAGATACAACTGATTTAAGTAAATCTGTGAGAAATGTGTCCAGACCCTCATAACATAGTTCTTCTCTTCATATAATGAGTTCAGCACTATTTATAAACATTGAAATATTTGATTTCCAAAATAGGAAAATACCCAAGTAAACTATGGCATATTCACTCATAAAACAGAATGTTTAAAGTCATTAAAGATGTTTGTGATACATTTTTAATAACAGTTTAATTATTTTTGCCTTTGATCAGGTTTTTATTCAAAATTAGCTATCCAAAGTGATTTGACTTTTATGAAACAAATTTAAATTTATGTTGCAGGTCTCTTTTCTTCTGTGGTAGGTTTCTTTTCTGTGGGTTTCTTCTCAGTTGCCGGTTTCCTGGTATCTGCAGCCTATTTCCCACCAAAGGTTTCTTCTGCTTCGTAATGGCAAGACTTTCTCTCCTTCCTTTCCCACACCACAGGCTTCATGCCGGGAACCCCCTTCTCATCTGATTTGGCCTGGAGAAGACTGGTGTTCTGGTGCACGGTCTGGTCTTCGCACATGGGTTTAGCTTCAACATGATTCTCAGGTTTGTCAAGGGATTGTTCCTTATGACTTTGCAATGAATTTTCTTGCGTAGTGCTCAGAGGAGGTTCTTTGGATCTCTGGGCTTTTCAAGATTCTGCTCAGGTCTGTATTGAGCATCCTGTGCATGGAAGGTTGTAGTTACTCTTAAGGGAGACAGCTTTACACAGTGCCACAGAGGTCATCTAATGTTCAGTCCAAATGCAGACATAGCCCACATGTTCACCAGGAGCAAGTTTCAAAATGTTCTATTTGCTTAAATTAAGCAGAGTAATTCTAGGAATGTTTCTGAAGGCTTTGATGATACCATTGTCTGCACTATACATGAGGAAAGGTCCCCTGCCCTAAATATGACAATGATTTCTCATTTTGCCCTTGCCAGCTCTCATTAGCTGAGAGGCATAGACCTTTTTAACATCCTTCCAGACCTTAAGTTTCTTAAAAAATAAATCTGCCTCCTTGGTCTTCTTGTAGCCGTCAACATTACCTTCAACCACCAAAGGAAGTTCAGGAACTTCCTCAATATGATGACCTTCAGACATGACCGGCGCTGGGAAGGACACAGCAGCCACGGCAGAGCAGATGGCATAGCACTTAAATGTTGTGTTCACTCTGTGGTGCATGTGACGCCAGATTTTTGTTGGTACAAACAGGTGGTGGCCCCATGACACATATTTCCAAAAGCACCCTGTGTAGAACAAGGAGTCCCACCACATCAAACTCTGTGAATTCGAGTCACAGCTCTGCCAGTACCTCAAGACTCTGTATACTGGTTTGATGACCTGCCAATTCACTGACCACTGACAGCACAGGACTGTCTATTGTTTATGCATAAGTTGATGTGAACAAAGCCCACAATATCTGGTTGAAAGGGAGCCTTGAACACAGTAGGCAAAGTGACATTTTTGCCAGATAATTTCCCCCTTTTGGAGTACACTAAGTGCATGGAGAGAAGGCTACACTCCTCTCAACTCAATGGCTCCCACAGAAAAAGGAACACTTTAATTCTTATGTTAAGAAGTTAAGTGAAATCAACAAAACAACAAGAAAGCCCACTGCGTGGGAAAACATATTTGCCAATGTCATATCTGATAAGGGCCTAATCTCAAAAATTTATAGGGAACTCATACAACTTAACAAAAGGAAGATAAACAATCCAATCAAAAATGGGCAAAGGGCCTAAATAGACACCTTTCAAAAGAGGACATTCAGAAAGCCAAGAGACATATGAAAACATGCTCAAAGTCACTAATCATCCGAGAGATGCAAATCAAAACAGCAATGAGGTACCATCTCACACCTGTCAGACTGGCTATCATCAACAAATCAAAAAACGACAAGTGCTGGAGAGGATGTGGAGAAAAAGGAACACTCGTGCACTGCTGGTGGGAATGCAGACTGGTGCAGCCACTATGGAAGACAGTATGGAGTTTCCTCAAAAAGTTAAAAATGAAACTCCCATTTGACCCTGTGATCCCACTTCTAGGAATATATCCCAAGAAACCAGAAACACCAATCAGAAAGGATATATGCACCCATATGTTCATAGCAGCACAATTCACCATAGCTAAGATCTGGAAACAGCCTAAGTGCCCATCAGTAGATGAATGGATTAGAAAACTTGAGCCAGCTGGCCTGGAGGTCAAATCCCCCTAGTATCAACTACAACAATCAAGGCTTAACTACAACAAGACTGCGAACAAAGACCACTAAGGGGTGCACCAAGAAAGCATAAAAAATGCGGAGACAAAGAAACAGGACAAAATTGTCCATGGAGGATATAGAGTTCAGAACCACACTTTTAAGGGCTCTCAAGAACTGTCTAGAAGCCGCTGATAAACTTAATGAGATCTACAAGAAATCTAATGAGACCCTCGATGCTATGATAAAGAACCAACTAGAAACTAAGCATACACCGACTGAAATAAAGAATATTATACAGACTCCCAACAGCAGACCAGAGGAGCACAAGAATCAAGTCAAAGATTTGAAATGCGAAGAAGCAAAAAACACCCAACCGGAAAAGCAAAATGAAAAAAGAATCCGAAAATACGAAGATAGTGTAAGGAGCCTCTGGGACAGCTTCAAGCGTACCAACATCAGAATTATAGGGGTGCCAGAAGATGAGAGAGACCAAGATATTGAAAACCTATTTGAAGAAATAATGACAGAAAACTTCTCCCATCTGGTGAAAGAAATAGACTTACAGGTCCAGGAAGCGCAGAGAACCCCAAACAAAAGGAATCCAAAGAGGACCACACCAAGACACATCATAATTAAAATGCCAAGAGCAAAAGACAAAGAGAGAATCTTAAAAGCAGCAAGAGAAAGAAACTCAGTTACCTACAAGGGAATACCCAGACGACTGTCAGCTGATTTCTCAACAGGAACTTTGCAGGCCAGAAGGAAGTGGCAAGAAATATTCAAAGTAATGAATGCCAAGAACCTACAACCAAGATTACTTTATCCAGCAAAGCTATCATTCAGAATTGAAGGTCAGATAAAGAGCTTCACAGATAAGGAAAAGCTAAAGGAGTTCATCACCACCAAACCAGTATTATATGAAATGCTGAAAGGTATCCTTTAAGAAGAGGAGGAAGAAGAAAAAGGTAAAGATACAAATTATGAACAACAAATACACATCTATCAACAAGTGAATCTAAGAATCAAGTGAATGAATAATCTGATGTACAGAATGAACTGTTGATTATAATAGAATCAGGGACATATAAAGGGAATGGACTGACTATTCTTGGGGGGGAAAGGGGTGTGGGAGATGCGGGAAGAGACTGGACAAAAATCGTGCACCTATGGATGAGGACAGTGGGTGGGGAGTGAGGGCGGAGGGTCGGGTGGGAACTGGAAGGAGGGGAGTTATTGGGGGGGAAAAAAGAGGAACAAATGTAGTAATCTGAACAATAAAGATTTAATTATAAAAAAAAAAGAAAACTGTGGTACATCTACACGATAGAATACTATGCTGCTGTAAAAAAGGAGGAACTCTTACCATTTGCAACAGCATGGATGGAACTGGAGAGCATTATGCTAAGTGAAATAAGCCAGTCAATGAAGGAAAAATACCACATGATCTCATTCATTCATGGATAATAAAGACCATTATAAACTTTTGAACAATAATAGATACAGAGGCAGAGCTGCCTCAAACAGATTGTCAAACTGCAGCGGGAAGGCCGGGGAGGGTTGGGGGGCAGGAGGGAGGGAGGTAAGAGATCAACCGAAGGACTTGTATGAATGCATATAAGCATAACCAATGGACATAAGACACTGGAGGGTAGAGGAGGCCAGGGGATTGTCAAGGGTGGGGGGAAAAAAAGGACACATATGTAATACCCTTTGTAATACTTTAAGCAATTAAAAAAAAAAAAAAAGAAGAAGTTAAGTGAAAAAAGTACAATACAAAATTATAGCTATAGTTCTAGCACCCAGTAATGGTAGAGTAATTATATCACACTCACCTCCCCGTTAATAATAATTATAAATCAATTTTTTTTCAAGGAATTGGAGTGCAACCAAAGGTTGACAGACACTGAAGGGGAGACTCTTGAGAGAAGGAAACTATATAAGGTAAGATGATACTTACTAGCTTTTCTCCTGAGAGTACTGCTCAGTCACTGCTATACAAAGATAGAGCTTAACATGCAAATGGCAGTCTTACTGGGTTGACAAGTCAGTTGGAGATAAGGGCGTGTGAAAAAAATTCCAGAAGAAATTCTATATCCAGGGAAAATATCCTTTACAAATGAAGGCAAAACGAAGACATCTTCAGAATCTGAGAAAATTCTTTGTAAGCAGACATACACTATATGAGATGTTAAAAGTTCTTCAAGAGAAAGGAAAATGACAATGGAAACTCGGATCTGCAAAAAGGAATGAAGACTACAGGAAAGGTAAAAATATGAGTAAATATGAGAGAGTTTTTTGCTTTTTTAAATTTCTTGAAAATATAACTGAATGTTTAAAGCAACAACAATTATTACAGGGTTTATAATACATAAAGCAGCAGAACATATAATAATGACAGCACAAAGGATAGGAAGGAGACTAGATCTGCACATGTATAGGAACTGAACATGTAATGTTTCTGTGCTTAATATCTGCATGTGACTAGTAAATACCTGTTGCACAGCTCTGATATAGAACATGTCCATCATCACAGGAAGTCCTATTGGTTCATGTCATACATGAACTACTATAGCACACTTTGAAGGTAGTGTGTGTCAGTTAAAGCCTGCATCAATTACTATTTTAAAAAAATTTTAAAAAACAGAGGTATAGTAAGCCAATAGAGGAGATAAAATCCTATAAAATAAAAGGATAATATGCAAAACCCTAACGGCGGAACGACCACTCAACCAGCCACCATGAGGCGCATTGACCACCTCTTGGTCCCTTTCCCCGGCCGGCAGGCTCCAATCACCCGATGGTGAACAGGGAACCAGGGGTGGGTGGCAGGGGACGTGGGTGGCACCAGGCCAAGGCCCCCGCCCCACCAGTAACCCCCCACACAAACAGCAACCCGTGGCGGGGTCAGGGCCAGTGAGTAGGCGGGAATGGCCCATGTCTTGGTCCCTTCCCCTGGCCATCAGACTCTAACTGCCCAATGGCAAACGGGGAAACAGGGTGAGTGGCAGCAGGGGGCAGGGCTGGTGAGCAGGCAGAATGGCTAACCTCTCGGTTCCTCCCCCCAGGCGGCAGCTCCAATCAACTGATGGCAAACAGGGAACTGGGGGTGGGTGGTGGCGGGGGAAAGGGCCGGCTGCAGGCAGCTGGGGAAGATGGCTCTGATTGCATGCTAGGCCAGGGACCATACCAATGCACGAATTTCGTGTGCCAGGCCTCTAGTGCAATCATAAAAATACTCGGTTAATCCAAAAGAAGACAGGATAAGAAAAAAAATTAAAGAAAAAACCTGGAACAAATTTATAGGCTTAAATCCAGCTCTATCTATAATTAAATTAAATGTAAATGATCTAAATCAGCGCTGTCCAACAGGAATTCCTGTGATGATGGAAATATTCTTTATCTGAGCTGTGCAACAGGTAACCTCTGCTAGTCACATACAGACATTAAGCACTTAAAATGTAACTAATAGAATCAAAAATGGCGGCCGACAGGATAGCCGTGAGGGAGAGAGTGTGAGTGAGGGAGCAAAAGGGGAGTGCGTGGGCATGTGGGGCGTGTGTGTGTGTATGTGAATGAGAGACAGCTATATTCCACAGGACTTTGGGGGCCTGGCAGACCAGGCTCCCCTAGCTGGGTGGCCTCTCTTACCACTGAAATCTCTCCCAGGGCGGCCGGCTCCGCTGCAGAGGCCATGCCATCTTGAAGGGGAGAGCTGCTGTGACTGGGAGCCCAGCCTCACCTCCACCCAGGGAGCCTTTGGACACCACCCGGGACCCTGTATCAACACCGGCCAGGGACCTGCTGCCTCGGCTGTGAACCCACAAACACCGAGATTCCAGCTTCCCCGGCCGCAGGCTCCTAAAAAGTTTGTCTGGGGGAAGACAAAATGGCAGCCAAATGGGCAGGCGTGTCCTGCGCCTTCTCAGAAAGCAGATAGAAGAAACAGCTGAATCGAGTAACATCCACCTGGAATTGGCAAATTAAACACAGCTGGTGAGACAATACATGGCCAAAAGGACAGAGGATACCTGGAGAATGGTAGGATCGGGGATCTGGGCTGGAAAGAGAAACGCACGACCATCGGGATGAAAGGGTCAGAAGGAAACTGCGCTGCACCAAGTCTGCATCCCGTGGGAACACATGTAACCCTCGACTGTGAAAGGGGGTCCACAGGGCTGCTGGCAGTGGGGGACTTTAGATCTTAGTCCACAGCCATGGGAGGATGCACCCAGAAAAGCAGCCTGAAGTTCTATACTGGCCATGCAGTGCCAGGGGGAGAGAATCACTCAGCAGCATGGTTGCTCTATCTTTATATTGATTGCCCTTACTTTTACTTGCTAAACCCAGTGCATAGGATCTTTCAATTACAAACACTCTCCGAGGTGGACATGGTTTGGTGGAGGCTGAGGAGCAAAGCAGGGAGAGGTGACCAGGAATCCAGCTCTGGGACAGTCTGGTCCCTCCAACCCTAAACAGCCATTTTTCTCTGGAAGAGCTAGCCCCTCCTAGTGGCCTCAGAAACGAATAAAGCAACACTGCCACCTAACCCGTGTCAGAAATAGAGGCTTCTCCGAAACCGGTTTGGCTCAGTGGATAGAGCGTCGGCCTGCGGACTGAAAGGTCCCAGGTTCGATTCTGGTCAAGGGAAGGGCATGTACCTGGGTTGCAGGCATATCCCCAGTAGGAGATGTGCAGGAGGCAGCTGATAGATGTTTCTCTCTCATCGATGTTTCTAACTCTCTCTCTCCCTTCCTCTCTGTAAAAAATCAATAAAATATATTTAAAAAAAAAAAAAAAAGAAATAGAGGCTTCTGTAAATATGACTGAAAGCAGGGAGACAAACAAAGTGGGCAGATTGTCCTGCATGCCTAAACCCAAGCTTGTGGAGACAGATACAGAGGAGTGGTAGATTGCTGGGAACTTCAACAGGTCCTGACTACCTAGCAGGAAACTGAAAAGTGGCAAACAGAACAGTAGAGAGGGGTCTTAATCCAGCCCCCATGAGACATTAAAACTCAGCTGAAGCAAACAACACTTCACTTTAATTTTTACCTTTTACTTAAGGGAAAGAAAAAAATTTGTTTTATTATTTTTACTTTTTAACATTTTATTTTTTTGATTAGTGCTCTACATGCTATTTTTATTTTTTATCATTATTTTACTTTATCTCATTTTGCCAATCTTTTCATCCTCACTGCTCCCTTTTTCATCCTGTTTCTCCTCTCCTGTTCCTGATGTAGTTTTTTTCTCTCCTTTCTTTTTGCTCCTTGTTAAAAATTGATTGTTTTTATCTGCTTTATTGATGTGTTCTGTTATAGTAGTCTCTGTTGGCTAACTCATATATCTTATTTCCTCTCCCCTGCTCAAGTCCATGCACCAGTCTCTTTTCTCTATCTTGGCTAGCCAATTTATTTATTTATGCTTTTGTTTTTCCTTTCCTCACTTGCTCTCTTTTTCTCCAAATTACTTAATTAGTTTCACTCACCAAACTCAAGCCTATTTGCTCTTTATTCTATTCTCCTTTTCAAAAATATGGCGAATATACAGTTAGATTAACGAACGGGGGAAATTTATTTATTTAATTAATTATTTAATTTATTTACCATTTTGTTTCTTACTTTTCTTCTTATACACTCATTCTCCTTCTACCTCCTCTATACTGAACCATAGCCATTCCCCCATTCATTCAATTCCTTTACCTTACTTTCTGGAAATAAGCTCTGCCTCTTCAGATTCAGTCCCCCCCCCCTTTTCTCTCGGTGTTTGTTGTTTGCATTTTTTGGATTATTTATTTGCTTCGTGAAGTCATCTCCCCAAATATGTATGTTCTTTCCCCTTCTTTTTCTTTTCATTCTTACTGTTTGCCCTTTTCCCAATATCATTTTTGTGCTCTTTTCTCTCCCAAAATTCTGTTTTCTCTTGTAGTCACCTTTATTGGGGTTATCAGTGTGGTGAATACATTCGTGTTTTCTTCCCTCTGTGTCATGTCTTGTGAAATTGTACTTTGTACCTTTCGGTCAACGTGGTAGACAGTGAACTACATAACCAGACACCCTGAGAGGAGCAAAAATGGGGAGACAAAGAAACAGCCCACATACAAAAAAATGGAGGAATCACCAGAAAATGAAGTAAACAAAACGGAGGCAAGCAATTTGTCAGAGAAAGGATTCAGAGAAATGGTCATAAGGATGCTGAAAAGGATGGAAGACAAATTCAACATGTGTAAGAATCAAGATGAAATGAAGAAGAAGAACGAAGAAATGAAGAATGACATAGCTGCAATAAAGAACACAATAGAAAATAACAACAGTAGATTAGAAGAATCTGAGGACCATATCAGCAAGATAGAAGACAAGGTAGGAAAAAACACCCAAGCAGAGCAGCAACTGAAAAAAAAAACAAAACTTAAAAAGCAGGAGGAGAGCCACAGGGAGCTTTAGGACAACACAAAATGAAACAACATATGCATAATAGGGGTGCCAGAAGGAGAGGAAACTGAGCAAGGAAGCGAAAACCTGGTTGAAGAAATGACAGAAAATTTCCCTGATATTTGGAAGATAAAACTCACACAAGTTCAAGAAGCACACAGAGTTCCAAACAAGATGAACCCAAAAAGACCAACACAAAGACACATCATAATTAAATTGGCAAACACCAACGACAAGGTAAGAATCTTAAAGGCTGCCAGAGAGACAGAAAGTTACCTACAAGGAATCTCACATTAGACTATCAACTGATTTCTCAACAGAAACACACAGGCCAGAAGTGAATGGAATGAAATATACAAAGTGATGCAAAGCAAGGGATTGAATCAAAGAATACTATATGCAGCCAGGCTATCATTCAAAATTGAAGGAGAAATAAGGGGCTTCATAGACAAAAAAGGGCTAAGGGAGTTTATTACCACCAAGCCAAGAATGCAAGGAAGGCTAAAGGAACTGCTGTAAAAAGAAGAAACAGGAAGGGAAGCAGGAACACAGGCATCCTATTGAATAATAGAGAAACATGGAAATTAACCATAACTTCGCTACCCTTCCCATTGGCTAATCAGGGCGATATGCAAATTAACTGCCAACCAAGATGGCGGCCGGCACCCAGGCAGCTGAAGCGAACAGGAGGCTTGCTTGCTCCAGTGATGAAGAAAGCCAAGGTTCCCCGCCTGCCACTGCCGGCCTCTTTGCTGCAACTCTAAGCAACTATGTTGTAATTATAGAACTTAAACAATCCCCAGAAACCTGCTTTCAGCTGTCAGAGCTGGAGCGAGGAGGACCGCAACAGTGTTACAATTAAAGAACCCAAACAAACCCAGATACCTGCTTTCAGCAGCTGAGGTCTCAGAGCTGGAGCCAAGCCTCAGAGCTAAAGCCGGCTCTCAGCTCCAGTGACAGCCATAGAAGGTAACTGAATCCCAGAATAAAAAAAAAAAGGAGAGGTTGGGTGCTTCAGTCACCTGCCAGCCTGAAAACGGCCCTCAGCCCCTCACCCAGACTGGCCAGGAACCCCAGTGGGGATCCCCACCCTGAAGGGTATGTGACCAGCTGCAAACAGCCATCATCCCCTCATCCAGGCTGGCCAGGCACCCAAGCGAAACCACCACCCTGATCCGGGACACTCTTCAGGGCAAACCAGCCGGCTCCCACCTGTGCACCAGGCCTCTATCCTATATAGTAAAAGGGTAATATTCAAACTGACCCTAACAGCAGAAGGACTGGGAATGACTGGTCACTATGACACACACTGACCACCAGGGGGCAGACTCTCAATGCAGGAGCTGCCCTATGGTGGTCAGGTCACTCTCACATGGAAGGAGCTCTGTTCAGCCACAAGCCAGGTTGATGGCTGCCAGTACAGCGGTGGTGGTGGGAGCCTCTCCTACCTCCTCAGCAGCGCTAAGGATGTCCGACTGCAGTTTAGGCCTGCTGCTGGCAAGTGGACATCCCCCGAGGGCTGCCGGGCTGCCAGAGGGATGTCTGATTGCTATCTTAGGCCCAATCTCCCGGGGAGCGGGCCTAAGCCAGAAGGTGGTCATCCCCTAAGGGGTCCCAGACTGCGAGAGGGCACAGGCCAGCCTGAGGGACGCCCCTCTCCCACGAGTGCACACATTTTTGTGGACCAGGCCTCTAGTCTTATCTAATAATAGACAAACATTGTAATTAACCATACCTCCGCTACGCTTCCCATTGGCTAATCAGCAGGATATGCAAATTAACTGCCAACAAAGATGGCAGCCGGCAGCGACGCAGCTGAAGCGAACATGAGGCTTGCTTGCTCCAGTGATGGAGGAAGCCAAGGTTCCCCACCTGCTGCGGCCCAGCTCTGAGCACCCGATGCAACAATGTTGCAACTATAGAAGCTAAACAAACACAGAAACCTGATTCAGCTGCCAGCGGGCTCAGAGCTTAGAGCTTAGAGCGCCAGTGATGGCAACAGAGTTTCAATTACAGAATCTAAACAAACCCAGATACCTGCTTTCAGCTGGCAACGGCCTCAAAGCTGGAGCCGGCTCTCAGCTCCAGTGACAGCTATAGAAGGTAAGTAAATCCCAAAAGAAAAAAAAAAAAAAAACAAAAAAAAAAAAAAAGCCTGGGAGCTTCAGTTGCCCGCCAGCCTGAAAACAGCCCTCAGTCCCTCACCCAGACTGGCCAGGCACCCCAGTGGGAACCCCCACCCTGAAGGGGGTGTGACCAGCTGCAAACAGCCATTGGCCCGTCATCAAGGCTGGCCAGACACCCCACCCTGATCACCCTTCAGGGCAAACCAGCCGGCCCCCACCCCTGCACCAGGCCTCTATCCTATATAGTAGAAAGGTAATATGCAACCTGACCCTAATAGCAGAAACACTGGGAATGACTGGTCACTATGACACACACTGACCACCAGGGGGCAGATGCTCAATGCGGGAGCTGCCCTCTGGTGGTCAATGCTCTCCCACATGGGGAAGCTCTGCTTAGCCACAAGCCAGGCTGATGGCTGCCAGTATAGCGGTGGTGGTGGGAGCCTCTCCTGCCTCCTCAGCAGCGCTAAGGATGTCTGACTGCAGCTTAGGTCTGCTGTCTGCTGGCAAGTGGGCATCCCCCGTGGGCTGCCAGGCTGCCAGAGGGATGTCTGATTGCCAGCGTAGGCCCAATCCCCCAGGGAGCAGGCCTAAGCCTGCAAGTGGTCACCCACGAGGGGTCCCAGACTGCGAGAGGGCATAGGCCAGGCTGAGGGACCCCCTATCCCCGAGTGCACAAATTTTTGTGCACCGGGTCTCTAGTAAAGAATAAAAAAGGTGATAAACAAGTACCTATCAATAATAACTTTAAACATAAATGGATTAAATGCTCCAATCAAAATACATAGGGGAGCTGAATGGATAAGAAAACATGACCCATATATCTGCTGTCTACAAGAGACCCACATCAGAACAAAGGACTCACACAGACTGATAGTAAGGGGATGGAAAAAAATTTTTCAGGCAAATGGAAATGAAAAAAAAGCTGGGGTAGCAATACTTATATCTGACAAATTAGACCTCAAAATGAACGCCATAACAAGAGATAAGGAAGGCCACTTCATAATACTAAAGGAAGCAATTCAACAAGAGGATATTAATTCTGGCAAACATACATGTACCCAATACAGGAGCATCCAAATACATAAAAAAACTTCTGAAAGGTATCAAGGGAGAGATCAACAGCAATACAGTCAAAATAGGGGATTTTAATGCCCCACTGACACCACTGGATAAATGCTCTAAACAAAAAATCAGCCAAGAAACATCAATCCCAAATGACTCACAGGATCAGATGGAATTGACATCTTCATAACATTTCACTCCAAAGCTATAGAAAATACATTCTTCTCAAGTACACATGGGGACATTTGCAAAGATAGAGCACATATTGGGACACAGGCAAAGTCTCTTCAAATTCAAGAAGATAGAAATCATATGAAGCATCTTCTCAGATCACAATGGCATAAAATTAAAAATCAACTACAATAAAAATAATGAAAAAATAAAACAGTTGGAGGTTAAATAGCATGCCATTAAATAATGATTGGGTTACCAAAGAGATCAAAGAAGAAATAAAAAGCATCCTGGTAACAAATGACAATGAAAACACAACAAAATCTATGGGACACAGTGAAAGCAGTCCTGAGAGGGAAGTTCATAGCTCTAAAGGCCTACCTCAAAAAAACAACAAAAAATGGTAATAAACTATCTAACCCAGGGGTGGGCAAACTTTTTAACTCAAGGGCCACAATGGGTTCTTAAACTGGACCGGAGGGCCAAAACAAAAGCATGGATGGAGTGTTTGTGTGAACTAATATAAATTCAAAGTAAACATCATTACATAAAAGAGTACGGTCTTTTTTTTTTTTTTTAGTTTTATTCATTTCAAATGGGCCGGATCCGGCCCGCGGGCCGTAGTTTGCCCACGGCTGATCTAACCCCACAACTTAAAGAATTAAAAAGCCCAGAGTAAGCAGAAGGAAGGAAATAATAAAGATCGGAGCAGAAATAAACAACATAGAGACAAAAAAAACCCACAAAAAAACAAAAACAACAACAACAAAAGATTAATAAAACCAAGATCTGTTTCTTTGAAAGGATAAACAAGACTGATGAACCTCTAGCGAGGCTCACTAAGCAACAAAGAGAGAGGACTCAAATAAACAAAATCAGAAATGAAAGAGGTGAAGAAAC
Organism: Myotis myotis; assembly: GCF_014108235.1. Classification (NCBI taxonomy): domain Eukaryota; kingdom Metazoa; phylum Chordata; class Mammalia; order Chiroptera; family Vespertilionidae; genus Myotis; species Myotis myotis. Next base: position 99,419,354 of record NW_023416324.1, on the reverse strand, counting down.
AACAGATCCCACAGAAATACAAAGGATTGTAGCAAAAACAAAATACTATGAACAACTCTACTGGAACAAACTGGACAACCTAGACGAAATGGACATATTCTTATATAAATATAAGCTTAAAAACTCAATCAGGAAGAATAAAGAAACCTGGATAGAGAAATCAAGGTGGCGGCATAGGTAAACACCAGAAATTGCTGCCTCGAACAACCACTTCAAAAATACAGCTAAAAGACAAAACGGACATCATCCACAACTACAGGAAGGCTGGCTGAGTGGAAATTCTACAACTAGAAGGAAAGAGGAAAGCACACTGAGACTCAGAGGAGGTGCGGAAGTAAAGTGTAGAGGTATGGAGGCACACGCAGAAAGGGCTAGCAACTGAGGACGTGGCGCAGGTGGAAAGGGCTGGCAGCTGAGGACAAGGTGCATGTGGAAAGGGCTGGAAACTGAGGACACGGTTGTCTTTTTCAATCGGGAGGGAGTCCCAAGCTCCTGACTGTTCTGAACTCCAGTTCCAAGCGAGTCTCTGGTGACCCAGAGTCATAAGGGGAGAAACTGAACTGTCTGGCATTGGTCAGAACTCGAGGGCGGCTTTCTATTAGAGGTACCTGCAGTGATTACTGGGACACTGAGAAGCGGGGCCTCTTAGGGTACGACTGAGGAGCAGCCATAGCTGCTTGCTCCGCCCTGTTGATACCCAGAGGCCCTGCCCCACCCAAGCTGTGTGCAGAGGCTTTTGCATATGAAAGGACTGGCCCTTTGCAATCTGAAATATACCTAACAAACTGCAGCTGGGTCAGAGAAACCCAGAACTTCCAAAAGAAGGCCCAAGGTCCCACAGCAGCTTTCATTGTTTCACAGCTGGGCTCCTGCTGGGTAGCCTCAGGCAGAGGCTAAATTAGCACCTCCTTAGAGATCCAAGAGCCAGTGTACCCAGTGGTCAGAGTGGGACCATTATAGCTGGACATTTGTAAACAAGGATCTGAAGTCCTGCCAAGAAGAAGTGAATGTTCACCGCGTGACTTGCAAGCGAGTCACACTGGGTCAAGATTGCACACATCTTGAGTTCCCAGAACATTTACCTCCCTGAGAAAAGATAAGATTAAAAAGTCGTGGGTAGAGCAGAAAAGGGAATGCACAGCTGCAAGCTGTCTTCAATGCGCTATTGTAATATAGAACAAAACAAAATTTTGTTGATTAACTGCTGACACACTAACCTCGTGCGAAACCCCAGTAAAAGCAATGGTTGAGGGTACAGAGTTTGCTACATGCCTGAGCGAGCTGTAGCCCTATGCCCGGCATCAATCGCCTGTGTGCTCGTCTTACCTCTGCGTCTTAGGTTCATTAAACATCCCTCAACAGACCACCCAGATTACAACTCCTCAGATCCATAAGGAACACACTCAGGGGACAGACTCAGTGAGCACCAAAGCCCCACTGAAGCAAGTCTTGCCCCAGAAGGGTGTCTCCAGCACAGAAGTTCTCCCACTGCAGACACAGCTGATTCTCACAGCCACTTGGCCTGGAGGTCAATTCCTCCCAGTGATACCTACAACAATCAAGGCTGTGCACAAAGCCCACAAAGGGGTGCACCAAGAGTGTCCACCTCAGGTAATCGGGGAGGTTGAGCTACTGAGCCCTGTAGGACACCTAGCACAGAAAGCCACTCTATCAACACAGGGAAGCATAAAAATGCAGAGACAAAGAATCAAGTCACAAATGACAGAAACGGAGGAAAGCAAACTACTGGATATAGAGTTCAAAACCACACTTTTAAGGTTTTTCAAGAATTCTCTAGAAACCATCGATAAACTTGGTGAGACTCTCAAGAAATCTAGCGAGACCCCCGAGGTTATGAAAAAGGACCAACTAAAAATTAAGCATACACTGACTGAAATAAAGAATATTATACAGAGTTCCAACAGCAGACTAGAAGATTGCAAGAATCAAATCAAAGATTTGAAATATGAAGCAGCAAAAAACACCCAACCGGAAAAAAAAAAAGAAAAGAAAAAAGAATCCAAAAATATGAAGATAGTGTAAGGAGCATCTGGGACAACTTCAAGCGTACCAACATCCAAATTATGGGGGTGCCAAAAGATGAGAGAGAGCAAGATATTGAAAACCTATTTGAAGAAATAATGACAGAAAACTTCCACTACCTGGTGAAAGAAATAGACTTACAAGTCCAGAAAGCGTAGAGAACCCCAAACAAGAGGAATCCAAAGAGGACCACACCAAGACACATCATAATTAAAATGCCAAGAGCAAAAGACAAAGAGAGACTCTTAAGAGCAGCAAGAGAAAAACAGTCAGTTACCTACAAGGGAGTACCCATATGACTGTCAGCTGATTTCTCAACAGAGACTATGCAGGCCAGAAGGGAGTGGCAAGAAATATTCAAAGTGATGAATACCAAGAACCTATAACCAAGATTACTTTACCCAGCAAGGCTATCATTCAGAATTGAAGGTGAGCTAAAGAGCTTTACAGACAAGAAAAAGCTAAAGGAGTTCATCACCACCAAACCAGTATTATATGAAATGCTGAAAGGTATCCTTTAAGAAGACGAAGAAAAAAAAGGTAAAGATACAAATTATGAACAACAAATGCATATCTATCAACAAGTGAATCTAAAAAGCAAGTGAATAAAAAATCTGAAGAACAGAGTAAACTGGTGAATATAATAGAATCAGGGGCATAGAAAGGGAGTAGACTGACTATTCTCGGGGGGGAAAGGAGTGTGGGGGGTGCGGGAATAGACTGGACAAAATCGTACACCTATGGATGAGGACAGTGGGGCGGGCGGGGTAAGGGCAGAGGGTGGGGTGGGAACCAGGTGGAGGGGAGCTAATGGGGGAAAAAAGAGGAACAACTATAATAATCTGAACAATAAAGATTTAATTTAAAAAAAAAAAACCTGGATAGGCCTATAACTACTGATGAAATTGAAGCAGTAATCAAAAATCTTCCAGCAAACCAAAAGTCTGGCCTAGATGGCTTAACAGGGGAGTTTTACCAAACATTCAAAGAAGAACTAAAACTTATCTTCCTCAGGCTATTCCAAAAAATTCAAGAGGAAGGCACACTTCCAAGCTCTTTCTATGAAGCCAGCATTACCCTAATTCTAAAACCAGAGAAAGACAACTATAGGCCTGATGAATATAGGTGCTAAAATCTTCAACAAAATCTAGCAAATCGGTCCAGCATTACATTAGAAAGGTCATACACCATGACCAAGTGGGGTTTATTCCGGGGATGCAAGGATGATACAATATCCACAAATCAATAAATGTGATATACCACATAAACAAATTGAGAGACAAAAATCACATAATATCAATCGATGCAGAAAAAGCATTTGACAAAATCCAACACCCTTTCTTGATAAAAACTCTCAGTAAAGTGGGAATAGAGGGATCATACCTCAACATAATAAAAGTCTTATATGACAAACCTACAGCCAACATCATACTCAATGGGCAAGAACTAAAACCATTTCCCCTAAGAACAGGAACAAGACAGGGATGCCCACTTTCACCACTCCTATTAGACATAGTACAAAAAGTGCTAGCCATAGCTATCAGACAAGAAAAAGAAATAAAAGGCACCCAAACTGGAAAAGAAGTAAAACTGTCATTATTCACAGATGACATGATACTGTACATAGAAAACCCTAAAGACTCCATCAAAACACTACTTGACACCGAAACCGGTTTGGCTCAGTGGATAGAGCATCGGCCTGCGGATGAAGGGTCCCGGGTTCGATTCCGGTCAAGGGCATGTACCTGGGTTGCGGGCACATCCCCAGTGGGAGATGTGCAGGAGGCAGCTGATCGATGTTTCTCTCTCATCGATGTTTCTAACTTTCTATCTCTCTCCCTTCCTCTCTGTGAAAAATCAATAAAATATATTTTAAAAAAAAAACAAAAACACAACTACTTGACTTAATAATGATTTCAGCAAGGTAGCAAGATACAAAAGTAACACCCAGATCTATGGCTTTTTTATACACCAATAATGAACTCACAGAAAGAGAAACTAAAACAACATTTCCATTTACAATTGCACCAAAAAAAATTACGATACCTATGAATAAACTTAACTAAGAAGGTAAAAGTCCTGTACTCAGAAAACTACACGACACTGAAAAAAGAGATAGAGGAAGACATAAACAAATGGAAGAACATACTGTGTTCATGGATTGGTAGAGTCAACATCATTAAAATGGCCATACTACCCAAAGCAATTTATAGATTCAATGCAATCCCCGTTAAAATACCAACAGCATATTTCACAGACCAGAATAAACTAGCCAAAAATTCATCTGAAATAAAAGAAGACCCCAAATAGCCACAGCAATCCTGAGAGAGAAGAACAAAGTTGGAGGGATCACAATACCAGATATCAAGCTATATTACAAAGCCACGGTTCTCAAATCTGCCTGGTACTGGCACAAGAACAGACATAGAGACCAATGGAACAGAACAGAGAACCCAGAAATCGACCCAAGCCATTAAGCTCAGTTAATATTTGACAAAGGAGGCAAGAGCATATAATGGAGGCAAGACAGTCTCTTCAATAAATGGTGTTGGGAAAATTGGTCAGATACATGCAAAAAAATGAAACTAGATCACCAACTTACACCATACACAAAAATAAACTCAAAATGGGTAAAGGTCTTACCAGGTGTACTGGTTAATAATAAAACATGATAATTTCAAGAGAAACATCAAAAGTGCTTTATTCAAAGTAATGTCCACGGCTAGCTACACATTTCCCCCATCTTTTAGGTAATTTGTGGATACTGTCCCAATAGAATTTTTCTTGTTTTGAGGCAAACCATTCAGAGACCCAATTTTCCACTTCTTTGTATGTTTTGAAGTGCTGCTCAGAAAGTGCGTGTGCCATCAATCGGAACAAGTGGTAATCTGAAGGAGCAAGGTCTGGTGAATACGGTGGGTAGGTTAATACTTCCCAGGCAAGATCTTTTAACGTGTCTTTAACTGGTTTTGAATTATGTGATGGTGCGTTATCATGAAGCAAAATTACTTTGCTGTGTCTTCTGGTACATTCTGGTCGTTTCATGATCAAAGCGTGGTTCAAATTGATTATTTGCTGTCAGTAGCGATCAGTACTAACAGTTTCACCTGGTTTTAGAAGCTCATAATACACCACATCTTTCTGATCCCATCAAACGCAGAGCATTGTCTTCTTTCCGAAGTGATCTGGCCTTGCAATCGATGTTCATGGTTGACCTGGATCAACCCATGATTTTGTGCATTTGGGATTCTCAAAATAAATCCACTTTTCATCGCCAGTCACAATTTGATGCAAAAAAGACTTTCTTTCGTGCCATTAAAGCAACATTTTACTGATGACTTTTCGGTTTTCCATTTGTCTTTTGTTCAGTTGATGTGGCACCCATTTTCCTTCCTTTAAAATCTTTCCCACTGCTTGTAAACGATTGGAAATTGTTTGCTGAGCAATGTTTAATCTTTCTGCAAGTTGTTTTTGAGTTTGACATGCATCTTCATCCAATAATGCTTGTAACTGCTGGTCTTCAAACTTTTTCGGTTGATCTGAATGTTCTTTGTCTTCCACATCAAAATCATCACTTTAAAACATTTAAACCAGTGTTCACAAGTATCTTGAGATGGAGCATGTTCACCATAAGCTTCCCGAAGTATATGGTAACTTTCAGCAGCACTTTTCTTCAAATAAAGTAATGAATTAAAACTTCCTGCAAATGCTTTCTTTGGCACGAAATTTAACATTTTTAAGCATAAAAATAGTTATGATCTATGTTAATACCTTCAGCAAATTTGACATATGAAGTTTTGAAGCTTGCTGTCAATATAACACAATAGCATACATATCAAATCGCATATATATCAACATATGTGTAATTCCATCTATTGAAAATAATCCGCAATCACCGGTACACCTGGTAAATGTAAGATGGGAAACCATAAAAATCTTAGAAGAAGAAACTAGAAACACCAATTAGAAAGGATATATGCACCCCTATTTTCATAGCAGCACAATTCACCATAGCTAAGATTTGGAAACAGCCTAAGTGCCCATCAATAGATATGTGGATTTAAAAACTGTGGTACATCTACACAATGGAATACTACACTGCGATAAAAAAGGAGTTTTTACCATTTGCAATAGCATGGATGGAACTGGAGAGCATTATGCTAAGTGAAATAAGCCAATCAGAGAAAGATAAATACCACATGATCTCGCTCATTTGTGGAATATAATGAACAACATAAACCGATGAACAAAAACAGATCTAGAGACAGAGAAGCATCGATCAGATGCTCAAACCTCAGAGGGAAGGTAGGGGAGGGGGAGGGTAAGGAGGGAGAGATCAACCAAAGGACTTATATGCAAGCATATAGGCCTAACCAATGGACACAGACAACAGGGGGGTGAGGGCATGATTGGGGGGGATAGGGGGTAACGTGGGGATAAGGACACATATGTAATAACTTAATCAGTAAAAAAAAGTTTAAAAAAAGATTATATGATGTGTTGTCTCTCCCACTTACTTCCACAAATATTAAAGACAGGAAGTACTTTAAAAATTAAAAAAAAAAATCTTAGAAGACTCCACAGGCAGCAAAATATCACACATTTATCATAGCTATATCTTTACTGATAGAGCTCCTACGGCAATGGAAACTACGGAGAAAATAAACAAATGGGACTACATCAAAATAAAAAGCTTCTGCACAGCAAAAAGAAACCATCAACAAAACAACAAGAAAGCCCACTGTATGGGAGAACATATTTGCCAATGTTATCTCAGATGAGGGTTTAATCTCCAAAATTTAAAAGGAACTCATACAACTTAACAAAAGGAAGATAATAAACAATCCAATCAAAAAATGGGCAAAGGACCTAAATAGACACTTTTTGAAAGAGGACATACAGAAGGCCAAGACACATATGAAAACATGCTCAAAGTCACTAATCATCCAAGAGATGCAAATCAAAACAACAATGAGGTACCATCTCACACCTGTCAGAATGGCTATCATCAACAAATCAACAAGCGACAAGTGCTGGCAAGGATGTGGAGAAAAAGGAACCCTCGTGCACTGCTGGTGGGAAGGCAGACTGGTGCAGCCACTGTGGAAACAGTATGGAGATTCCTCAAAAATTAAAAATGGAACTCCCCTTTAACCCAATAATCCCACTGCTGGGAATACTAGTATATCCCAAGAAACACCAATCACAAAGGACATATGCACCCCTATGTTCACAGTAGCACAATTTACAATAGCTAAGATTTAGGAACAACCTAAATGCCCATGAGCAGATGAACAGATTAGAAAACTATGGTACATTTACACAATGGAATACTACACTGCTATAAAAAAGAAGGAATTTTACCATTTGCAACAGCATCGATGGACCTGGAGAGCATTATGCTAAGCAAAATAAGCCAGTCAGAGAAAAATAAATATCACATGATCTCACTCATATGTGGGATATAATGAACAACATAAACTGATGAGCCAGAGATTAAAGAACAAAAATAGAGCCAGAGAATAAGAAACACTGAACAGACAGTCCAACCTCAGAGAGAAGCTGGGGGGGGGGGGGGGGGTGGGAAGGGGGGGGAAAGATCAACCAAAGGACTTGTATGTATACATATTAGCATAAACAATGGACAGGGACACTGGGGTGGTGGGGGTTTGTCCTAGGGGGAGGGAGTGGTGGGCGGGGGGGGAGGGGTGTCAATTGGGGAAAAAGAAGACATGTAATACTTTAGACAATAAAAAATATATAACTAATACAACTGAGGAAGTAACTTTAAAATTTTATTTAACTAATTTAAATATAAATAGCACATGTGGCTAGTGGCTACCATACTGGACAGTGTAGGACAAAACATTTAAATTAAAAGAAGGGAATTGTCAAGTTGGATAAAAGAACAAGATCCAACTATATGCTGTCAATATGGTAACTGAGAAGCTAATTCTAAAATTTATATGAAAATCTAGGATTTAGAATAGTAAAAACAGTTCTGTAGAAGACAGGATTGAAGGACTTATACCACCTACTCAAAGCTACAATCATCAAGTGTGATATAAAAAGGGCTGAGAACTTCTGAAGAAAGAGGTTTGAGGCATGGAGGGGATTCCAGTTCTCCATTGTTGTATGGGTACAAAGGAGCCACATAGCAAATACCTAAGAATGATGAGGAACTGATAGCAACTGGCCTGCCAAAAACTGAATTCTGCCAACAAACTGAGTTTGGAAGGGGAGCCTCCAGATAAAAACCCAGCCAGCCAACATCCTGAGTGTGAGACCCTGGACAGAGAAGCCAGTTGTTGCTGTGCCTGGCTTTCTGACCTCTAAGTGAGCTAATAAACAGGTGTTGTTTTAACCAAGTAAATTTGTGGCAATTTGTTATGGAGTAAAAGAAAACGAGTACACTGTATTTTCTTTTGTGCTCTTTAATCCCTTTTAGTCATGTAAGCATATTATATTTATAATTTTAAAAAGAGAGAGTGAAGAAACACTATGCTTCCCAGTCATTGAAAGTATTCAAGAAGATTCAAATAATTCTTGTTATCTGATAAGCATATGCAAAAGTTGAACTAAGTGGCTGCAGAATTCCTTGTGGCTCTAAGGCTATATAATTTTTTTAAGCTAAGAGGCTTTTTATTACATTAATAATTAGGATTATGCTAATATGTGTATCTCAAAATAATCCCGAGTATTTAAGGCATGCTATTACAATAATCATATGGCTAACAGAGAGGGGTAGGAACCAACACATTGAAATAACACACCTGTATCAGACATCAAAATCAATGGCAAATATGGCTCCAATTATTCAAAGTACCAGACGAAAAGCTGAAAAGCTTTGTAAAGCTATATAATTTTAATGTCATGAAAACAAAAGAAGCTCTTCAAAAATATGGGATGGGTCACCATGAATTATTTGAAGAGGGGCTAGAGAAAATGAGGAGTAAGCAATCAGCACTCAATAGGTTAGTCTAGTAAGATTACTATGACAATAGTTTCAGCAAAGCAGTGTGTCAGTAGGCACATTAAGAGTAATTCAAAGCCTTTGAGGAGATAAAATAAAGGTGAAATATACTATTATTACCAATGAGAAAAAAAATTAAAAGGATGGCAGTTTGGTGGTCTGATTATGACTTATCGAACCCATGAGGACTTTAGCATGTGAAGAGAAAGAAGGAAAAATAAGAAGAAACATAACTGGAACACAGAACTAAAGGCAATTATTTAATTTTATCGAATTACCCAGGCTTATATTTGTAATTTTCTTTTTTAAAAAAACTGACAACTTCTCTTTCACCAAGTTAAATTTATCCATCCTTTTAAATATAAATTTTATTAGGAATTACTGAAACACATCCCTGCTATACTGCCCATTTAGGACTTTAAGACCCTGGAAACATTAAGGTCTGACCTCACACTCAGGAAGGCATCTGACAGCTGTCCCGTGACTTCCCACACTCTCAAGAACTACAGGACTTCTCCACATCCACCAAGTTCTGCAAGTATGCCCAGCAAAAGCAGTGCTAGTCTACAGTTAGAATTTTAATTTGCTTAATGTCAAGTAGGATAGAGACACTGGACACATAGCAATTATCCACTCCATCATTGATTTTTAACTTGAATAAACATTAAAGTTATTTCACATTCAAGGTAAGTATAAACAAAAGTCTCTTAGTTCTCTGAATAATTATCTTGAAATCACAGAGATAATCTGGAGTACTTTATGGATCTATTTCAAAGATATACTCACTCTCTGTTCATCATCAGATACTTGCGAGGACATACAAGACTTTGTTGCCATTGGAGACTGAAAGAGCTGAAAAAAATTAATAGAAAATATACATATTACTTCAAAAAAACCTACATCTAAATAATGTATTTACATTAAAAAGAAATTCTAATAGTCATTATTACCAAATTTTGACTTGTAATCTATACAATTGACTCATGTTTAAAACCTTCTTGCTAGATAGATATCTGCATAAATAAAGAATATATAAGTCAACATATAACATACATTCATGCACTTACACACAAATTATTTAAAAAATTAGCAAATGCCCATTTACATAAAGGAAAACAAAGAATATCACCTTTATTTGAAAGACTTTATTGGATTAAAAAAAGGAAAATAAGACATTTCACTTAAAAACTACTCTAGGAGCCAAGAGGCACTCAAAATTTGTTATAGTCCTCTGTAGCATGCCAGGGGAAATAGATATGTTAATGCTCCAATTTCAGTATAGTTAGAAAAGCAGGTATTTTTAAATGTCCCTTGGTTATCCAATTAAAATTGAAATAATTATCATTTATCAAACTCCTATTATATGCTAGCTTATTAAATACATTTTCTTACTTAAACCTTACAAAAGATCTGAGTTTTAACATTCCCTGCATGAGAAAGCTACAATTCAGAAAGTAATCATACAGGCCAGTAAGCCAGGTCTAATCTGACTGCAAAGCTGTTCCTTCTACTGTCCCAAGGGGTAAACCAAATACATATTCACTGTGCTTGAAACAGTCAGGAATAGGAATGGGGGAAGACAGGTGTGAGAGAAGTTCTGTGAATTTCAAAGCAATGCTGCCTTAGAGGCATTACTATTCTACTACTGAGTGCAGCACACAATACTGAGGAAACGTGTGCATTTTAAAAAAGTAATATTAATATGGACATAGTAAGAAAACATGTAAACAGTGCCAATAAACTCCCTTCCTACCTTTGATTCCCTAATCCCTCAGCAATTCTGCTCCCCAGAGGCCACCAGCTTATGTCTCTCCTTCCAGAGACAGACCATACATGTAGAAACATACATGAATATGCAGGTCTCCTTTGTTTACAGGAGTAGCCTATTGTTCTATACTGTTTTTTGGTTTGTTTGGGGGTTTTTTTTGCTTAATCTGTCCTGGAGGCCATTTCACTAGTACCCAGATCTACCTCACTGTTTCTATAGTGTAGCATTCTGTTCTGTATACTAGAGTATATGTAAAAGTTTTACCTTTATTTAAGCAGTCCCCTGTTCTTTAATTACAATGAACTATGCTACAGTGATAAAAGGGAGAACCATACCAACTGCAGCAAGGGAGTGGTGTTTCTAACACCTCATCAACCCCCATCTCATCCCTCCACCTCCGTCCCCACCCCACCCCCACCTCCAGGTGTGAATGCAATCCCACTCAGACACTCAGGTTTATTTCATGACTGGATATTACAGAATGCTAACAACCACCTTCCTCTGGTACATATGGGTAATCTAAGCTATTGAAGGTTAGACTTGTTAAGTAATCACTACATAGTATACAGTGTTTCCAAATCCTAAGTAGCTAACTGAACACACTGTTCCAACATGAAATGGCTCTTAGCAGTTGGAAGATGCCACTATATGAAAGTACACCTACTGGCTGTGTTTCACAATTTAAAAAGTAAAAGCACATCAGATTGGCCTAAGATTTTGTTTTTAGTAACTATACAAACACTTCACCTTACTTCCTCCAGCCAGCCCCTGCAATTCTAATAAGCCCCTTCACTTTAGTCACTGTGTTGGCATAAGCAGGTTGAGTTCCTCTTCTACACCAGGACAGAAAGGTAAGAGTAACTAGAAGAGTGTAGTAGTTAATGGAGATTTAGAGAAAGAGGTCACTAAAGGCCAGAGCAGTTTCTAGGAAGACAATGATATTGAACTGAGTCAGAAAGGTGGTATAGCATCAGATGAGGTGGCATTTAAGGTAGAAAAAAAACCCCTGAGCACCAGGAGGAAGCAGAATTTCATATCTGGAGAAAGTAAATAGTGACTATGGAATTTGGAAAGAGAAGACAGGGTTCATTGGTCTCCTGCTGCAAAGTTATGAATAAGGTTGAGAGACAGATTAGGGACACTAAAGATCGGTATCTGACTAAAAAAGTTTGAAGTGTCCAGTCCATCTAAAGCAAGGGTGGGGAACCTTTATTCTGCCTAGGGCTATTTGGATATTTATAACATCTTTTCAGGCCATGCAAAATTATCAACTTAAAAATTAGCCTGCTGTATCTGGTCAAACCTTTAATTCACTCCTCATGCCTTGGCAGGGCCAGACCAAATTATTTCATGGGCCTTATACAGTCCACAGGCCAGACATTCCCCATCCCTGATCTGAAGAGGCTGACTTGTGGTAAAGGCAAAACAGTGCCACAGAAAATGTCTTTTTAGGAGCCCTGTTCAGAGCCTTGCATGAGATAAACTGAATGAGAGAGCAGAACACTCCACAATCAATGTTACTTCCTAATGTAAGGTGCCATTTGCTCACATCAGTGATGGAAGTGAGGTGCCACACATCTAATTTACTGAAGACTGTGCTATTTTTACTTATCAACTATACAACTTTAATTAAACTTTTAAAAATTACAGTAATAAAATAGTTTTTAATATAATGGGCAACATATTACTTGGGTTTTGTGAAATGCTGTTCAGTAAGCAGTTTGGTTGGTAAGTACCAGTAAAATTTGCATAGAACACAATGATTGGTTTTGTGCTCATCTGTCATTAAACTTTGACTAATAGAACCTGTGTTACATTTCTGTCATTTATGTAGGTTCATATCAAATATCCGCTTTTGTTTATTCATTTCTGGTGTTTCTGAATACCTGCCAAAAAGCCTATTTTAAAATCTCTGTGGATAAATGTTTGGATGAGGAAAAAATAATGAGTCACATAAAAAGTATTATAAATAGTTGCTTTTAATATTTTCCACTGGTACTACTTTACTAGTCAAATTTCCAAAACAACTTTTAGAATGAAAACAGTTTTTAATAAATGTCCTGTCCCATTTTTAAAGGTAAAATAATAAGCGGACCAGATATTTATGTTTACTAGAGGACCGGTACATGAAATTCATGCACTTGGGGGAGTCCCTCAGCCCAGATTGTGAGAGGGCGCAGGCCAGGCCAAGGGATCCCACTGGGGCACGATCGGGGCCAGGGAGAGATGTGGGAAGTTGGCCAGCCAGGGAGGGACCGCAGGAGGGCTCCAGGGCATGTCTGACCCATTTCGCTCAGTCCCGATCAGCTGGACTCCAGCAGCAAGCTAACCTACCAGTTGAAGCGTCTACCCCCTGATGGTCAGTGCACATCATAGCAAGCAGTTGAGTGGCCTTAGCATATCATTAGCATATTATGCTTTGATTGCTTCAATGGCCAACCGGACAACCAGACACTTAGCATATTAGGCTTTTATTATCCTATCTAATAAAAGAGAAGCATGGTAATTGGCGTACGACCGCTACCCTTCCCATTGGCTAACCAGGGCAATATGCAAATTAACTGACAGCCAAGATGGCGGCCGGCAGCCAGGCAGCTTGAAACTAACATGAGGCTAGCTTGCTTCAGTGACGGAGGACTCCAACGTTCCCCGCCTGCTGCTGCAGGCCTCTGAGCTGCAACTCTAAGCAACTATGTAATAAATATAGAAGCTAAACAAAAACCCAGAAACCTGGTTTAGTCCGCCGGGCTTCAGCCAGCAGGATCGCAACATTGTAAGCAAAGGCCAGAAACCTACTTTCAGCAGCGGAGGCCTAAGAGCTGGAGCCAAGCCTCAAAGCTAAAGCTGGCCCAGAATAAAAAGAAAAAAAAAAGAAAAAAAGGAGCAGTTGGGAGCTTCAGTCACCCACCAGCCTGAAAACAGCCCTCAGCCCCTCACCCAGACTGGCCAGGCACCCCAGTGGGGACCCCCACCCTGAAGGATGTGTGACCAGCTGCAAACAGCCATCATCCCCTCACCCAGGCTGGCCAGGCACCCCAGTGGGGACCCCCACCCTGAATGGTGTGTGACCAACTGCAAACAGCCATTATCTCCTCACCCACAACCTCCCTATCCACCCTGCTCTGTTCGTGACAGGGGAAGGCGCCCCAACCCCCTGATCAGCCCTGCTCTGTGCCTGATAGGGGGGAGCTCCCCAACCCCCTGATCGCCCTGCTCTGTGCATGACAGGGAGCGGCGCCTCAACTCCCCAATCGGCCCTGCTCTGAGCCCAACCAGGGGCTGCACCTAGGGACTGGGCCTGCCTTCTGCCACCTGGGAGCAGGCCTAAGCCAGCAGGTCGTTATCTCCCAAGGGGTCCCAGACTGCGAGAGGGCACAGGCCGGGCTGAGGGACCCCCCTCCCCCCCGAGTGCACAAATTTTTGTGCACCGGGCCTCTAGTATAGTATAATGCATAGCCCATGGACAATACTGTGGGGAAGATTTGGGGAGGGGGCAGGAGTGGGGTGAAAGGGATCAATAGAGGGGTAGAAGGGGGACATCCGTGATAGTTTCAACAATTAAGCAAAAAAAGAAAGAAAGAAAAAAATAAAAATAAATAAGCGGACCAGATTTGACCCAGTCCCTTTAGGGTAAACCCTGAATTAAAAGTACCTAGTAACAACTCCCCAGAAGTGGAATTCTGTCTGCTCTACCACTGACCACCTACTTACTATATGAAATCACTATGCTGAGGAATGGGGCCTTGGGGGGAGGAAGACATGGCCCTTGATCTTAAGAACTTAATCTCAGAGAACACAAACTTATAGCAGGCAATCATAATCCCATTCTAAAACACAAAGAAGACTAACAAAATCACTATTCCTACACTTGATTACACTGTCGCACAAGTTTGCTTTTCCTGCATTTTTAATTTTAAATACACATATACGACATAAATACAGAAACATACATATATTTAAATCTCTATACTTACTACCTAGAAGAAAAAATATTAAACAGTACCTTTAACTCCTAGCAAAGTTTAGCATATTTATTTACTTATTTATTCATTTTTTTAAAGATGTAGTATGTAATGAGTCATAGAAAAAAGTGCCAGAACATTCTGGGGTAGCTGGAGGAAAATCAGGTTCTTCCCCTTCTTCAAAATTTCAGTGTGGGGAGTATGGGCCAATTATAGGAAAACATATGGTGATTCTTTCACAACAGGACCCTAGAATACTTTCCTTACCCTACTTGGAAACATTCCTTAGAGACTGCGTATAGCCTCTGGGTATAACAATGAGCCTGGGGGAACAGAATTCAGACTTGACTTTAAAAATAGCTTCATTTTAACTTCATTTCCCTATAGTTTCTATCTTTATAAAGTTAAAGAAATAGAATCAAACTTTTCAAATTGTCCCTTGGTGTTTCTTGGAGTCTTTTTAAGACAAAAAAAAAAAAAAAAAAAAAATCTGGGCCCATTTAATGGGTTTTGAGGGAAGGGTTCTTTGGCTTAAAACAATAATTTAAAAGATTACACAGACTCATTCTTTAAAATCATTTTATTACATCTTCAGGTTAAGGAAACTTTAAAAGAAAGTTAATAGTGCTGATCTAAACATTTCCTAAAAATAAATAGTAATATTATCTTATTCAAATTCTGCATAGGATCATTCTAGAATTAGATGCTAATTACAACCCAGGGAAAGAAAGAATTCAACTGAAATCAGTAAGACTTGGTAATATAAGACAAAGCAACACATTGGCCTCCCGTGTGCAAGCCTGCCTGGATCTCCCCCAGGATGGTCTCAGTCTAGGGCAGCTTAGGGTAGTCCAAGTCCCGTCAATATATCCATTTTACCTCAATTTTACCATCCTCTTCAATAAATACAAAACCTAAATCGTAACTAAACAGTCTAACATTCAGCCTCAAAATATCAAGACAAGGAAATTCCTTTTATTTTTTTTAATATATTTTATTGATTTTTTACAGAGAGGAAGGAAGAGGGATAGAGAGTTAGAAACATCGATGAGAGAGAAACATCGATCAGCTGCCTCCTGCACACCCCACACTGGGGATGTGCCTGCAACCAAGGTACATGCCCTTGACCAGAATCAAACCTGGGACCTTTCAGTCCGCAGGCCGACACTCTGTCCACTGAGCCAAACCGGTTAGGGCAGGAAAATCGTGATAATTGTTTATGTACTAGTAAAAGGAGTTTCAAGCTTAACAAAAGCTTATTAACATGGCTGCTTAAAATACAAATGCAAAGCTTACTTTGAAATTACTTTCCCTCCCTTAATTAGAAAAGCAGTATTTCATATTTATTATAGGGGAAAAATACCATTTCTAATTATGTCTTTTTAAGTTAATACTGCAATAAATGTCCCTCATGCAGCAGCCAAAGAGGTCCTCCACTCAGATCTCCCTCCCTTCCAGCAAGAACTTGCCCTTTGGCTATGAAGAATGCTGACAGCTTCCAGCTGCAGAGCCTTCAGGGTCTGCACAGTACTCAACCCAAGACCAGCTCTTCCCAGGAAGCCCTTAGCCAAAGACTGAGCACAGTGAGGGTGTCAGGATGTCAGGACCTGGCCCCTTCTGCCCTAAGCAGGCAAACCTAACAGTCAAAGCTCTCCACTGGGTTAACCCAAACTTCGCCAGATATGCAAGACCTCTGAGGCTCTTTGTGCCCAATTCTGCTTCCTAACCTCTTTCCTTTCACAGCTATCAAAATCTGCACCAAGGCCTGAACATTTTTCCTCTCTAGTCTAGCTTCTTCCCCCTTTCTCTTCCGCAGGCATCACTTCTCCCCAGTGTCTACCCTTAAGCAATCTCTAACACTCCTAACTCCAACATCTGCTTCCCAGTGGGTCCAAAGGGACAGTCCTGTAGAAACAACTGTTAATTTCCTCATAATAAATTCCTAGAATGTAGTCAAAGGTATAAACATATTGCCAAACTGCCCCTCAAAAAGGCTATACCTGCTTACTTTTCCAAAATTAGAGGTGAGGATGCCATTTTGAACAGGGTGGTTAGGGAAAGCATACCTGAAAACACCTGAGGGGTTAAAAGAGAGTGGTGAAGAGGATGTCTGGAGGAAGAGCATTCCAGGCAGAGGGAACTAACAATGGCAGAGATCCTGAGGCAAGTGTGTGCTGCAGTGTTTGAGGAATAGCAATAAGACCAAGCAGCTGGAGCAGAGAGAGGGAGGCAGAGTGGCCAGAGAGAAATGCAATGCCAGAACATGCAGGGTTCTTGTGGCTTGTTGTAAGGCCTTGGGTTTGAAGGGTTTTGTATAAGAGGGACATGATTTCTCTTTGTACTAAAGGGTTTGCTAAAGCTACTATGTTGAAAGTAGACTGAAGAATGGCAAGGCAGAAACAAAACTAGTTAAGAGACTGTTGCGTTCATCTAATCCAGGAAAGACATCATGGCAGAATGTTAGTGGTGAAGAGGTAAGATGGGGTCAAATTCATCTACCTTGAAGGCAGAACCAACAGAACTTGCTGAGGGCTCAATGTGGGATGTAAGGAGATATAAAGAATGGTTCCAAAGTTTTTGGTTTGAACAATAGGAGGAGGGAGCTTCCATTTACTAAAACTGGGAAGACTGGAGGAGGAGGAGGAGGAGTGGGGAAGATCAGGAGCTCTCTTTAAAACATGTTAAATTGGAGATGCCTATTAGATACTGAAGTGAAGGGACCGAGTATGTAGTTGGATAAACAAGTTGAGAGTGCAGAGATATCTGGACTGAAGAAAACAATTCTGAAGTCATTAATATATGGCTAGTACTTAAAGCTGTGGAATGAGATGAAATCACCCAGGGATTGAAGGTACTCAAAAAACAGAAGGGATCACAGAATGGAGCCCTGGGGGTCTCCAACATTAAAAGTTGGAGAACTGAGGAGCAACCAGTCCAAATGGCTAAGAAGGAGGGTGAAAGAAATCCAGAAAAGTGCAGAGTCCTGGAAGACAGGTTTAAAAAAAAAAAAAAAAAAAAAAAAGCTGTTAGGGAGGAACGAAGAATGTGCTCCTACTATTCTTTTACTTACCATGTGTGGCTGCTTTCAGAAAAAAAGAGCATTGCATAATTGTGACAGAGACCTTGTGGCTCACAGCATTGAAAATAGTTACTATTTAACCCTTTAAATGTTTGCTCACCCTTTATCAAGAAGAATGAGAGGGTGAATGAATGAGGAAAATGCAGTACAATTTTTAGGCAGCCTCTTGAGTTTACGTAGTGATCATGATGTTAGAGTAAAACCACCCAGCATGATTTCCCCCCATCATATTCAGCAGTGAGGGTACAAGAGCAGACTCCTGAGAGTTTAAGTGTGTGTGTGTGGGGGGGGGGGGGGGGGGGGAGGAAGGTTGTCAGGGAAGAATGAAGGAGCAAGAGAGAAAACTGAGATGTGCATGAAAAAACTTATACATGTTACAAGATGGACTTAAAGCTGGTAAAAAAGGAAAAGGCATGAAGGATATGAGGGAAAGGGGAAAGGTTCAATAGATTAGGTCAAAGAATTATGGGACTTGGAGTTATCTGAGGGAGTAAACAAACAGGCAAAGTAGGAAGTATGGTCAGAGTGAAATGCCTGATTAGGAGGGGTTGCAGTTATTGGGTAATGACAAAGTCAAGTTATAAACTACAACAAAGAGATGCTACAGTAGAATAGAGAGCACAAGGTATTTTAGGAGAGGAGGTCAAAAACTGAAAGGCAGAGAGTAGAACCAAGATGGCGGCATAGGTTAACGCCAGAGATTGCTGCCTTGAACAACCAAATCAAAACACACCTAAAAGACTGAACGGACATCATCCAGAACCACAGGAAGGCTGGCTGAGTGGAAATTCTACAACTAGGAGGAAAGAGAATATCATACCCAGACTCAGAGGAGGCGCAGTGCTGAAGTGAAATACTCAGGTACGGAGTGCACGCGGAGCGGGCTGGCAGCGGAGGGCGCGATTGGTGCTTTCAATCGGGAGAGAGTCTCAGATTCTGAGCTCCAGATCCGGGCGAGTCTCTAGGGACCCAGACTCAAACGGGAGAAGCGGGACTGTCTGGCTTCAGTCGGAACTCGAAGGCAGCTTTCTCTCCGAGGTTTGCAGCGGTTGCTGGGACTCTCTGAGGCAGAGCCTCTAGGGACGGAACTGAGAGCCCCCATAACTGCTCTCTCCGGCCCACCCTGTTGATCCCGAGCCCGAGCGACCCACCCGCCCCGCCCAAGCCCTGCGCAGAGCCATTTGCCAGATAGCCTCAGGAAAAGGCTAGATTAGCACCTCTCTAGAGGACAGAAGTTTTCCCACTGCAGACACAGCTGATTCTCACAGACAGCTGGCCTGGAGGTCAAATCCCCCTAGTATTAACTACAACAATCAAGGCTTAACTACAGGAGGACTGCACACAAAGACCACTAGGGGGTGCACCAAGAAAGCATAAAAAATGCGGAGACAAAGAAACAGGACAAAACTGTCAATGGAGGATATTCAGTTCAGAACCACACTTTTAAGGTCTCTCAAGAACTGTCTAGAAGCCGCCGATAAACTTAATGAGATCCTCAACAAATCTAAAGAGACCCTCGATGTTATGATAAAGAACCAACTAGAAATTAAACATACACGGACTGAAATAACGAATATTATACAGACTCCCAACAGCAGACCAGAGGACCGCAAGAATCAAGGCAAAGATTTGAAATGCAAAGAAGCAAAAAACACCCAACCGGAAAAGCAAAATGAAAAAAGAATCCGAAAATACGAAGATAGTGTAAGGAGCCTCTGGGACAGCTTCAAACGTACCAACATCAGAATTATAGGGGTGCCAGAAGATGAGAGAGACCAAGATATTGAAAACCTATTTGAAGAAATAATGACAGAAAACTTCCCCTACCTGGTGAAAGAAATAGACTTACAAGTCCAGGAAGCACAGAGAACCCCAAACAAAAGGAATCCAAAGAGGACCACACCAAGACACATCATAATTAAAATGCCAAGAGCAAAAGACAAAGAGAGACTCTTAAGAGCAGCAAGAGAAAGAAACTCAGTTACCTACAAGGGAGTACCCATACGACTGTCAGCTGATTTCTCAACAGAAACTTTGCAGGCCAGAAGGGAGTGGCAAGAAATATTCAAAGTGATGAATGCCAAGAACCTACAACCAAGATTACTTTATCCAGCAAAGCTATCATTCAGAACTGAAGGTCAGATAAAGAGCTTCACAGATAAGGAAAAGCTAAAGGAGTTCATCACCACCAAACCAGTATTATATGAAATGCTGAAAGGTATCCTTTAAGAAGAGGAAGAAGAAGAAAAAGGTAAAGATACAAATTATGAACAACAAACATGCATCTATCAACAAGTGAGTCTAAGAATCAAGTGAATAAATAATCTGGTGATCATAATAGAATCAGGGACATAGAAAGGGAATGGACTGACTATTCTTGGGGGGAAAGGGGTGTGGGAGATGCGGGAAGAGACTGGACAAATATCGTGCACCTATGGATGAGGACAGTGGGTGGGGTGTGAGGGCGGAGGGTGGGGCGGGAACTGGGAGGAGGAGAGTTATGGGGGGAAAAAAGAGGAACAAATGTAATAATCTGAACAATAAAGATTTAATTAAGAAAAAGAAAAAAGAAAAAAAAACTGAAAGGCAGATTAATGAAAGGATAATCTATGTGGATACTGAAATCACCCAGAATTATGAATTACGACAGGTCTAATGTTAGAGAATTACAGAGAGCCAATAGCAACACTGTCAAGCATAGGGGGAGGTGAGGTTTCAGAGATGACTGAACAAGGATGGTGAGTATGTAATGTGATAGCTAAGTGAGAATCAAAATTGGGAGTATTCAGGGAGAGAAGAATGACCTGGAAGTGGCAATGAGAAGTAATGTCAACAGCCATGCCTCTAGGAAAGAGTGATGTGATACACAAGCGGTTCTCAACCTGTGGGTTGCGACTCCTTTGGGGGTCAGGCGACCCTTTCACAGGGGTCGCCTAAGACCGTCGGAAAACACATATTATAATTACATATTGTTTTGTGATTAATCACTATGCTTTAATTATGCTCAATTTGTAACAATGAAATTGGGGGTCACCACAACATGAGGAACTGTATTAAAGGGTCGCAGCATTAGAAGGGTTGAAAACTACTGTGATATATATATATATATATATATAGAGAGAGAGAGAGAGAGAGAGAGAGAGTGTGTGTGTGTGTGTGTGTGTGTGTGTGTGTGTTGGGGGGGAGAGGGTATGCAAGAGTTTTCAACAAGATGCAAATGCAATTTAATGGACAAAGGACAATCTTTTTTTTTTAAATGGTGCTAGAACAACTGGACTCCCATATGCAAAAAAAAAAGTGATCCTCAATTCATACCTTCATACCTTATACCATATACAAAAATTAGCTCTAAATGAATCATAGACCTAATAGAAGAAAAGGTATAAACAAAATCTTTGTGCCCTTACATTAAGATTTCTTACTATAACATCAAAAGCATGATCCAGAAAGAAAAAAAAGCTAAATTGTACCTAATAAACTAAAATCTTCTGGCCGAAACCGGCTTGGCTCAGTGGATAGAGCGTCGGCCTGCGGACTGAGAGGTCCCAGTTTCGATTCCGGTCAAGGGCATGTACCTGGGTTGCGGGTATATCCCCAGTAGGAGATGTGCAGGAGGCAGCTGATCGATGTTTCTCTCTCATCGATGTTTCTAACTCTCTATCTCTCTCCCTTCCTCTCTGTAAAAAATCAATAAAATCTATTAAAAAAAAAAAAGAATTTAAAATCTTCTGCTCTTCAAAGCATACTGTTAAGAGAATTTAAAAAAAAAATAATAAGACACATACTTGGATAAAACACTGGTAAATAATTTATCTCATAAAGGACTTATAAAAGTATATATACTTTAAAAACTTGTATAACTCCATAATAATTAGACAATAACTCAATTTTTAAAAATGATTTGAACAGACAATTCACTAAGGATATAGGATGGCAAATAGGCACATGAGATGCTCAATAGCATTAGTCATTAGATAAATGAAAATTAAATCATGAGATATCACTATATATCAGAATTACTTTTTAAAAATTGACAATACTGGCAAGAATGCAGACAACAAGAACTCTCAGTTGTTACTGGTGGGAATGCAAATTTCACAAACATTTGCAAAAGAGTTTGGCAGTTTCTTAATTTAGTTAAACACACACTCAGTAATCCTACTCCTAGATATCATCTCAAGTGAAATGTAAACTTATATTCACATAAAAACCTACATGTGAATATATACAGTTAACTTCATTCATAACTCTTTAAAACTGCTAACTGCCCAAATGTTTTTCAACTGGAGAAAGGATGAACAAAATAAATTGTGGCACAAATGTACAATGGAATACTAGTCAACAATAAGAAGGAACATGCAACACATGGATGAATCTCAGTATAATAATTCATACATATGAAATTCTGGTAAAGGCAAAATAACAGGAACACAAAACTGATCAGTAATTGTCAGAGATTAAGAGAGGGACTACAAAGAAGCACAAAGGAATTTGGGGAAAGGGGAGTGATGGAACTATTCTATATGTTTGTGGTTATGATTACACAATTGTATATATTCATCAAACCTCATAAAACTCTCTACTAAAAAGAGAGTAAATTTCACTGTATGTAAATTATACCTCATTAAAAAAAAGTTAATTCATAAAGATATAACAAAATTATCTACTTAAAGTAATCAATACATGGTAAAGTAGTAGCTAACAAAAGCTTGGACATGGTTAAGACAATATATGTATTATTTTCTAAACAGTAATAAAAAAGAAAATATACAGCAAAATATGCAAATGCAAAATGAGATTAAAATATTTTCTCCAATTGTTCAAATTACAATGCAGTATTAGGTTCTTTTGGCTCTTGCTATGTGGAAACTGTGAATTATAATTCTTTTCAAAACAACAGAATCTCTGTTACTATATGACAAGCAGCATATAGATTCTGCCAAAACAGAGATCTCCTAGAATTAATAAAAGTATGGCTTAAGAAGGATGTTAGAATTAACTATTTATGGATGGCAACAGATGCAAACTGCTAGTGCACTAAGTAACTGCCAAAACCACGGATAAGAGCATGGGGCAAGGAGGTACAATGACAACATGAACAAAATAAGAAACGATTTGTCCAACAAAGTTTGAGAATGTTAATTCCCCACTCCCCCCCGCAAATGGAGACATTACTCAACTCATGGGGTTGGGAGGATATCCTATATAATAAAAGCCTAATACACTAAGTGTATTCTCATGATATAGTGATATCTCATGATTTAATTTTCATTTACCTACAGCCGTCCATTCAACTAATCAAAGTGTAATATGCTAATGATATGCTAAGGCTGCTCAACCGCTCACTATTGACGTGCACTGACCACCAGGGAGCAGACGCTCCAACCAGTAGGTTAGCTTGTTGCTGGGGTCTGGCCAATCGGGACTGAGCGAGATGGGCTGGACATGCCCTGGAGCCCTCCCGCAATCCCTCCCCAGCTGGCCAACCTCCCGCATCCCTCTCCAGCCCCGATCGTGCACCAGTGGGGTCCCTTGGCCTGGCCTGCGCCCTCTCGCAATCCAGGACCCCTCAGAGGATGTCAGAGAGCCAGTTTCGGCCCGATCCCGTGGGCCATTTTGTGCACCAGACCTCTAGTATGTAATAATGCAAGCACTGCAATCCTTGCCATAGTGAATGCACTTTAGCATTTGGTAGCATTCACTTACCCACTGGATGTATTCAGAGCAGCAAAGAACAAATCCATATAAAAATGTATCTTGAATACTTTAATGTTTGCAAAGATCTTTAGAGATCACTAGACCACTAAAAAAGTAAAAATATGAACCAAGAAGTAAAATATGCCTAGAGTTCCCTTTAGTTTTAAATATCCTTTAATAAGTACTGCCCACTACCAGACTCTCCCACCCCAACAGGGGGCAGGCCGCCCGGCCAACCTCCTGCAACCCCTCCCCCCACCCAGCCCCACCCCAGATTGGCCCCCCCTACCCCGATCAAGGGCAGGGCTGGCCGGCAAACCACCCATGGCCCCTTCCCCAGGCTGCTGGCCTCCAATTGGCCCCTCAACCCCAATCGGGGGCGGGCCCCGCCGGCCAATCACCCATGGCCCCTCCTCCCAGTGAACCTCCCACCATCTCCTCCTCCCAATAAGCCCAACCCCGATCTGCCCCAATTGGGGTGGGCCAGCCAGCCAACCTCCCACCATCTCCTCCCAACAAGCCCAGCCCCGATCTGCCCCAATTGGGGCCAGGCCGGCTGGACCCCACCCGTGCACGAATTCGTGCACTGGGCCTCTAGTATACATACATTAAAGAAAAATTTAAAGCTATTTTCTTCATTGCTAAATACAATTGAAAGGCATCTCATGTTATTTTAAGATTGAGTATATAGATAGTTTACAATTGCTAAAAAAAAAAAAAAAATCAAATAGGTATACAGTAGTCCCCCACTTATCTATTCTCTCCATGCTTTCAGTTTCTATGATCAACCACAGTTTGAAAATATTAAATGGAAAATTTCAGAAATAGTAAGTTTTACACTGCACATTGTTTTGAGTAACATTATGAAATCTCACACCATCCCACTCCATCTTCAGGGAAGCGACATCCCTATGTCCAGTGTATCTATCTACACTGTATAAGCTTCCCACCTGTTACTTAGTAGCATCTCAGTTATAAGATTAACAGTATTGCAGTGCTTGTGTTCGGTAAACCTTATTTTACTTAATAATGGCCCCAAAACTCAAGAGTACTGATGCTGGCAATTTGACTATGCCAAGGAGAAGCCATAAAATGCTTCCTTTTTTAAGTGGAAAAGGCGTAGAGGAAAAAAACAGCATATATAGGGATCTTGGAACATATGTACTAGGAAAATGGGAAATATTGTAAATGTAACAAAGCATATGCAGAGCTTGTATATAATGCTGATGAAATATATCAAAGAATATGAAAAAATGGGGAGAAATATTATGCTCATAAGTTGGGAGACTCAACATAGTAGAGATATAAATTCTCCCTAAAATGATATACAGATTTAACTTAATTCCTATAAAAATGCCAGCAAAATTACTTAGTCTAATCTAAAATTTATAATTAAAGACAAAAGAACTAGAATAGCCAAAAAAATTTGAAAAATAGAATTAAGTGAGAAGAATCACTCTACTTTATTTCAAGACTTATTATTTAGTTACAGGAATCAAGACCGTGCTATTAGAAAACCCAGACATACAAATATATGTTCAACTGATTTTTGACAAAAGTGCAATAGAGGACAGACAGCCTTTTTGACAACTGGTGCTGGAGCATGGCTAAAAATGATCCTCAACCTACATCTCACACCTTACATAAAACTTAATTCAAAATGGGTCATGGGCTTAAATATAAAACAGAGTGGAAAACTTTTAGAAGAAAAAAATAAGAGAATACTTTTGGGATCTAGGGTTAGGCAAATAGTTCTTAGACTTAACAGAAGTACAATCCATAGAGGAAAAATGGGAAAAAAATGATTTTATAAAAATTAAAAATGTTTGCTCTGCAAAGGGTTCTATTGAGAAGAAGAAAAAAAAACTACTAAGAGAACACATTTGCAAGTCACATATCAAGGAAGGACTAGTATTTAGAATATATTAAAAATAAACCTCTAAAACCAACAATTTAAAAAATCCAGTTAGGAAATGCACAACAGACCTTCACTAAAGAGAATATACAGATGGCAAATAAACCCATGAAAAGATGTTTAATATCATTAGCCATCATGGAAACACAAGTTAAAACCACAATAAATCACTACATACCTATCAGAATGCCTAAATAAAAGATAGGAACACCAAATGCTGGTGAGGATGTGGAGAACCTGATCTCTCATACATTGCTGGTGGGAATGGAAAATGGGCAAAAATGCTGGGAAACAATTTAGCAGTTTCTTATAAATCTTTAAACCCAGCTACTAGGGGACCCAGCAACTGTACACCTGGGAATTTATCCCAAAAAACTGAAGTCTTATATGTTCATTATTTTACATTACATGTTACTGTACATCAATGTTTATAGCAGCTTTATTCATAATAGCCCAACAATGGAAACCTAGATGTCCTTCAAACAAAGCGTGATTCATCCATACCATAGAATACTACTCAGCAATTAAAAAGAACTAATGACACATGCAACAACCTAGATAAATCTCCTGGGAATTTTGCTGAGTGAAAAAAGTCCAATCCCAAAAGGTTAAGTATGTGTGGTTCTTTAAATAACAATCACGAAATGACAAAATTATAGAAATGAAGAACAAATTAGCGGTTGTTGGAGATTAAGAAAGAGGTGGCGTGGAAATGAGGTGGGTATGAGTATAAAAGGGATCCTTTTGGTGTGGAAAGTTCTCGAAACAATCAATGTCAGTGTCCTGGTTGTGGTCTTGTACAATGGTTTTGCAAATGTTATTACTGAATAAAGCTGAATAAAGGGTACAGGGATCTCTACTGTATGTGAATCTACAATTATCTCAAAATGAAAAGTTTAATTAGAAAATAAAGGTAGCCTTACTACTGAACTGCAAAATAAGTGCAACTGACAAGAAATCCAACGCCAATTAAATGAAGCGCTTTCTTCAGCACAAGTTTAATTCTGAAGATTACTACGAACCAAAGTTTACAAAACACATTTTTCTCACCCACACATGCACACACACACGGCCACTGTAACAAGGCAGTTCCGATAGAAAAACCGAGACTTCTCTAAGTACATCACAGAGAAGGAGCCCTGGGGGGATCAGGGCTGTCGGGGCTCCACCACAGAACCGCGGTGTAGCGGGGACACATCGCCTCGCCTCTCAGGCCACAGTCCCTAAGCTGTTCCTACAGCGGCGCCTTCCGACTCAAGAGACTGCTGAGACCAGCACTCAGACTTTTTGGTCTCAGGGCCCCCGGGGAGCTTTTGTTTGCATGGATTACAACCATTGATATTTGTAGTATTAGCAATTAAAATAAAAATTTACAAGACAAGTGTGCACAGAGACACATCCCATCGGCCCTCTGGACGGTGAGGTCCACATCATGTAGCCTCTGAAAAACAACCAACTCACAAGAAAACAAGCGTGGGAAAGGCAAATAACAGCTTGGTACTGTTAGGAAAATAACTGCGACTACACGTTGAGAACTGCCGGCTTCAAATGAGGTAAAAAGATATAACTGGTTTGAAAGGTATAAAACAGCGGACAGCTCAGTCACCCGGCTTTTAAAGCACGAGGGTGCCAAGGTGCCCCCCAAAAGACGGTGGGGGAATCGAATTTTAGCGGAGGGCGAGGAGGAGGAGCGCGCGCCGGACCCCGAGGGTCAGGGAAAGGCCGCGACTGCAGAAGGTCGCCACCGTTGTAGCCATCGGCTCGGTGCCCCAAACCGTTACAAACACACGGACCGGCGATCACTGTTTCCCATTTAACTTTTGGCGAAGACGGGAAGCCGCGCAAAAACTTGAGCCGCTCCCGCCCGGCGCGGAGACCTGGGGGACCTCACGCGCCGGGTGCGGGCCGCCCGCCGACGCCCGTGGACAGAGGGGGAGAGAGGGTCCCGTTCCCCCCAGAAGGGGAACCGCGGAGCCCGCAAGGCCCGCCGAGGGCGGGACCCGCCACCGCTCGACCGGACGCAGCGGGAGGAAGTTACGTTGGGACCCCGGGAACGGCGGGGCGGAGACCCTGGGAGCCCGGCCCTGGGGGGTCGTCTGGACTCACCAGGTGCCGCGCCTCCTCAGAGCTCATGGTTCCGGCGGGAGCTGGGCGAAGTGAGCGGAGGGCGGCCGGAGCGGCGGTCTCGCCACGGCCCGAGCAGCGCGTCGGCGGAGGGAGCCGGGGGCCGGGAAGGGTTCGGGACGCGGGGCGCGGGCAGGGGCGGGGCCAAGCCCGCGGCCTCAGTGACGCGGGCGCGAGCGAGCCTCTCACAGGGGTGTCCCACGACGTGTCGCGGGACGAGTCAGTGCGGGGCAGTGGCTGCAGGACCTGGGCCGGGAGGGAGAGGGGATGCGGCCAGGACTACTCAGCTGGCGGCGGCCGGAGGCACTCCCGCGCGAGGGCCGGAAGTGGGCGGGCCCGGGGCCGTGTCCGCGGGCGGTCGGCGGGAGCCGAGATTGCGGCCGCGCGGGACCGGAAGTGGGCGGGGCGGGGCGGTGCCGGCGGAGGCGTGTTCGCGCGGGGCGCGGCCCTGTGAGCTAGTGGCGGTGTCTCCGGCCGCCGACCAGAGGTTTGGAGTTCGCGGAGCCGGCACCTGGGAGCGCACCGCGATGGGGCCGGGCTGAGCCTCCCAACGCCTAGCGAGCAGCGCGACCCCGGATGGAGGGCCCGGCGGAGCTCGGCCCCGAGGCGGTGCTGCGCTTCCTCGCGGAGCGCGGGGGCCGGGCCCGGCACGCCGAGCTGGTGCAGCACTTCAGGGGTGCTCTGGGCGGCGAGCCCGAGCGGCGCGCCCACTTCAAGGAGCTGGTCAATGCCGTGGCCACTGTGCGCACCGACCCCGCCGACGGCTCCAAGTACGTGCACCTCAAAAGGAGGTTCTGCGAAGGCCCACAGTCACCCAAGGCCGCGCCCCCTCGGGACTTGCCCCGCATCTCGGTGACCGCAGAGCCCGAGCCCCATGGCGGCGGTGACCCGGAGGGGTCCGACGACCCGGCCAAGTGCTGGGAGAGCGGCTTGTGTCCCGAGGCGGCGTCCCCGGGTCCGGGCCGTGAACCCGGCGATGGAGAGTCTTCCGCCGCCGCGCTTGGGCCGCCCAGTCTGACCGGCGACGGCCGGAGCGGGCCGTCCCTGAACGGCGGGGCCAGGAGAAAGAACTCGCGGCGCGGCGCGCAGCCTCCGGCCCGAGCACCAACCCCCGAGCCCAGCGAGGACCTGGAACCCCAGCCCCAGGGCTGCGAGGAGGCGGACGGAAGGAGCTCTCCCGGGGGAACCTCCACCCCAAGGTCGACTCGCCAGAACCTCCGGGACCTTGTGATGGGCAGCTCCCCGCAGCTGAAGAGTAGCGTCTGTACGGGGGGCAGCAGCACCGGGGGCTGCTCTGGGGGAGGACGCGGCAAAGGCGGGGGCGACTCGGACAGCGCTTCCGTTGCCTCGTCGGCGGAGGAGGAGATCGGCAGCGGGGCCTCGGTGACGCTGGACCCTTTGGAACACGCCTGGATGCTCTCGGCCTCGGACGGCAAGTGGGACAGCCTAGAGGCGCTGCTCATCTGTGAGCCTGGCCTGCTGACCAAGCGGGACTTCATCACCGGCTTCACTTGCCTGCACTGGGCTGCCAAGCACGGCCGGCAGGAGCTCCTGGCCATGCTAGTCAACTTCGCCAACAAACACCAGCTGCCAGTGAACATCAACGCCAGGACGAGCGGAGGCTACACCGCCCTGCACTTGGCAGCCATGCACGGGCACGTGGAGGTGGTGAAGTTGCTGGTGGGGGCCTACGACGCAGACGTGGACGTCAGGGACTACAGTGGGAAGAAGGCCTCTCAGTACCTGAGTCAGAGCATCGCCGAGGAGATCAAGAACCTGGTGGGA
This sequence comes from Myotis myotis, assembly GCF_014108235.1. Lineage (NCBI taxonomy): Eukaryota > Metazoa > Chordata > Mammalia > Chiroptera > Vespertilionidae > Myotis > Myotis myotis. The sequence continues at coordinate 99,390,008 of NW_023416324.1, read as the reverse complement.
GCCCTGGACGAGGACGACGGTGAAAGTGCCTCAGGCGGTGGGGGTGGGCGCTGGAGGCTTTCAAAAGTGCTCCCTTCCCACCTCATCACCTACAAACTCTCGCACGTCCTGGAGGATGGAGGGGATCATCACCATCACCACCACCACCACCACCACCTGGCTGAGGGATGGGCAGGAGGCAAAGCAAAGGACCCAGGTCGCAAAGCCTCAGGCAGCTCTAGTGGGCGAATAAAACCCAGACTCAACAAAATCCACTTCAAAACCCAGATCATCCACACCACACCCTTTTTCAGAGACCCGGAGCAGGCCCTGGAGGAGGGGGAGCAGGAAGAAGAGGATCGATCTCTTAAAGGCCACTTACCCTCATTCAAATTGAGACCGAAGTCCAATGTATTTGGGTAAAAATAATTTTTGTAGAAAATTCGAAGGGTTGTCATCCGAAATACAATACTAGAGGTAGGCAAGTGAGACCAGAAAAGATTAAGGCAAAATTATACATTCTTACTTTGGGGGGTTGGAGTGAGAGAGGGCGGAAGGGGGGGAGTTTCCCCTAGTAGTCTGAGTGAGGTGGCTTTCCAAGTGATTCCTCAAACCTTGACCTAGGCCTCTTTTCTCCATGCCATTCTTCTGCCCTGGAGTCCCTGTTTGTAAAGACTAGAGATGTATCTAAATTGGAGGTACAGAATTGATGACTGAGGGTTTCTTTGATTTAACCATTATTGGATGCCATGCTAAGTGAGGAATATTGCTTGTTTATGATTGTTAAAAGTGGTTACTCTTCCAAAAACAAGATATGCAAATTGTAATGAAATTGGTAACATTTGTTAAGTGTGAAGGAAAACTAATTGCATTTGCTTTTTAAGATTTTGCAAAGGTCAGGTAAGAGTTGAAATGCAAAAATTCTAATTAGTAAATGAATGAAAATGGGAATCCTGTTGGTATCCTACAGTATTGTAAGTGTTCAGCTGTTTTTAAAAAGCAATCTCAGCTTTAATCACTCAACTAAAGAAATAAGCAACATTCACTTTGAGTTAATCTGTAGTATGCTTTCCTCTTAACTATCATACTGCACTCAGTATTAAGGTACGTTATTAATAACTACACAAATTTTTATTTAAAGAAAATACCTTGAACACCCTATGTTACTTTAAAGTAAAATATTGCGTGTGGTTCCGATTCTCGCTAACTTGTTTTGCTATTCTAAAAGTCTAAATTTGCTGAAGTTTTTATTCTGGGGTTATATAACCATTCTTTCTATTTGACATCACCCTAGTTGATGGTGCTTAGACTTGAATTGCCTACAGAACTGTTTCTGGTTTAGATGATTAGCAAAAATTGGCATAAGTGTATGTGAGCCTATGCTTCTCTCAAGTAATAATTAAATCAACCTAAGGTACACTTTTTGTTTTACTAATAAAACATGCTCATAGTCTATACTTTGTAGCAATATTTTGCAAATATTTAAAATACTAAATCCTCTCAATTTTTCATGGTTTCCTTGAATCTAAATAGACATACAGTGAAGTTAATGAGAAGCTGGATAGTAACTCTACCCAGTTAAGAATAGCACTTTATAAAAGGGAAAAGAGATTGTACTATTTCTATATTTAAATGACGCTGGCTATTGAATTTCTTTACATGTAAGTGAAAAATACCAGTCATTAAAATTAAAGACTTACACATGATTGTTAATTACACTCCATTCACATACATTAGTGTGAATATTTTATAATTGTAAAATTTAACTCACAAGCATATTAAATCTATTTGTAACAATATTCAAAACAACTTTTCTGGGAGACTAATTCCACAAGTCCTTCTTTAGTCTTTTTGATCTCATTATTGATGAAACAAGTACCTGCAGCCTATAGAGATTAAGAGGTGAGTTGGTGTGCAGAGTAATCAACCATTATATTAATTGTATACCACTGCAATCTTTAGAGAGGTCTTAGATCTTTAATTTCCCCAAGTCATAGAAATTTGTAACAACTTTATCACACATCTCTAGAGTGAATCTGTTTAAAGATTAATGAAAAATATTCACATAAAATATATAAACTATTATCCATTTATGTGCCTTTATTTTTATTTTAGGATTATGGAAATGGGGGCCATGTACATTTGAGAAGCACTTTTCCCACACATGTGGGTGAAAATCTAATTTTGTATAAATTAAAAGTAGAATCCTTGAAGGTGAAAGCCACTATTTGCTCTGAATCTGGTACACATTACCTGTATCTAGTGCAGAATAAGCTATAACTTCCCACTGAAGAATCTTATCTTTCATTGACATACATGTAAAGCTAAAGTAAACTATAAAGAATATACACTTCAGAACCACCTAAACATTCTATTAAACAGTCAGTATTAAGCTCTTAAATGTGTATGTTACTAATTAGTTGCACAAAAATCTGTAATTTGCTTGATCTTTAGAAATTGAGCTAATAATTCATTTAACTTTCTTTTCACACTAGAGATTTTAACTTTTCTGATAAAATTTACTTTAAATTCTCAAAATCATTCCTGAGGGAAACTACTTGTACATTCCTTGTCACTATGTGCTCATGTAGCATTTTCAGCTATTTAACTCTAATTCCTCTTATTTTTCAATTTCCAATTTGAGGTTATAAAGAGCAAATTATTTGTGTAATTTGATATTTGTGAAGTTGTATTTACCATTAATGGAAATTATGTCAGTTACTTAGATGTTTGTTGATATGAAACTGTATAGTTAGGAAACTCAAGAATGTCCATGTGTTTTTTATAGGTACATTTGAAACTAATGAATGTATGTCATAGTTCTCTTCACATTTATGGTATATAAAATGCAACCAGCTAATATAACTTGAAAATCTGGTACTATTTTATTCATACCTGAAATCTGGGTGTCCAGGATGCCTTGTCTTTTATTTTTTAAATAAATGAAACTTTGGGAGCTTAGAATGTAAAATTTGTAGTTTGTTTTGTCAAAAATAAAAGGTTCATACTAGATTTTTTTCTCTGAATTGTCTAAATATCTCTAGTCCTTTATCATGTTTTATGGTTCATACAATGCTTTTTGACATTTCAGTTTATTTGGTCTCTTCCTTTCCCATGAAGTTATTGGTCATATATCCCTAATCCTATATAATAAAAGCCCAGCTACTGAAACAGTGGAACGACCAGAATGACCAGAGACCAGAATGACCGTGGCCCCTCGCCCCAGCGGGGACCCCCACCCCGATCTGGTGCCCCCAAGGCAGGCCAGCCGGCCCCTACCCATGCACTGGGCCTCTATCCCATATAATAAAAGGGTAATGTGCAAATTGACCCTAACGGCAGAATGACCACTCAACCAGTCACTATGAGGTGCACTGACCACCTCTCAGTCCCTTTCCCTGGCCGAATGGGGAACTGGGGATGGGTATTTGGGGATGTGGGTGGCACCAGGCCAAGGCCCCGGCCCCGCCAGTCACCCCACACACAGAGGGCAATCTGCGGCAGGGGCGGGGCCAGCGAGCGGGCAGGAACAGCCAACCTCTCAGTCCCTTCCCCCAGCCATCAGGCTCCAATCACCTGATGGTGAAAGGGGAACTGGGTGGGGGACAGGGCTGGCTGCAAGCAGCCGGGGAAGATGGCCCTAATCACAGGCCAAGCCTAGGGACTGTACCCATGCATGAATTTCGTGCGCTGGGCCTCTACATGTAAGGAATAAAGGTTGATGGCTATTCCGGGTCACAAAGTAAATGGCAGTAAGATCTTAAGATTGGGTGTTTTCTCACATTTTTTCTACACTTCAAATGGAAAAGTTTTGACAGTGATGGATGAATCAACTTACAGAGAAGGTATTACCTCTACTACTACCTTAAAAAAAAGCCTGTGGCTCCTGCACATACCACCTACCTACCATGAATGCTCCCACCCAGACCAAACCTTCAGAAAGGTATGGAGAATACCTTTTTCTATTTTCTTCAGTATCCATCAATAGTATTGGACATTAATGAATTCACTTCCTCCCCAGCCTGCCTTTGATCTTTATTTTAACAAGATTGGCATCTATCAGATGACAGAGGGATATAGGACTCAGTGTAATTGTCCACCCTTGTTTCCTCTTGGAAGATCCTGTTATGATTGGTGCTTGGTTTTTCTGTTATTGCTGTTGATTTATGACAACTTTTTTCACTATACCTGAAGTACTAGATAAATCTAGTTTCCGTTTCTAAAATGACTTTTTTTCCTTAGAAATATGTATCTGGAAAGGATTCATTGAGCAATCCATTTGAACATATCTTTGTAATTTTTCCTAGTGGAAAATTATTTTTTTATTTTGCTAAATAATGGCATTTAGAGCTTCTTGTAAGTTAATCTTAAAAGTGAATACTCTGCAAACCATTGTTCCTTCAATGATGAGTCAAGTTTTCATGAAATGCTTAATATTAGAGGACTGGAAGATGAAACTTGTGAACTAATTTTTCAAGACATAGCAGTAGAGCTGTTTGTGTTACTATCCACTATTTTTTCTCTGAAGACCATTACTTTCATGTTATCATACTCTTTTCTCAGTCTTCTCTTTTAGATGTCAGTTTCATCTCAGGAACTGGCTTCCCCATTCAGTTATCTATTACTCCACATTTATTGATGAATATGTGACAAGTGCTGCCACCCTTGCACAATGCCTGGCATCTTAAAGGTATTCAGTAAGTATTTTTTTCCTTTTAATGGAAAACACTAAAAAAAACATTTTGTAATGTTACATCATATGGATAATTTCAACAATGTGCATTCATACCAAGTGAATTAGAGGTATTATTCATACAAATGGCTCTAAATGCCAGACAACCACTTTATCTGCAACTTAGTCAAAAGAACAATCTATTCTAATCCTGGAGGTAAAATCAGCTTTATTGGAATTTTACTTTGTGAGCAATTTAAGAAATTTTTTTAAATATATTTTTTATTGATTTCAGAGAGGAAGGGAGAGCTAGAGAAAGATAGAAACATCAATGATGAGAGAGAATCATTGACTGGCTGCCTCCTTCATGTCCCCACTGGGCATTGAGCCTGCAACCCAGGCATGTGCCCTTGACTGGAATCGAACCCAGGACCCTTCAGTCTGCAGGCCAACGCTCTATCCACTGAGCCAAACCAGCTAGGGCAATTTAAGAGATTTTTAAGAGTAAAATTGATATAAAAAAGTTTTACCTTACAAGTTGACTCAAGTACATAATCCCTAGGAGAATCTTTTAACTCTATATTCTTCTTATTTTTCAATTTCCAAATTGAGATTATAAAAATCAATTTGTGGAGTTGTATTTATCATTAATTGAAGTTATGTCAGTTATTTAGATGTTTGTTTATATGAAACTATGATTAGAAAACTCATGTTTCCTGGCTTTAAATATTTTATTGTCAGTATTCAAAAGACTGCTTATTTTGTGAAGCTCCAATGAGCAAAATAAGAGACGATGTTTAGTTTTGCCTAGAGGGCTTTCTAATAGTCATTTAAAGATTGCCATGGACTGTCCCATGAAGTGGAACACTCAACCTTTGGAAAGAATTGGTCAGAGGTTATGTGAGCATGTGAAAAGTTAAAATCGATCATTTAAAGCATCCCTGTGACTGATTGTGTCTCAAGAAACTTTGCTCTAGGTCATATCCATACTGACCAAAGGTTTAGCCAAAACTGGCCTGACTGAGAATGAAGTTAACAAGAGAAATAGGGTCATTTAAGTTTTTGTGTTTTGTTTTTTTAAACACAATTTTATGCTGTTCTGATCAGAGAACCTGGAAATGCCCCCTTTGAATACTCTTCTGGGTCTCTAAGAAACATTGAGTTTAATAGTACAAATATAATTGAGTATTCTTGAAATTTGTCCAGAATTGTCTGATATTGACAAATGTGATCTTCAAGCTTTGTTTAGTCTGTTTTGGGGCTGTTATAACAGAATAACAGACTAGGTGACTTATAAACAATAGAAACCGATTTTGCAGTTATGGAGGCTGAGAAGTCCAAGGTCAAGGAACTGACAGATTCAGTCCCTGATATGAGCTTGCTTAGTGGTTCATAGGCATTCATCTGTTTGAAACCAGACAATCAATGGGTCTAGGCTGCCTATCACTACTTGAGTCAATTCAGCAGAGACAGGGTTGAAGCATATGTGAGTGTTTATTCTAATACTGCTAGCAGTATGGGAGAGCAGCCTGTCATCCACAAAAATCTGCTCTGCAGACCCCATAAACCAGCTGTTTATATAGGGTAGGACAATGATTACATGGGGAAGTTGGCAATGCAGGCTGAGTGGGACTCCATTGTTTGGGCAACAAGGTTGTTAATCTTTCCATGATAATAGGCAGTTCCTGAATAAGATTGGACCACATTCCAAGGTTGATTCCTAGGTCCAAGGTTGACTCCCAGGTCCTGGCAGTGTACAACTCCCAGCCAGGTCAGAATATCCTTTCTTTAACCAACACAAGGTAATCATGGTTAACAGAGCATGAGCATCATTAATATTTCCCATAACCATAGCTATTCCCCAATATTCTATTTTTGCCCCTAACGTATTTGCTGTGTCCTCACATGGCAGAAGGGAGTTCTCTGGGACCTCTCTCTCTCTCTCTCTCTCTCTCTCTCTCTCTCTCTCTCTCTCTTTCTCTTTCTCTATCTTTTAGTTTAAATCTTTATTGTTGAAAGTTTACATATATCTGGGGTCTTTTTTATTAAGGGCAATACCTTCATGATCTAATCACCTCCAAAGGTCCTACCTCCTAATCCCATCACATTGGGGATTAGAATTCAACATATGAATTTGGGGGTACAAGCATTCAGTGTGGATGAAAAAGGGCCACATGCTAACCTGACAAGTTCAGGAAAGGCCTTGAAATCTCAGGGACCTAAAGTAACCACAAAGGATGATCTGAAATTAAACCTTCTTTTAAAAAAAAAAAAAAAAAAAAAAGCAGTTTATGTCCTAGGCTAGAATCTTCCATGACAAAAGTCAATCTTTACCTTAACTAAGCCTGTCGTCTTTTGCATCTATGATAACATACCTTGGGAATGTCAGGACACCTCAGGGTACAACCAATGCACCAAAGCAGAGACTACAAATCCTCTTGTTGTTTTTATCATATTAATTGTTGACTGTTAACTATTCTGTACTGACTTATGTTAAAGATGGATCATTTTACTTATTATCCAATCCCAGTGGTTTCCCCCACTTTGCTTTCTCCAGCCTCCCTAATCTACCACCAATGACTTTCAACTAACCCACTTATGTCTTCTCTTTTGAGTATAATGTGTAAAATAAGGTGCAAAACTGCCATTCCCTGGAGCATTATCTCAGAGATTTTGCTTCTGGCAATTGTCACAGTTTTGTGACAGGCACCTTTCACAGACTCCAGAGAGGTGTTATCAGACAGCCAACCCCCTGAGTCAGAGGGAGAGGGCTGTCCCCCACCTTCATTCTTCTCTTCTCATATAAATGAATTTAAATGAGAGACTTCAGACTATTGTGTTGTGATAAAGCCAATTTATTAAAAAAATTAAAGCATGCACTTACTTCTTTAGTAAGGCAAGCAAATCTATACATCTGGTTTATGAAGTGCAAATGGGCTCTCAGTTAATCTGAAGAGCAAGTGGGGTGCTGGGTTTCTGCCTTCTATACCCTCTTATCTATAAGTTTTTTTTTAAATTCCTCTGCTTAGATATCTTGGTACAGATTAACTCTGAAGTTCCCCCCTTTCCCTTGTTATGGCTTTTTCCACAATTATGAGAAGCACCTGGAAACTCTATCGTGACCAATCAAAGACCGCTGGCTTCACTGAACAGTAGGGCATTCTTCTTTCCCCCTCTAACCTCCATTCTGCTGTCTTTTAGTAATTTCAGGGTGATTTAGCTATGTATTTTCTAGTTGCATTAAGATTCCCCCTCCTCTCCTGCATTCGTTTGTGAGAAGGAGAGGTTTTAACCTTTTGGTCTCAAGATAAGGTCCTGCTACAAGCTACCTACATAGCTTTTTGGCTTTAATTTTCCTGCCTCAGTTTCCCTATTCCAATTTATTAGAAAGAAGGCGATCACCAGAGTTAAGGGTCCTGGTAGAACACAAAGGATACTCAGGAGTCAGACAGCAAGGCAATATCTTTACTTCTGCAGGAGGGTGTGCAACCAACAAAGAGTCTGGTAAGCAAGCACATGGAGCAGGAAGGCCGCTCAGATTTTATTCCTGATGCAGTCTGCCCCTCATGCTAATTGGTTAAGGCTCAATTTCACTTTCTTGCATGATCAGCTAATTCAAAAAACAGGGAGGGGTTGAAATTTAAGAAACCAAAACTTAGAATGGTGGCCTCCTAAGTCATGTGATTTAGAATGATGGCCATCTCTCAAAATGGCTGCTCGTAAGCTAAGGAACTTCCTTCTTTGACAGAAAAGATTACGGGTTAATTCTCATAATTCTCACAATTCCCCCTTTTTTCTTATTTAACTGATTTCACTCTTTTCTTCTAACTCTGTCAGCATTAGTTGATTTTCATGTTCTGCAGTGTCTAGGACAGGGGTGGGCAAACTTTTTGACTCGAGGGCCGCAATGGGTTCTTAAACTGGACGGGAGGGCCGGAACAAAAGCATGGATGGAGTGTTTGTGTGAACTAATATAAATTCAAAGTAAACATCATTACATAAAAGGGTACGGTCTGTTTTTTTTTTAGTTTTATTCATTTCAAACAGGCTGGATCCGGCCCGCGGGCCGTAGTTTGCCCACGGCTGGTCTAGGAGAAGGAGATTGTTTTGTTTTGTTTTGTTTTGTTTTGTCAATGTGGTTTCAATTAACCTTTGGATAAGACCTCTCATACATGGGATGATACAACATCCCATTACTGTCATAACTCCTAACACGGTTATCAAAGAGGTGAATATGGATACCATCATTCCTTTCCACTTCCCAAACCATTGCTCTAGTAAATCAGAGAAAGGATCCTCAACCCCAGGATTCTCAGCTAACTCATTAGCTAAAGTTGTTAATCCCTATAGGGCCTTAGTGATGGTTCCATCTGAAGCTGTGTTGTTAGGGATGAATGTACAACATTGCCCCCCCCTCCCCTTCATTACACAAACTCCCCCTTTTTCTGCCAGAATCATATCCAAGGCCAACCTATTCTCCCAGGTCATCCTGCTGGTAGCATCTAGTATTTCAGCTGTACCTTTAACTGCATCTCAAGGAAAGTTGACAAACCTCTGTTGGTTTTAATAAATATAATTCATCCAATCTACATTTTTGTTGACAGTGGACCACCAGAACAGTACAGATTCAAACCCTGCAGCAATTTGACTTCTAGCCTTAAACTCATTGGCACTCTTCTTGGAACCCCAATGGAATCTATGTAAACACTGGAGGCCCGATGCATGAAGCTGGTGCAAGAGGCTCAGCCCCCACCGCCACCATGGCAGCTGCCTCTGCCTTGGCCCCCGCCGCTGCAGCAGCTTCGTCTGGAAGGTTGTCGGTCTAATTAGCATATTACACTTTTTATAATTATAGATGGGGATTAAAAGAGCCCTCTGAACTCTCTCTTTTCTTCCTAGTCTGTCTGTCCATTGAAAAAGGCTTATGGTATGCCAAAGTGAAAGGGATAGACAATTGTATCAGAGCACAAGTTCCACTCCAATGGCTAGGCAAGGCCGCAAGTAATGGTCCCCAGCAATACCACCAGACATCAGCACGGGTTATTGACAGAGCAGAAAGATTGGCTTCTGAGGATCCTCGACCATTTACATATCCAAATAAATTTCCCATGAACTCCGAATACTGTTCCCTTTCTACCTTGAGAGGCAGGAGGTATAATTTACTTCAGAAGATGAGGGCTGGATCATTTTGGGGAACCCTTGCTCTTTACCTGTGTTGGATGGGAGCAACAGGGAGTCTTACAGGAAGTGTTTCCCCAGGTGGTTTCCTCCTGATACAAGGCAAGCATACATTCCATCCCGTTACTGTTTGAGGCCTATTCAAATGGAAATGGGACCACTTGGGCCTCTGGCCTTCCTGCTGCAAAAGTTTAACAGTTGCTTTTATGTAGGGGGGGTACAGTATATTTAATCCATTCCACCCAGGCATTCATTTTCTTATATCCTTCTTCTATTTGCAAAGTTTGTCTTGAATCCTCAACTCAATTAGGGTCTCTTTTGTAGGATCATTTTGTGGTACAAAGGGATTTTCCCCCAGCTTAGAGGTAGAACGAGTCATGGTGGTGGCAGTGATGATGTCCTTGGGTGGGGCTACCAGTCTCAGAGCAAACCTCCCTTGGGGATCTTGTTCTGTGACATCTACTCCTAAATCTAGTCCTAGCCAATCTTTTGGCCTAGAGGCTGAAATATCCAAGTCATTCAAGTTATTTATAGTGAAGAGCAAGGGATTACACTGTAAGTTCTGGCAAGCATGGGGAGGGGTACCTCTATATAGATGTATTCTAGCCTTTAGTTGACTAAACTTTTTATCTGCTGGTCAGGATATAGCCATCCAGCCCTGGTAGGGTGGTCCACCATACATCATTCCAGGTAGGACAAGGGGATAGACCAGTGATCGGCAAACTCTGGCTCATGAGCCACATGTGGCTCTTTGGCCCCTTGAGTGTGGCTCTTCCACAAAATACCACGTGCGGGCACGCACATACAGTGCGATTGAAACTTTGTGGCCCATGCGCAGAAGTCAGTATTTTGTGGAAGAGCCACACTCAAGGGGCCAAAGAGCCACATGTGGCTCACGAGCCGCAGTTTGCCGACCACTGGGATAGACCATTCGCTCCCAGTGAGGTATCAAGATACATGTAAATGGAATAGGCCTGTAGCTGCCTTTGATAGTTTGGCAGGCATCAAACTGAAGGGTTATGGGCTTATCTCCCTTGGTCACATTAATCAATAACTTAACTGGGTAAGCATGATCCAGATTGTACACATTTACCCAGCCCACATTGTAAGCCCTTGCAATTTTTCAGAGCCCCAAAGCAAATAGAATATGATGGCCATTAAGACAGCTAACAGTTGCTTTAGTGTTAATTTCAAGGGACTATGTCCTGGTATGGCTGAAAAGTTGAGGTGTCTCTACCCTGAGAGGTTGGTGATACACCCTTAACCCAGGTGTGATAGGGTCCAACCTCATTCTGCAGGCAGAAAAGTGGTCTCAGGGGTAAGCAAGGCAAGGTAGGGTCCTTCCCAGGAGGGTTCCAACTTGTTTTTCTTCCAAGTCTTGATTAGAACATAGTCTCTCAGTTAATGGCGATGAACCAGAAACTCACGAGGAGGGTTTTGGGCTAGGAGGCCTTTTAACTTGAGAGATTAGAGTAGAGGAGATACCCAGTACATAGTTCTTAAAAAATTAATCTTTAGTCTCCATTGTAGGAAGATCTTGAGGCCTTCCTAAGTAGGGAAGGCCATACAGCATCCCATAAGGGGATAGCCCTACTCCTTCCTTGGAGCTGGTCTAATCCAGAGAAGTGCAATAGGGAGATATTTAGTCCCGGGGAGCTTTGTTTCCAGCATCAGTTTGGTGATCTGTCTCTTTAAAGTTTGGTTCATTCTTTCTACCCTTCCCAAAGAAGGGGGGTACGAGGGAGTATGACATTCCCATCTTATATCTAACCCATAATATCCTTAATAATGGTGATAGTAAAGTGGATCCCGTTATCAGAATCTATATTTTAATGTCTTCAATCCAATTTGTTAAGTGATCTACTAACACCAGTAGGTATTTTTGTCTTTCTACTTTGGGCATTTCTGTGTAATCCACCTGGATGCTTTGGAAGGATCTGAGTCGGGGAGGTCTTCTCCCTGGGAGTTGCTTCCTCAGGCCTGTTTATTAACCTTTCTGCAAGTAATGCAGCCCTCTTGGACCTGTTTTGCCACTGTCCTTAGAATGACATCGCACATAGCTTGTGGCCCCCTATGGGCCCCTTTGTGAAGGAGGGTCATAAGTTCTCTAATCATTTCCCTTCCATCAGGCAATTCCATTTTTCTTCTTTATCCTTCACAGCTCCTGTTGGAGACCGAGTGTAAGCTGACACGGTCCTTGCACCTAAAGGGGCTAGCAAGGCTGGGACCCTTACCCACACAGTTTTCCCAGACTTGTTTGGATGGCGGTTATCAGTAGAATGAGAGCAACCTTTGTAGAATGAGAACAGCCTTTCATGGCTTATCAAGAAGTCTGTAACTATTTACTGAGATTTGCTGTACCAAGAATTTGTCCTTCTGCTCTGTCTCTCCCTTAGAGATTAAGAGGAACAAAGAATACATTCCTCTTGACAGACCTCCTATTCAGTGTTTTGTGTATAAAAGGCATTGCGTGGTTAATAAACTTACTGCAGTTCCTCGATTGATCTGTAGTTCTCCCGATCCCGCTCTCCTGTCTTTCTTTCTTTTCTCAATTCCCACCTCCCTACCTCAGCCAGGTTCAACCTGTCAGGCTGGCCCTGACAAGCTCCCGTCTGTATTAATTGTCTCTCTTCCTCTGTGCTAAACTTTGGAATAACTTCAAGGAGTAGCAGGACTGGGACCAGAGTTAATATAGGAGTTTCAGATTGTCGTGCTGCCTCTTTAGCAGCCTCATCTGCCAACCTATTTTCCCCAGGCTTCCAGGGTCCCCCCTTTTGATGACCCGGTGTGTAGACAATAGCAATTTCTTCTTGCATCATCAGGTTGTCCAGTACTTGAGTTATTAATTTCAGACCATCCTTTGTGGTTACTTTAGGTCCCTTTTTGAGTTTGCAAGGCCACCACAGAGGCCTTCCCTGAGCAAGTCAGGTTAGCATATGGCCCCTTTTTGTCCACACTTATCAGGCTACCACCTAGTAATGTAGAAATGTAGAAAATTCATAGTCTCTCTACAAGAGACCAAACAAAAACCATAAACAAGCACTAATGGTTAAGACAGATGCACAGGAACAGATTAGAACTAAAATTTTAGGTGTTTGGTATTTTTTTCCATCTCACCTAGAATAAAATTCATTTGGGTTGGGGAAGAATATTTCCTTAGGTCAGAATGGTAGAGTTTCTAAAATGTACAGGGTGTGGTTATGTTTCTATTTTTAGGCTCACCATGCCTTGCCCCAGCACCTTGCCTTGCCCCAGCACCATGCCTTGCCCCAGCACCTTGTCTAAACACTTAAGCACTAATAGAAAGACTCAGACCCCCTTCCACATATCCGTGAGACTGAAGGCCAACCTGAAAGGAAACCAGCAACACAGTACCCATTTTCCTTACCATAAATTTATAAATTTGTAACACTAAATCTGAATTTTGATAACTCCTTTTGGAATAGGCAGAGGCCTACCTTAGCTCTATTACTAAGAGTGATATTTAAATGTATTTAAGAACAGAAGACATTGGCTTATTGTCTGTTAACTATGCATGTACTTCAAATGAACAAAACTTTAATATTAAATCACTTATTTATTAAATTTATTATTAAATTTTAATTGATTTAATAATTTATTTAATTTATTAACTATTTTTATATAAAAATGTATACTCATGGATTTAAACAAATGACAGTATAGAAACAGGGTGAAAAGTAAAAACTACTCATTTCTTTATTTATTTTCCACAGCGTAACTTCAGCTAATGGTTCCTTCTATACTTTAAATTATTTGACGTTTCTTTAATTCAGGCTAGCATATCTCTTTGATTTAAAATAATTTATTCAGTTTTTACTGGGTTATACCTAATGCAGATATCAAAGAAGTAAAACACAGCTAGTATTTAGATTCTTATCCAAAGAACACCTTAACTATAAGGCTTCAGAGGTAAAAGTAGGACTTGTTATAGTTTAGGTTCCCAGGAAGCATCACTCAGGCCCTGGCTCCATCTCAGAGTTCTCCCCACCAGTCCACTGCACCCTTCCCAGAGAGAGATTTGCAAATGAACAGCTGACTATGCCATCTGTGGCCTTCATTCAACTAAGGAGAAGGCTCTGCAATCTCCCAGCCTACTTTCTCCTTTCTGGCTTCCATTCCCCTCACTTGCCTCCCATCCCCTCACCCTGCACCATGCTTTGGACATACCAAGCTCCTTGTGGTTCACAAAATATAGTGCCCTTTCCAGCCATGTTCTTTTCCAAGCTGTGCGGATGACTAGTAGTCGAGTTTCTTCATTGCCTGGAAATCCCTAGTCCCTCCTCCTTGACCAGCTGACAATGTTCTCCTCTGTGCTTTGCTCAACCCATGAGTGTCCCTGTATCATCCATTCCTGGTTTTCCTGACCTCTGTCAGTCCTCATGCCCAGACATCCTGAGGTGCACTTGTGCTTAGGAGTTCTTTAAAGACTAGGGGATAACAGCTCTTCTCGCCAGCCACATCTCTCCCCACAGTCCTTAGATCTCTAAGATAGGATACATCTGGAGCTTCTTTTTCTCAAAGCCTCAAGTGGCCCAGGTGGATAGCTTCTGGCAGGTGCATCTGGTATCTGGTTTAAAAGCTATCCCACCCTGATTACCTTTCCCAATGTCTTACCTCAGAAGCCTAAGTGTTCCGGGATGAAGGTACCCTCCTATATGCACACTGTGGGAAAGTTCCTTCCAGGTGAAGTAATCAACCACTTGAAACAACACCTTCAAAAACAAAATCTCCCAAAATCTATATATATATAAAGCCAGCGACTGGAACGCTGTAACGACCATAACAACCGGTTGCTATGATGCCCACTGTAGCCAGCGAACCAGCCTAATCGAGGGTGGGGCAGCCAGCAAACCCCCCCCACAGCCCCTCCCCCCAGCTGGCCCTGCCCCTGATCACCCCCCACCCAATAGGGGGCGGGGCCAGCTAGCCAACCTCCTGCAGCCCCTCCCCCTGGCTGGCTCAACCCCTGATGGACCCCCACTTCCCCCATTGGCCTTCAGCCCCTCTCCTTGGCTGTCCCCGCCCTTATTCCCCCCCCTACTCCAATAGGGGACGGGACTGGCCAGCTAACCTCCTGCAGCCCCCACCACCCCAATCAGCCCCTGCACTCTTAACAGGGGCAGGGCCGGCTGACCAACCACTCATGGACCCTCCCCCAGGCCGCTGGCCCCTGATCGGCTCTCCCTATCCCATTTGGGGGCAAGGCCAGCCAGCCCACCGCCCACAGCCCCTCCCCACAGCCAGTCCCACCCCCAATTTTCCCCCCACCCCAAACAGGTGCAGGGCCCACCAGCCAATTGCCCTCAGTACCTCCCCCAAGCCTGCCCAGCCCTGATCAGGCCCTGATCAGGGTGGGCCAGCTGGCCAACCTCCCGCCATTTCCTCCTCCGACAGGCCTGGCCCCAATCTGCCCAGATTGGGGCTGGGCCAGCCAGACCCACTCATGCACGAATTCATGCACTGGGCCTCTAGTAACTTCATAAGCAAGATTAGTAAGTTTGTGGTGGAGGGAGGAGAGGCGAGGACACAAGGACAGCCCAAGATGGGGTCTGGACAAAAAAGGGAAGCTCTTGAGGGTCCTGGGATACACTGCAAAGGGAGGGACTGCAAAACTTTCTTCTGGGTGTCATCTTTGTGCCAATTTAATTCTACACAAATATGATGGTTGCTCTTCTGTGCACTGCAGGGCTAGGCATGCCCTGTTGGCCTGCTGGCTCCATGAAGACAGGGGCGAGGCTGCCTTGACACAATCTACAACAGTGCTCTGCACATGATAGTTGCTTAGTCCAAATGTGTTCATAGGAGGCCATGGGAACATGGTCTGAGGCTAAGACAAAAATAAATGTCATGGTCCAGCCTATCATACAAAACTGTTTTGAGGTAATCTCCATTCTAGGGGTGCTCCAGAGAAGGTTGGCAGGAGACAAGCATAAAAGCAGGTAGGGGCCATCTCTTAGAAAGTTTTGAATGTCAGTCTGAGAAGTTTATCCATACTCTGATGAGTTTTTTCAATAGGATAGCAACATGATGCATTTTATATTTTAAGAAAATTGATCTCTCACAATTAATTGCTTTTATAATTTTGAGCAATATTCTGGAACATGAAACATGCTTTCAACCAAACTTGCCCATTTCATAAACATAGTTCAGACTCTTAGTTAGACTGGTTCTTCAGGTTTCCATTTGAAGCCATCTGTGAGCTGTCTGGGGAATGTGTCTGGGGTATGCTCTTCTTTTTCTTTCTGTAAGGAGGTAACAAGTATAGTCTAGAGGTGTGTGATTATGATGATGATTGCAGCCGCCTCTCTCCCTGTGTCCTCCACATCTCTCAGTGCCTCTTGCTTACACACTGAATATCTACTTATTTAGATTTGGTCTACATTGAAATTAAACGCTTAACTAATTATGAAGAGATATTTTGGTAAACAAATGAACAGAATAAAGGAGTATTTAAGGAAAACATTGGTAGGTGAGGACTTGAAATCACCGCAACGTGCCTTTCATTCCAGGCTAACACTACCGTTCTGGTGGAATAGTGAAAAGAGAGTTTCTGAACTGAGTGTAAAGTTGGCAGGATAAACTTTGAGGTCATTTTAGGTAGTATATTCTGGTATATAGATATTGAATCTCATGCCCCAGAAACTTGGCTGCATGTCACTGTCAGCATTCATTAACTCTGGAACCTATGAAGAAGCAAAAATTTGTCAACCTAGTTTAGAGTTTACTAAATAGAAACATTGTACTTATAATATCTTATAATTCAGAAGTTTCATAAATTCATGTTGCTCTGACCCCCAATTATAATTAATTATACTACTTAAAATATTTGTTTAGATAAAATTGACTCATGCAAAATGTAGATTCTTTATTTTCTCCTTCAAAGTGACCACTGTCTCCTGATCTCTGGAAAATTGATCTGCCATTTACATGCCATTTAAACTGAGGCACTGTGTATTTTGTTTCAATAGTTCATGTATAAATTGAAGATAATATAGATATCTTGTATAGCCCATCACACATAGTTGTTTTGATATTCAAAAGATATATCATGTGGACGGTTTAAAATACTATAAACACATAACATGTGGAATTAAAGAAGTCCAGTGTCCATATTCCTTTTTCTTTTTCTCTTAGCATATCAGGCTGTTTCCTCTTCTAACATCATGGTTAAGGTTCTGGTAAAGATGGTGGAGTAGGTAAATGTAGTACTCGCTGCCACCCACAACCACATGAAAATTACAACTAAAACATAGAACAACCATCATTCAGAACCACCTGAAATCTGGTTGAACGGAAGTCCTACAACTAGGGAATTAAAGAAGATACATATCAAAACTAGTAGGAGAAGCAGAGATGTGGGGCAGAATCACTGAACTGGCTGGTCCCACACTCATGTGTGGCAGTTTAAAATCAGGAGGGATATCTTGGGTGTGGAGGTTTCCCTGAGGTGTGAGGGGTCCCTGCTCCAGCCCAGGGTTCCAGTGCTGATAAGAGAAGTCCTCATAACTTCTGGTTATAAAAACCAGCAGGGATTGTGTCTGAGTGACACAGAAACTGCTGGAGTCCCACGTAGTTCCTTTTTTATAAAAATATACCTTTATTTATTTCAAAGAGAAAGGGAGAGGGAGAGAGAGCGATAGAAACATCAATGATGAGAGAGAATCATTGATTGACTACATCCTGCACACCCCATACTGGGGATCAAGCCCACAAGCCAGACATGTGCCCTGACCCAGAATTGAACGGTGACCTCCTCGTTCACAGATTGATGCTGAAGCACTGAGCCACACCAGCAGGGCCCAGACAGTTCCTCTTAAAGGGCCTGTGCATGGACTTACTCAGATTCACTCCCTCTGAGCTCCATGGGTAGGACAGCAGCTTGGAAGGAATGTGGGACATTAGGGAGGGAAGAACTAACTTGCCTGGAATCAGGGCAAGAGATGAAGGGGCACCTTTCTCCAAGACAAAAGTGCTGGCAGAGACCAGTGTTCCACTGTTCCACTGAAGAGCTTTCCCTGCCACAGAGCTGGTGGGCAGGGCACCATATCTGAATCTCCATCAACCTGGCTCACACTTTTTTTCCTGCCCTGGTGATTCCCTGAGACTGTGCCCCTCCCTAATTGCTTATCCATTCTAGTGGCTTTTCCATACAACTGGCCTCTCTTGTTCTCATGCTTCAGGCTTACATAACATCCCTCAGACAAGCAGCAGCTGGCCTCAGCATGCCCTGTACCTCTCAAAAAGTGTCCCTAGACCCAGCACTAGTGGCAGCCTGCCTTGGTTCATAGCTTGACCTCTCCTGGGCACCTCTAAGCTCAACACAAGTAGCAACCATCTGCAGATTGCTTTGTAGCTCAAGCTGGTGGCCTCTGGAAGGGCATAGGCAGTGGTTGACTTTGTACCTCTCAGGAGGCCTCATAGCTAGTGCACCCAATGGTCAGCTTCCACCATACCAGATTACAACCCTATCAGCTCCACAAGGGACACATTCAATGGGTAGACTTGGTGAGTACCAAAGCCTCACTGAAGCAAGTCCTTATCTATAAGGGTGTTTCCTTCATAGCAGCTCTTCTGCTGTAGTTGCAGCTAATCTTTGCAACTGATTGGCCTGGCGTCAATTTCTCCCAGTGACACCAAAATTAATCAAGGCTCAACTACAATAGGATAGTGTACAGAGTTCACACAGGGTTGCACCTAGAGTGCCAAGCTGAGGTGACTGGGGAGGCTGAGCCACTGGGTCCTGTAGGACACCTACTACACAAGGCCACTTTACCAAGTCTGGGACACAGCAAATCTACCTAATACATAGAAACAAACACAGGGAAACAGCCACAAGGCAGAGACAAAGAAACATGTCACAAATGAAAGAATAGGAGAAATCTTCAGACAAAGAACTAAATGAAATGGAAGCAAGAAAATTACCTGATACAGAGTTAAACGCAATCGTTATAAGGATGCTCAAGGAACTTACTGAAAATTTCAAGGAACTTAGTGAGAATATCAACAACATAAAAATGGACCAGTTAGAAATGAAGGATACTTTAACTGAAATAAAGAATAGCTTAAGGGAATCAACAATAGAGTAGAGGATACTGAGAGTCAAATCTAGAATTAGTAATATGAGGAAGCAAAAAACACCCAATCAGAACAGCAAAAAAAAAAAAAAAAAAAAAAAAAAGAATTAAAACATTTGAAGACAGTGTAAGGAGCCTCTGGGACACCTTCAAGCGTACCAACATCCGAATTATGGGGGTGCCAGAAGAAGAGAGCGAGCAAGAAATTGAAAACCTATTTGAAGAAATAATGACAGAAAACTTCCCCTAACTTCTGAAAGAAATATACTTACAAGTCCAGGAAGCACAGAGAGTCCCAAACAAGAGGAACCCAAAGAAGCCCACAACAAGACACATCATAATTAAAATGCCAAGGGACAAAGAGAGAATCTTAAAAGCAGCAAGAGCAAAGCAATTAGTTACCTACAAGGGCTCACCCATATGACTATCAGCTGATTTTTCAACAGAAACTTTGCAGGCCAGAAGGGAGTGGCAAGAAATATTCAAAGTGATGAATAGCAAGAACCTACAACCAAGATTACTCTACCCAGCAAAGCTATCATTTAGAATTGAAGGTCAGATAAAGAGCTTCCCAGATAAGAAAATGCTAAAGGAGTTTATCACCATCAAACCAGCATTACTTGAAATGTTGAAGAGTATTATTTTAAAAATATTTTTATTGATTTCAAAAAGGAAGGGAGAGGAAGAGAGAGATAAAAACATCAATGATGAGAGAGAAACATTAATTGGTTGCCTCCTGCACGCCCCCATACTGGGGATCGAGCCCAAAACCTGGGCATGTACCCTGACCTGGAATCAAACTGTGACCTCCTAGTTCCTAGATCGACGCTCAGTCACTGAGCAAAGGGTATTCTTTAAGGAGAGAAATAAGGAGAAGGAGAAGGAGAGGAGAAGACAAAGAAGAAGAAAATGTGAACAATAAAATGGCAATAAGTACATATCTATCGATCATTGAATCTAAAAATCAAAATAGAAGAATAAGGAATCTAATGAACAAAATAGACTGATGAATAAAATGGAACCAGAAGCATGGAAACATGGAACAGACTGACGAATATCAGAGGGAAAGGGGATGGGGGTGGGAAGAGGTTAATCAAAGATCTTATATGCATATATACATTACCTATGGACACAGATAATAATGTGGTAAAGGCCTGGGCTTGGGTAGGAAGGGGTCAATGGGAAGGGGGAAAAGGGTGACATCTGTAATACCCTCAACAATAAAGATTAAGAAAGAAAAAGGATAGGTATTAGTTTTCCTTTGAATGTTTGGTAAAATTCACCTGTGAATCCATCCAGTCCAGGACTTTTGTTTTTGGGGAGTTTTTGGGCTACTGTTTTTTTTTGTTGTTTTTTTAAAAAATATATTTTATTGATTTTTTACAGAGAGGAAGGGAGAGAGATAGAGAGTTAGAAACATCGATGAGAGAGAAACATCGATCAGCTGCCTCCTGCACATCTCCCACTGGGGATGTGCCCACAACCCAGGTACATGCCCTTGACCGGAATCGAACCTGGGACCTTTCAGTCCACAGACTGATGCTCTATCCACTGAGCCAAACCGGTTTCGGCTGGGCTACTGTTTTAATTTCATTAGTTGTAATCAGTCTATTCAGATTTTCTGATTCTTGCTGATTTAGTTTTGGAAGATCATACACCATGATCAAGTGGGTTTTATTCTGGGGATGCAAAGTTGGTACACTACTCACAAATCAATAAATGTGATATACCACCTAAAAAAAAATAAAGATAAAAATGCAAAAAATTTTTGATAAAATCTAGCACCCATCCTATATAATAAAAGCCTACTATGCAAATCGACCGAATGGCAGAACAACCAGTCACTATAACATGCACTGACCACCAGGGGGCAGACGCTCAATGCAGGAGCTGCCCCCTGGTGGTCAGCACACTCCCACAGGGGGAGCGCCGCTCAGCCAGAAGCCGGGCTCATGGCTGGCGAGTGCAGCAGCAGTGGCGGGAGCCTCTCCCACCTCTACAACAGCACTAAGGAGCAGCAAGCTGAGCAGTAAGGAGCAGCAAGAAGGCAGGCAGTAAGAAGCAAGTGGTCCTGGACTGCGAGAGGGATGTCTGCCTGCCAGCTTAGGCCCGCTTTCTCAGGGAGCAAGTCTAAGCCGGCAGGCAGACATGCCTTGAGGTGTCCTGGATTGTGCGAGGGCGCAGGCCGGGTTGAGGGCCCCTACCCCCCACCCCAGTGCACAAATTTTGTGCACCGGGCTTCTAGTTTATGATAAAAACTCTCAGCAAAGTGGGAATAGAGGAATCAACCTTAACATAATAAAAGCCATATATGACAAACCTACAGCCAACATCATAATCAATGAAAAAAACTATGAGTGTTTCCCTTAAGATCAGGAACAAGGCAGGAATGTCCATTTTTACCACTGTTATTCAACTTAGTACTGGAAGTCTGAGCCTCAGCAATTAGACAAGAAGAAGTAAAAGGCATCCAAGTTGAAAAGGTGAAGTAAAAATGTCATTATTTGTAGATGATATAATACTATATACAGAGAACCCTAAAGACTCCACATACAAAAGTACTAGACCTGATAAATGAATTCAGTAATTGCAAAATTAATACAAAATTAATATTCAGAAATAGTTAAATTTTTATACACTAATAAATAACTAGAAAGAGAAACTAAGAAAACAATCTCACTTACAATTGCAACAACAAAACAAAATAAGTTACCTAGGAATAAATTTATCCAAGGAGGAAAAAGATCTGTATTTGGAAAATTATAGGATACTGAAGAAAGAAACTGAACAAGATACAAATAAGTGGAAACATATACCATGTTCAGGGATAGGAAGAATTAACATCATTAAAATGTCCATACTACCCAAAGCAATCTATAGTTTCAACACAATTTCTATCAAAATACCAATGGCATATTTTACAGAACTAAAACAAATATTCCAAAAACGTATATAGAACTACAAAAAACACTAAATAGCCATAGCAGTTTTGAGAAAGAAGAACAAAGTTGGAGGAATTACACTATCTGATATCAAACTATACTTCTGGGACATAGTAATCAAAACAGCATGTTACTAGCATAAAAAGAGAACTATAGATCAATAGAACAGAATAGAGATCCCAGAAATAATCCAACACCATTATTGTCAATTAATATTTGAAAAAGGAGTAAAAAACATACAATGAGGTATGGATGACAGAGAGACCAGAGAATGGGGCTATTGCATTCCATAAGATTGATGCCATGAGAAGGAGAGTGCTCCACTCAAGATAAATGGGGTCTGCAGTGTGGGAGAGGGACTCAGCACAGGGATCCCGGCAGCTGACCCTTCAGCTCTTTCCCAGAGCCACAAACCCCTGTCTCTCCTCACACAACTCTAGTCTACTCCATCCTCCTTCTGTGAGAGCCCAGGGTGAGCTGCTGTGAACGAGTTTAATTGGCCCTTTAAGAGAGTGCCTGTGCACACAGCAGACTCCCATCTCTCCCTGGGAGACAGAATCCCTGCTGATTTTCACAGCCAAAATGTTATGTGGGCACCCCTTCTTGTGTCTGGTGCTCTGGGATGGGGAGCCCAGAGAGGGGTTAGATCCCTTTCTTTTCAGTGGAACCTTTGCAGCTGACATATCCGTCCAGAATCTCGGCTGCCTATGAGAGCAGGGCCAGTCCCCTTTGTGTCTCTACCCTTCCTGCCTGTCTTGATGTGCCTTCTTCTATAAATCCTTGGTTTTAGGACTTCTGTTCAGGTTGTCTTCAGTTGGTTATTCAGGTTGATTGTTCTACATTTTAGTTGCAGTTCCATTTTGGTTCTGGGAGGAAGTAAATGCAGCTTCTACCTACTCCACCATCATCTTCCATCCTCTTTTTGTTTGTTTTTTAGATTTCACATGTAAGTGACATCATATGGTCTTTCTCTGTCTGACTTATTTTGCTTAGCATAAAGCCCTTAAAGCCTATCAATGTTGTCATAAATGCAAGATTTCCTCCTCTTCCTCCTCCTCCTCCTTCTTTTTGTTAATCCTGACCCAAGTGTATTTTTCCCATTTATTTTTTTTAAGAGAGAGTGGAAGGGAGGGAGGGAGAGAGAGAGAGAGAGAGAGAGAGAGAGAGAGAGAGAGAGAAGAGAGAGAGAGAGAGAGAGAGAGAGAGAGAGAGAGAGAGAGAGAAACATCCATGTAAGAGAAACACATTCATTGGTTGCCTTTCACACTTGCCCCAACCAGGACTGGGGATCAAACCTGCAACCCAGGTATGTGCCCTTGACTGGGAATTGAACCTACAACCCTTTGGTACATGGGCCAATGCTCTAACAACTGAACAACACAGGCTAGGGTGAGATTTTCTTCTTTTTATGGCTGAACAGTATTTCATTTTGCATATCTTTTCTTTTCATTTTTAAATGTATTTTTATTTTTTATTTATTGATTTTAGAGAGAGAGAGAAATGTCTATTTGCTGTTCCATTTATTTATGCATTCATTGGTTGATACTTTATGTGCCCTGACAGGATCAAACCAGTGATCTTGGCATATCAGGACGATGCTCTAACCAACTGAGCTACTGGCCAGGGCTCTTTTTATTAAAGTATAGTTGGCACACAAGTTTAAGGTGCAATATATCTTAAAATGAGATCACCATACTGGGTCTAGTAAGCATCCGTATCTATGCAAACTTATCACACTACTATTGTCTATATTTCCTTTCACCCTTTCACCTATCCCTTCTGTTCCCTCCCCTCTGACAACCATCAGTTTGCTCTTTGTTTCTGAGTCTGTTTTTGTTTTGTTTGCTTATTTGTTTTAATTTTTTAAAAAATATATTTTATTGATATTTTACAGAGAGGAAGGGAGAGGGATAGAGAGTTAGACATATTGATGAGAGAGAAACATTGATCAGCTGCCTCCTGCACACCCCCCACTGGGGATGTGCCCACAACCAAGGCACATGCCCTTGACCAGAATCGAACCTGGGACCCTTCAGTCTGCAGAGCCAAACGGGCCGGGGCTGTTTTGATTTTTTAAATTTCATATAGATAAGTGAAATCATATGGTGTTTGTCTCTCTCTGTCTGACTTATTTAACTTACCATAATATCCTGTAGATCCATCCATGTTGTCACAAATAGTAATATTTTATTCTTTTTATTGCCAATTAATATTCCAGTGTGTGTGTGTGTGTGTATATCACATCTTCTTTATCCAATCATTATTGATGGATACCTAGGTTCTTATGTATCTGGGCTAAATACACTAATAAAAGACAAAATGCTAATTGACCATACCTTCGCTACACCCTAAGCCACGACCATCAGCCAATCAGAGCGACTATATGCAAATTAACCCAACCAAGATGGCGGCCAGCAGCCATGGAGCTGGAGCAAGCAGGAGGCTTGGTTGCCCGGGAGATGGAGGAAGCCAAGCTTCCCGCCTGCCCTGAGCTGGCTGTGGCCTCTGCTCATGGCAACAAAGTTTCAATTATAGAAGACAAATAAATCCCAGATACCTGCTTCCAGCCAGCCTTCACTGGGAGCTTGGGTGGCTGGGGGCCCTGGCCAGCCTGAAAACAGCCATCAGCCCCTCACCCAGGATGGCCACACCCTCATGGGGTGAGGGTCACCGCTGGGGTCTTAGCCAGCTGAAAATGGCCCTCAGCCCCTCACCCAGACTGGACAGGCACCCCAGTGGGGACCCCCACCCTGAAGGAGCTGTGGCCAACCTGCAAACAGCCATCAGCCCCTCACCCAGGCTGGCCAGGCACTCCTATATAATAAAAGGGTAATATGCAAATTGACCCTAACAGCAGAAGGACTGGGAATGACTGGTCACTATGACACACACTGACCACTAGGGGGCAGATGCTCAATGCAGGAGCTGCCCCCTGGTGGTCAGTGAGCTCCCACAGGGGGAGCTCTGCTCAGCCAGAAGCCAGGCTGACAGGTGCTAGTACAGTGGTAGTGGTGGGAGCCTCTCCCTCCTCCTCAGCATTGCTAAGGATGTCCTACTGCAGCTTAGGCCTGTTCCCCGCTGGCAAGTGGACATCCCCTGAGGGCTCCTGGGCTGCCAGAGGGATGTCTGACTGCCAGCTTAGGCCCAATCCCCCAAGGAGCAGGCCTAAGCCAGCAGGTGGTCATCCCCTGAGGGGTCCCAGACTGCGAGAGGGCACAGGCCGGGCTGAGGGACTCCCCCGAGTACACAAATTTTTGTTCACTGGGCCTCTAGTTGTAAATAATGCTGCAATGAACATCGGGATGACTGTATCATTTTGAATTAGTGTTTTGGATTTCTTCAGAAAACACCCAGAGGTAGAATTGCAGATTCATCTAGTAGTTCTCTTTTTAATTTTGTGAGGACTCTCCATACTCTTTTCCATAGTGGCTACACCAATTATGTTCCCACCAACAGTGCACAAGGGTTCCCTTTTCTCCATATCATCACCAACACTTTATATTTCTTGGCTTTTTGATTATAGCCATTCTAACAGGCTTGAGGTAATATCTTACTGTGGTTTTGGTTTGCTGTTTCCTGATGATTATTTTTTCATGTACCTGTTGGTCATCTGTATATCTTCTTTGGAAAATTTTCTATTCAGATTCTCTGTTCATTTTTAAATCAGACTGTATGCATTTTTTTTTTTTTTTTTGCTATTGAGTTGCATGAGTTCTTTATATAGTTTGCATATTAACCCCTTATCAGATATATAATTTGCAAATATTTTTTCTCATTCAGCAGGTTGTCTTTTCATTTTGTTGATGATCTTAGCTGTACAGAAGCTTCTTAATTTGATATAGTCTCACTTACTTATTTTTGCCTTTGTTGCCTTTGCTTTTGGAGTCCGATCCTGAAAATCATAGCCAAGACTGATGTCAAGGAGCTTACTTCCTATGCTTTCTTCTAGGAGTTTTTGGTTTCAGTTCTTACATTTAAATTTTAATCTACTTTGAGTTAATTTTTGTGTATGGTGTAAGACAGTAGTCTAGTTTCATTCTTTTGCATGTTGTCCAGTTTACCAACATCATTTATTGAAGTGGCTATCCTTTCTCCATTTTATATTCTTGACTCCTTTGTCATAAATTAATTGATTATATAAGTGTGGGTTTATTTCTGGAATCTCTATTCTGTTTCATTTGATATGAGTGTCTGTTTTTATGCCAATACCATGCTGTTTTGACTACTATTGATTTGTAATATAGTTTGAAAGTAGGAAATGTGATGTCTCCAGCTTTTTTTCTCCTTTCTTAAGATTGCTTTGGCTTCAAGATCTTTTCTGGTTCCATACAAATTTTATAATTTTTTGTTTGTTTTTCTGAAAAATGCCATTGGCATTTTACAGAGGTTGCATTGATTTTGCAGATCGCCATGTGTAAAGACATTTTAGCAACATTAGTTCTTCTAATCCATGAGGACTGAATATCTTTTTGCTTAATTGTATCTTCTTTAATTTATTTCATTAATGTCATACATTTTCAGTGTATAGGTCTTTTAGCTCCTTGGTTAAATTTATTCCTAGGCATTTATTCTTTTTAATGCCATTGTAAATGAGATTGTTTTTTTAATTTCTCTTTCTGATAGTTTGTTATTAGTGTATAGAAATACAATAGATTTAAAAAATATTTTTATTGATTTTGGAGAGAAAGAGGCTGGGAGATAGAGAGAGAAGAGAGAGATAGAGATAGATAGATAGATAGACAGATAGATAGATAGATAGAGACATCAATGATGAGGGAGAATTATTGATCGGCTGCCTCCTACACAAACCTCACACTGAAGATCAAACCTGCAATCGGGGCCTGTGCCCTGACCAGAAATTGAACTGTGATCTCCTGGTTCATAGGTAGACGCTCAACGCCTGTTGGTCTGTATTGATTTTGTATTCTGCAACTTTACTGAATTCTTTTATTTTTTCTAACAGTTTTCTTGGTGAAGTCATATTATTTGTAAATAGTGACAGTTTTACTTCTTCCTTTCCAATTTGAATGCCTTTTGTTGATATTTCTTGCCAATTGCTTTAGTGGGGACTTCCAATACCATGTTGAATTAAACTGGTGAGGGTAGGCTTTCTTATATTGGTCCTGATCATAGAAGAAAAGCTTTAAGGTTTTCACTGTTGATATGATATCAGCTGTGGGCTTGTCATATATGTCCTTTATTATGTTGAGCTATGTTTTCTCTATACTCACATTGTTGAGAGTTTTTAATAATAAATGGATATTTAATTTTGTCAAATACTTTTTCTGCATATGATGACATAATTTTTAATCTTTAATTTTTTAACACAGTGTGTCACATTTATTTATTTGCAAATGTTGAACCATTTTTATACCCCTGGAATAAATTTCACTTGATCATAGTATATGATTATTTTAATGTGTTGTTGGATCTGCTCTGCTATAATTTTGTTGAGGAGTTTTGCATGTATTTTCATCAGAGATTGACTTGTAATTGTTTTTTCTCATTGTGTTCTAGTCTGGTTTTGCGATTAGGGTAATACTGTTCTCATAAAATGAGTTTGGAAGTGTTCCCTCCTCTTCTATTTTTTTTTTTTTTGTTTGAAGCGTTTGAGAGAATTGGTATTAGTTATTCTTTAAATGTTTAGTAGAATTCACCAGTGAAGCTACCTAGTCCTGGCCTTTGTTTTTTGGGAGGTTTTTGATTACTAATCCAATCTTCTTACTAGTAATTTCTCTTTTCAAATTTTCTATTTCTTCATAGTTCAGTTTTGGAAGATTAGATGTTTCTAGAAATTTACTTTTTCTTCTAGGTTGCCAAATTTGTTGTTGTATAATTTTTCATAGTAGTTCTTATGATCCTTTGTATTCCTGTAGTATCAATTGCAATATGTCTTTCATTTATGATTTAAACCCTTTCTTTTTCTCTTGCTAAAACTTTGTCAGTTTTGTTTACCTTTTAAAAGAACCATTTCTTAGTTTCATTGATCTTTTTTATTGTGTTTTTAGTCTCTATTTCCTTTATTTCTGCTCTGTTCTTTGTATTTCTTTCTTTCTCCCAACTTTGGTGTTTCATTTGCTCTTCTTTCTAGCTTCATGAGGAGTAAAATTAGGTGGGATATTTATTATTTCTTGAGGTGGGCATTTATCGCTATGGACTCTCCTAACAGCTTTTGTTCCTTCATACCATAGATTTTGGTATGTTGTACTTCCAAATTTGTTTGTCTCAATGTATTTTTTAAATTTCTCTTGTGATTTTATCATTTACCCGTGGTTGTCAGTAGCATGTTATTTAATCTTCACATATTTGTGATTTTTTTTTCAGTTTTCTGTAATTGATTTCTAATATCATAATATTGTGGTTGGAAAATATGCTTGATGTGATTTCAATTTTTTAAAATCTATTAAGACCTCCTTTGTGGTATAATATATGGTCTATCCTAGAGAATGTTCCATGTGCACTTAAGAAAAATGTATATTTTGCTGCTTTTGGATGGAATGTTCTGTATATATCTGTTAGGTTTATCTGCCATTTAAGGCCAATGTTTACTCATTGATTTTGTGTCTGGATGATCTATCCATTTATGTAAGTAGGGTATTAAAGTCCTCTATTATTATTGCATTTCTGTCTATTTCTTTCTTTAGGTCTGTTAATATTTGCATTATACATTTAGGTATTCCTCTTGTTTGATCTTATAGAATTACACATGAGCCTTTATTGGAAGATAATAGCATCAAAGTCCTGTCTATTCCCTTTCAAAACACTATCCTCTCCTCTTGATACACACAGGATATACTAGTATAGGGTGTCCTAAAAATATATATACAAACACTTTAACAATTGAAAGCTGTTAAATGAAAATAAAATGTATTTTAATAAACACTGCCTTTGTAATTATTCAAAGTGTATGTATACATTTTGGGGGACATCTGTATAATAATGGAGGTCATGTGGAGAGTTTCATCAGACTATATATTTTTTGGAGTGTGCCTGCAGTAGATGGATGGGTGCTGATGGCTAAGAAAACACTAAAACTAAAAAGACCTCTCTCAGTATCTGTCAGTATCTACCTACTAAACCTAGGACCAACAGCTCCCCCCATCTTCAACTTCTTCCTGACCAAAATCTTTTGAAAATTGTTTCTTAAATTGTTAGCATACAAAAGATCTTGCTTCACCATTCTCCTAAAATGTTTAAGAGATGACTGGCCCATTCTTAATGAAACTAAGTTTTCAGTCCTCGTATGAAGTAGCTGTCATTTTCTCCTTAACGCAGAAGGTAAAAGTCAATACAACATCTGGCAAAGCCCCTTTCTGGAAGAGCACTCTGGTCCAGGAGTTCAGCACAGAACAAAGGGCTTGGTAGGGTAGAGGTGAGGTTGGGATGGAGGAAGTGAGAAAGGGATGCAAGTCAAGGTCAAGAGCCCATCTCTGTATGACACGCACTCAGTATCTGGCCCCAGCAGTGAGACAGGTGGTTAGATACCTCATCTTCATGTCTCTATTCTTATCCCTTGTCTTCAAACAGTCCCAACTAATCATTTTGTTCCATTCTCCAACCTACCATGTAGGCTCTGGGCTTGAATTACCAAGTAGAATTCTCACAGGATCTTTAAAATTATAACACCATTTAATTAATATTGGCTTGAAAGAATTCTAAATAGTAGGCTATTTAAAAAGAAGCGGGGCTCTCCTGGCTGGCGTGGCTCAGTGGTTGAATGTTGACCTATGAACCAGGAGATCATGGTTTGAGTCCTGGTCAGGGCACATGCCCAGGTTGCAGGCTTGATCCACAGTGTGGGGCATGCAGGAGGAAGCCAATCAATTATTCTCTCTCATCATTGATGTTTCTATCTCTCTCACTCTCCTTTCCTCTCTGAAATCAATAAAAAAAATTTTTTTTTAATAAATAAGGAAGGCTCTTAAACCCATAGATCAGCCATAGCTTCACTAAAACTGGGACTACAGACATTACACCTCCTGATATGATGCAATGGGAAGTTTTCAACACCACCTATGTAGTATTATTGCAATTTTTAAAAAATGGAGCTTAAATTACCCAAGCCTGTAGAACTAGCTACCATCTTATAGGAAACAGCAGGGGACAGTGAAACAATCTAAATGACACCATGAGGATGTCACCAATCAATCCAGAATGTGTAAAACTCCACTGAACAAGGGACCAGCACCCCCCCCCCCCCAAACTAAGGGCATAAAAAGGGAGAGAAAAGATGGTTATAAAAGAGGCTTACAGGACAAATTAACCAAATGCAATATGTGGAATTTGTTTTGATCATGATTCTACCAAAGCAATTGTGAAAACAGGGTTTTAAGATCATATGTACTATATAAAAAGATTATTGTAATTTTGTTGGATATGATAATAGTATGATGATTATGTTTCTTAAAAAATCCTTATCAGTTACAGATGCATACTGCAGTATTTACAGATTAAAAATGACATGATAAGAGAGATTTGCTTTAACATATTCTGAAACAAAATACCAGTGTTTGTGGGAGAAAAAAAAAGAAAAAGAATAGGAGCAAAATGCTGATAATGTTTGAAGCTGGGAGATAGGTATATGATGGTTTATTGTATCATTCTCTCTACTTTTTATACGTTTGAAACTTTCCATAATAAATGTTGCTAAGTGGTTAGGCAGGGGTCCTCAAACTTTTTAAACAGGGGGCCAGTTCACTGTCCCTCAGACCATTGGAGGGCCAGACTATAGTTTAAAAAAAAAACTATGAACAAATTCCTATGCACACAGTGGTGGCAAAAACACCCGGCGGGCCGGATAAATGTTTTCGGCGGGCCGCATGTGGCCCGCGGGCCGTAGTTTGAGGACCCCTGGGTTAGAGCATTGGCCTGCACACTGAAGGGTCAAAGGGCATGTACCTGGGTTGCAGGTTCGATGCCCAGCCCCAGTCATGGCACGTGCGGGAGGCAGCCAATCAATGCCTCTCTCTCCCCTCTTCTTCCCACTCCACTATCTCTGAAAAGCAATGGAAAAAAATATCCTTGAATGAGGATTAACAAAAATGAATAAATAAATAAGTAAAATGTTTTGTGGAGGGAAGCTTTTAGAATATATATGTGAGAGAAAAAGAGGTCTTATACTCTAATTCTATCTGTGAGATGGTGGGAGTTGAAAGAATTTGGGATATATTTTGGGGGCATATAAAACTGTTTTTTAGTAGTTCTAGAATAAATCAATTATGATTCCAAGGTTTTTGGACGTAAGTGACTGGGAGAATGGTCATGAACTTACCAAAAAACTGAAGGAGGCAGAAAACAGGGAGAGGTCAGCAGAACTCAGTTCAGTTTTAGCCACACTAAGTTTGACATGGCAGTTAGAAATGTCAGTGGACAGTTGGAGGTCCAGCTTTGAGGCTCCGGCAAGATGTTGGAGCTGACAATGTACATTTATGTGTCATCAGCCTAATAGGACTTGAAACATCAGGTCAAATTAAGGTCACTATGGGAGAGAATGTGGTTAAAGAAAAGTAGTGTGTGTTAGAGTAAGAATTTTCCAGAATCTAGGATGAGTACTAAGAAATTATCTGCAAAATTTCTCCAAGTCTAAAAAACAGAATTCAGTCTTTTGCAGTAACCAAATTCAACCTGTAGGAGCTATGAATTGGCTCCTGTTGTCTCTTTGCTCCCAAGGCTCCTAGAACCCTGTTGCTGGGGGGTTGCAGTAACGCTGCCTGGATGCAGCCTTATACTGGAATTTAAGCTTACAGCCAGCACTCCACTTCCCAAAGAAGTGGAGCTGTCATCAAAACTTGGACCTTGTGTCCTGCCCTGATTCCCTGGCTGCTTGTCAATATTTGATTTCCAGATCACAGGACCCCATCCATTGCCAAGGCTCAAGGCCTATCACTTAAAACAAACAAAGGAGGAAGTCAACAGAAATGGGTCAGATTAAACTGTCTACTTTTAGGTACTTTTTCCTACTTGGCTTGTTCCTGCTGGCCCCTCTCCTAAGACAGAAGGCAGGCAGTGATAACTCTGAGGAGTTTTTGTTTGCTTCCCCCACTGTGTGGCCCTAAATGACAATGACACGATTCATAAGCCAGTGTGATCTTAAAAGTCAGCAGAAAGGCAGCTGCAAGATTACTCTTCAATCTGTTGGGAAAATTCTTCCACTATATTTTATTTTGAATGTACACCTTTTCGTCCCAGCGAACCTTGGTGCTTGCTGCTGCCGTTGCACCTGGCTACCAGCAAAGCAGGGTTGGTGGTACAATTGAAAAGGACAGCTTTCAGGAAGGAGGTGGGCTGGGACTCGCATGGCAAATCCTCCCCAATTTAGTTAGTAATTTCAGCTACTTAGAGCGACAAGTAGTCTGTGAATTGGCAGTGGGCACCCAGCCCCCTCTGATTTGAAATTTACGCTTTCAGCTGAGATTTTGTTCTCAGTTTAAAGCCAGTTACCTTAATTAAAGTAACTCCAGGTCCTCCCAAGTTTATATCTAACGGGTGAGGATGGGGTGGTAAAGTCCTGAGGGATGGGAGAGTAGTGCTCTGTGCCTGGAGTCTGAAGTCAGACTGTCTGGAGCCGAAGCATCAAGTACTGTGGGGACCAATGAGGAGCAAATCAACCTCGCTCTGCCTCAGTTCCTCACCTCATCAGTCCAAGGAAGCTAGCAGTGTGTAGCTTACAGAGCTGTTGGGAAGTTTGAATTCATTGCCATAGGTAAGCCCCCTAGAGCTGTGGGTGTTAGTACCTATTTGGTTATGGCTGTCACCCTGTGCTGGCTCCCAGAGTCATACTCTCCCCATGGTAAGCATTCTGCTCCAAGTATGGACTAAACCTACTTTCTCTTAGCACTGCCAAGAAAGGCTGCAATAGTCATAAGAACTTAAGTTACAAGGTAGAACCAAAGGGAACTAACATCTCAGTAAATTTGAAGCCTGACACCAGCCCTGTAGGTACTCTCCTTGGATGGCCTCCCATCCAGACGGCTTCCTACTTCTCGACCACTGACTTTCCTCCGCAGGCACCTCGATCCTAGGTTATTTCCTGTTACTTGGCCATAGTTCCGGTGTCCCTCACATTGATTGACCCCATACTTCACTCAGGGAACTGGATGAGGCAACTGAGACACTCACCTCAGGTGTAACATTGCGTGCGTGTGTGTGTGTGTGTGTGTGTGTGAGAAAACTTAGTCATCCAGATAAATAATATTTTGATGCAATATTTTAAAAAATCAAGTGAATGGAAAGAAATCCATAATAAAATTAAATTTTTAAATGAAGACAGGTTCTGGCAGCACTAAGCTGAGCCATATTGAAGCCCGAGGCCAAAGGAACAAGGTGCTTCCTATATTCATGTTTTTATGTCTTTTTAAATGGCTGATAATTTTGATAAAATATTATTAAAGTGGTTATTTCCATCAAAGCCTGAAAAGTAAAATGATAATAAATTCTGGTTTTTATATAAGTAAAATATTTAAACTTAAAATAATGCTGTGAGTTTCAAAGAGCCTATTGAAAGATTCAGAGCAGGCCTGGCCAGATCTGACACCCTGGCCTGTGAATTATTTTGAAGGCAATGCAGAGCTTGCAGGCTCATGAGACACTTTTAACTTTCCTTTAAAGAATTTAAATTAGGGGCTTTGACCATGATAAGAGATTATCAGAGCTAACTTTTTGTTACCTATCTATAGCGCCTAGAAAATTTCTAATTACTGAACATCTGCTCTTATTGTCCTGCAAATGACCTTCTTCCCCTGTGTAGCCCCAAGGTGCTTTACCTCATCCTCAGCTCCAAATGCCATACATACACCATACACCATTTCTGCCTCACTCCCATGAATGTGGGGTTGCTATATGTACATATGTAATTCAATGTGGTTATTTTCTCTTGTTAATCTGTTTCATGTCAATTTCATTATTAGAGCTGACAAAACAACCTAGAATGGTAGAGGAAAGTTCTTCACTTCACTACATTTAAAATTTTCAGTGTTTTTTAAACTAGTTTAATGTTTGGGGGAAAAAATCCATTAAAATCTGTAGGAGACAAGCACTTCTTCTTCTTTGCCTTGGGCTCCACTATGGCTGCACAACTGGGCCTGCCCTCAGGCCTAATGATCTGCATGTGTGTGAACCCTTTGGGAGGCATTGCCCAGCAAATTATTCTCTTATTTAAACACTAGAGACCTGGTGCATGGATTCATGCACATTGAAAGGAAATTAAGTAGAAGGTGGCCAGCAGGGTGGGACTGGGTGAGATGGGCCAGACATACCCTGGAGCCAACCTCTGCGGTCCCTCCTTTTCCACCCGTACCTGGGGCAGCACCTGGCTCAAAGGGTGTCTGCAGAGTGAGCAGGGTCCCTCTGACCGGCGGGGTCCCTTGGCCTGGCCTGGGGCACATCGAGCCAAAACCGGCAGTCCGACATCCCCTGAGGGGTCTTGGAGTTCAAGAGTGCACTCTGCAAAGTTGCTGTCACTCAGCAGTTCTTGCATTGAGCATCTGCCTTTTGGTGGTCAGTGTGTGTCATAGCTATCAGCCAGTCAGCTGATCTGCCGGTCAGCTGGTGTGCCAGTCGGCTAGTTGGCCAGTTGGCTGGTTGTTTAGCTTTTTATATATATATATATATATATATATATATATATATATATATATATATATATATATATATTGCTCCTTTGCCCTCAAGAGCAGTCTCTGTGTTACCAATTGGGGTTACTGGGGTTACTGGCTGGGACCTTGTCTCTTTTTGTCAACACAGAAAAGATTTTAAGGTTGATGACAGTAAAAGTAAAGCAAAATGGGTTTATTGAAAATACATTCCAAATGAGGAGCAGGACAGTTGAGAGAAAGAGAGAGAATGGCCTGGCTGCTTTAGCTCACTGGGAAGTCAGGGAAAAGGGGGCCTTGGAGACAGGTTCACGAGCTGCCCGTTTCTCCCCTGGCTGCAAGTTTCATGGGGTCCCTTAGAGTTTGGGGGATATGGGCCTGTGGGGGAAGGGAAGAGGAAAAGGAATGGCATGGTGTGCTCCTTGGAGGTAGAGCTTGCGAGAGAGCCAAAATGGCAAGAACACATGGCTTCTAACTCCCAGGTTTAAAAGAGGGATTCTCTGGGTGGAGCCTTTCATTTGCATTCAGAGATGATTGATAGAAACTATCTTTCTTCTGGTCATGCCCTTACCCATAATACATACAGAAAAACCCATTCAGGGTGGGGTCAAAACAAAAATGCAAATTTTCTTATAATTAGTCCAGGGCCCTAGTAAGATCACTTTGGCATTGAGGTCATGTCATTTTTTTCTGAGCTTTCACCAAGAACCCTCTGGCTCCAAACCTGTCTGCTGTGGGTCTGCTGGGCCATCCACAGAGAGGTGGTCTTAAGGCAATGTTGGTCCAATCCCTGCTCAGGACCCCAGCCACTCATATCTGACTTCCTACCTAACATCTGCAGGCAACGTCTATTCAGAGTGAGCCTCCTGAGCACATCTGACTGATCACTTGACCCAGTCTGCGCCAAACAGAGTAGATCCCTTTAGAGAACTGGGGCCAGAAAAGCTTATCTGTGTGCTGTTGCTGACATGAGGCAAGGAGACAGCTGTGGCTGCCCACATAACAGTCTGCAAAGACAGAACATGAGTGCCGTTCAGACAGAAATGGAGACAAGTGGACATGTGGCCCAGGAGTAGGACTTGGAAACAACTTTGTAAGTCCTGGGTATTTCCTCATGGGGCTGCCTTGGGATCCATGATCTATATGCATGTCTTTATAAACAAGCCCTTTTTATCCTTTAAGCTGGTGTCATAGATTTCTATTATTTAGAATAAAAAAATCATTGGGGCAAATTTGCTGAGTCCAATAGGATAGTGGAGGCCTAATAACATCACTACAATTTGTAGGGCTGTCATTGTCAATGACAGATAATGTCAGGTGGAAGATAATAGGAACGTGCCAATTAGCAGGTATAATGGCAGTACCAGGAGTGGCTATTTTGAGCAAATGCAACAAGCCTGATTGGTTAACCTTTATGTTTCATTTTACCACTTCCTCAGAGAATCCTTTCCTGACCCTAGACTAAAGTGAGTCCTCTCAAAATCATGTAATCAAATATTTGTAAGAATGCTTGCTTTGGTATCTGTCTTCTCTGCTAGAATGTAAACTCCCTGAGGGCAGGGGTCTGCGGCTGTTTGCTCACCCTTCTATCCCCAGTACTAGTACAGGGGGCGACAATGTCAGGTACTTAATAAAACAAACAGATGCTTTGGGTAAGACAGTATCGTCCTGTGCTATCATGAACCCTACCTAGAGCAGTCTAGAAGTTAGAAGTTACAAATGCATTCTTCACTAGTGCATATTTGTTCTTAGAATGAGTTGTCACAGCTAATGCTCATGTGATAATTGTTCTGCACCCATGAAGCACCTGTGCTGCGAGCAGCACTTACATGACTGAACATTGTTCTCTGACAACAACTCTAAGTGGCCATCAGTGCAGACCTGGGGCTCAAATCAGCCCTCCAACCTCAAGGCTACCCTTTATCTTTAATCAAATGAATGAATCAAATGAATGAATGCTGAAACACAAATTTTGTAGTTTTAGTGTCATTAGTCATTCATGGCCCCTGGAACAGGGAGGCATAGAGATATAGAAGTAACTTGCACAGAAAGCAAGGAACTAAAGACACAATGATATTTATCATCACCAGCCCATTTTACAGATAGGAAAGCTAAGACACAAAGAGTTATTTAAAACTTAAGTGGCAGAACCAGGATTCAAACTCAGGCAGCCTGTGAAAAAAAGCCAGCACACTGCATCAGTTTCTGTCCAGTCGACGAGTTAGGTTCCGAGTCATTTAACATGACATTCTAATATTTTGAGACAGCCAATCATATAAATATAAGGTAATATTAGTACCAATATATTTAAAAATAGGCAAGGTGATGTCCTCGGGCTTGTCTGCTTTTCTGTCATGAGAGTGGAAGGTGAGCTTCTTCTGCTCAGTGAGTGATCACACTGTGTAACCACTGCCCAGACCAAGAAAGAAGACACCACTGGCTCCAGAGCCCCATGCTCCTCGCAGCCCCTGCCACACCCTCATCCTCAAAGGGAACCACTGTCCAGCTTTCTTACAATGTTGGTTAATTGCATCTGGTTTGAATCATGGAGTATGCTGCTAGAAACCAAATGATTCCCAGTTTCTGGCTTGAATAACTTGGTGGTGTTATTGAGATGAAGAACCAATGGAGGAGCAAGTTTCAGGGAAAATTGGGGGTTACATTTTGGGATGGAGTAAGTTTGGGATGTGAGCAAGATACCTAAGTAGAAAGGTGAGGCAGCCTATTGGAGATAGAGATCTCGAGAGGTGTCTAGTCAGGACCAAAAACTCACAGATTATGAGACAGCCAGGCCAAGCTCCTCAGGCCCAGATTGCAAAGACCTCCACCCTCCTGCCCTCTTGCCCTCCTCTGGAGTGAATCAGGTGGCCAGTCTGGTGGAAAGGCTAGATGCGCTTTTGTTCTAAGTGGTATCACACGTCACTGGTAGTAACTACATGTTGCCATGCAAATACATGCCTGAGTCAGGCTCTCACCATTTCTGGGGAGCAGAATGAGTGTGCTCCAAAGCCAAGCCTGTTGAAAACTTGTGACCCTACTGCTATAGGGTGGCTGCCATGCTGACCAGAACACCCTCTCCATTGCTGACAATGGAGGAGTGCTTCCCTCCCTGCAGCCAATCCCAAACACACTAGTGGATAAGTAGTGGTTGTGTGTTAACAAACAGTAAAGGAACATAGAGATTGGAGACGTTAGGAGGCCCTCAGCTTCCAGTTCTAAAATATCTCAAACAAATTGTATAAAAAAATATATATATTTATCTCTTATTAAGTGACATTCCAGAGATGCGATGGCCACTCCATGATGCTATCAAGGACCCCGGTTCTTTCCATCTCTGTGCTCTGCTATCCTCAGACTGCTAAGCTCACACTAACC
The DNA here is from genome assembly GCF_014108235.1 of Myotis myotis. NCBI lineage: Eukaryota > Metazoa > Chordata > Mammalia > Chiroptera > Vespertilionidae > Myotis > Myotis myotis. The sequence continues at coordinate 99,352,177 of NW_023416324.1, read as the reverse complement.
CCTTCAGGGCTGCAAAATTTGGGCCCTCATTATGCCAGACACTGAAATATCCCGTGGAAGAAGACCTAGTTTCTCTCTGGAGCTTCCTTTTAAGAGTGAGGGAATCTTTCCCAAAGACCCCAGCCCACACCACCTTCCCCCCTTGTCTCAGCCAGAACTGGGTCAGTGGGTCCTAATGAGGGAAGGGGGCCCACACACACACCTAATAGTCATCTTTTGTGAATTGTGAAAGAAGGGCCCAGAGTGCAGGCTTCTGATCTCAACAGGCCTGGATGTCAGCCTGCTCAGGGCCTGAGGCTGGCTGGCTGCTTAAATTGAAGGGCCCCATGTTCAACCATCTGAGGAAGTCCCTTTAGGTTCAGTCCATTTGTCTGCCTACTCTTCTGACCAGGGCCATGAGAGACCATCACACAGAGGGAAAGCATTTTTCCAGTGTGCTGAGCAAGCAAACATGGGGTCCCACAGCCTGGGCTTTCTGGACCTGTGTGCCTGAGATTGCTTGCAACAGGCAACTGGCCCATGGTCATTGGGGGCAGATCCAGAGAAGAGGAACCAGAAACATTCCCCATCTCCCACCCTGGCAGGCTCCAGGGGAGATGATTAGTTGGTTCCTGGTGCCATGGACTTGGGAAATACCATTCATTCAACAAAATGACAAAAACTGCTTCCTTCACTCATGGGTCCAGCAGGAAATGTTCCACCTCTGAGGCAGCAGGCTCCCACCTCTCCAGAGCACAGCAGACGGGGCAGTGGGCCCGCGTGGGCATGGCTAGGGGAATGCCGGCCTCCACCTTCCCTCCCATGCCCTTGCCTCTCCTCTGCACCCGCCTGCTGGCTTAGAAGTGCAGCCTGGGCACTCAGACATCTGAGGGCCTTTCTCTGCACCAGGTGCATGGACACCTTTCTATGCACATAGCTTCTTCTTCCCAGTTACGCTCAGGAATCCACCATTTGGGAAGGTGACCTTTGCACAGTGTAGAAATATTCGTCAGTCTTAGCCTGTCACTGGGACTCATTGTTTTGCCATGGTTTAGACAAAGGCCAGCTGGTGAAGTGTGTGAGGAAGTCTGCTGGAGGGCCTGGGAAGGGGCCCCTCACTCTTGAAGGAAGGAACTGACCATAGGCTGAGCAGGGTCTTCCCAAAACTGGGAACAGGACACCTACCCAGGGCCTTGTGGAGAATGCAGCAGGAGGGAAGGGGTATCCTTTGCAGGTGGTCTTCATGCTTGCATCGTAGGGGAGAAGAGGAGACACCCCACTGTGAAAGGCCACGGCCAGTGTGGCTTTCGGGTTCAAAAGCTTGGAGAAAGAGCTGACGCACAAATTGACACACAAGACAAGAAAAATTAATTTTGAAATTATGGGGGGAAGCCAGGGGAAAACTCGACTGGAGAAGTCAAGTTCCACTGAGTCTCCATTCCAGTCTGCTTTTATTTACTAGAATACACAATCGCCTTTTAGGAATGCAAACAGACATATCAATGGTAATGTTTAGTAAACAGTAAGATTATCAGGTTTTGGGGGAGTTTGCTTTAGGCCATTGAGTCAGCAGTAGGTAATAAAATGCAAATTCACCCTGTGAATATCAAAGCCCAAACTCAGCCTTCTGGTGGACTTCTTGAATTTATATTAATTACTGTTGATCTTGGTTTCCAGCACCCCACCTGGAAATAGACCCCATGCCCTCACTGTCCCCAGCCACTACCTCAGGTGTGCATGGGACCCTCAGGGACCAGAGCCTCCCTCTGCCCTTCCTTCAGATCTGGGACTTGTCTGAGATGGTCAGGGCTGGGCGTCAGATTCAGACCTTGTCCATCAGTGCCCTTACAACCATTTTAATTTTCTATTGCTTTAGTGAAAACCTCTACACCAGAGAGCAGTGCTTGTCAAACTTGGCCATGAACGTGAATTACCTGGGAATTGTGCTGAAATGTGGATTCTGATCCAGCAGGTCTGGGGTGGAGTTAGAGACTGTGTTCCTAACCATTGCGCAGGTGACACTGGTTCACAAAACAGGCGTAAAGTAGCCAGACCAGGTAATCTTGGGCCTGTGACCCATCTCTACCCCATTTAAAGCTAATCAGCTTTTGCTGCTTCAATACAGTGCTTATTAACCACTGCCCTCATCCATGAACAAGGTAAGACACAGTACTCACTACAAATCAACATTTTACAGCTCTTGTTGAGAACTAAAAAATAAACATCCAACTATGTAAGCATTAAAAAAAAGAATGAAAGAAAATAAGAAGAAAGAATGAGAGAAAGAAAGAAAGAAACAAGCTTCTTATAAGTTGGGAGCAGCAAAAGAGAGAAAGTGCTTAGAAAGCAAGAATAATTTGTCTCAGTGCCTGATGTCCTGCATGCTGACATCTGAACCTTTCTGATGTGAGACGTGTTCTTGAAAATGGTGCTTTAATGTATTACAGGGATTTAATAGTTAAAGGTATTCTGAATGTTACACTTTACTAAAATAAATATTTTTGGTGAAGCATTTGATTAATTTTTCATTTATCTATTTTAAAATTCCTAGTTTTTCATATTCCATTTTCTTAACAGCTCATTTCCAGAACACAACTTCCTTTAAGAAACGCTCCTCCCTTGTGTGCTGAAGGGAAAGAGTGATTGCTTAGGCAGAGACCTGGGAGCGTGCCACAGTGACAGTCCGCTGGAGGCCATGAGCCCTTCCTCTGCAGTGTGTCATAGTGGATGTGATGAAATGACAAACTTAGAATGCAACCATTTGTTGCAAAACAGTGGTGAGCTGCTCTAGGGCAAGGCTGCAAAGATCCTAATGGTTCCCGTAATAACCTCTATTACAAATGTTTATTGCAGGGCACTGTGTGTAACTCTGGTTTTTCAACCAATTCACAAACATTTGTGAAGCTATAGTTTTCTATTAGAATTTATTTTGGACATGGAAATACTAGGAAGAGTCCACTAAATCCCCTGGGTACCAAACCTGGTCCTCTCTTGTTCCCATTGCATAATGCCAATCCAGTGTCACCTTGGAAATCAGGATGTAAGCCATTCAGTTCAGTAACCCCCCTTCTCCACCTGCCTGTTAGTTCAGTGGTATAGGGAGGCCCCAAATAGTCAGGTCTCAGCATGCAAGTCAACAGGAATTGTTGCATTCCCTGGTGAAGCAATCTCCCCTGACGACGAAGACTGCAACAAGTTTTTAAGGATGGAAATGGGTTATACGGTAATGCGGAGAGGGTTCACTACCATTTGTTAGCCAAGTCTCTGTTTTCTGGATACCGATCTCACCTGGGCCAAGTCTCTTTCTGTTATCTGGGTCCTGATCTGAGCTGGGCATGAGAAGCAGGAAGCAGCCATGGGAGCATGAGACCTCCCTCAAAAGGGGCGCGTGTTCAAGCCCCTGCATAGTTGGGGGGATGAGGATCTGTGCCCCACCTCTGTTGACCCCCAAGTTCTCTCCTGATGGCCCCTCTGTGACTGTGCCTGTCTTAGGTTGTTCCTTCCTTGAGGAATCTTATCCATCTCTGGCTAACCAGCCATCCTCTGGGGCCAAGCAGGGTGATGTGAGGTTCAGCTCCGTCTCCCCAGTAGCCCATGCCCCTGTGGCCTCCACACCCAGCAACTGCCCTGGGATCCCCTTGCCTGCTGGCAGGGCCCCGGCATTAATCTTGGGGAACCCAGGTTTCTTCTCCAGAGAGGGCCCAGCTCATGCCATTGGGCGAGAGACAGATCCATGGAACCAGCCACCATGAGGCTTCAATCACAGCATGAACAGAGAGCTCAGGTAATAGCTGTGGGCAATTGGAAGAGGGACCCTCTTGCCAAAAAGGGCCAGAGAGGTCAATATAGAATGCTCAAGTGCCTTCCCAGGGGGCCTTCCACATAGTGGAAGGGATTAAATCTTTTCATGTCCTTATTAAATTGCTGCCAAACATTCAAAGAATTAGTTTGTAAGTTTGTTTGGGATAAATGTACAATATGCTGTTGTGAAATATCAAAAATTATTAATGATATTGTAGAATAATATCATGTAAGGATATTCTTTGCTCTAGGCCATGGCAATTCAATTTTAAACTGGAAATGACATTAATTAAATTTCTTCAATTAGTCTTTCAGTAACTTTACACTAGCTATATTCAGGAAGGCAAAAACCGAAATTATTTACCTTTCTATATTAAACCTAGTACATTTAATTACAGTCCTCCAGATGTTTGAAGGAAAAACTGCTTTCTATTATTTTCTTGCAGAGTAATTTCTAATCAGCATCCTCATCCTCTCACAGCTGGGTTACACTTGGAGAATTTCAATTTAAAAAGAAAAATCTTTTTCTTTTAAACCAAGTAACCTACAGGGTTACTTCTTGGATGTTGACTGATAGTGCCGCAAGATCATGTATTTCAAGTCAAAGTCTTTAAATTTGGTTGAATTAAAAAATCCTTTAAAAAGAGCGAATAAACTTTTGAAAACACTTCAGGGCCCGTGAAATGTCCCAAAGTCATTCCTTAGTTATACTTTTGAAATTCACCTTGAAAGACCAACAAATACATATGTGTATATAAGATTTAAAGATTATACCCAATTCTGTCCTCTAAATTTAGCATGAGGCACACTCAGATCAATATTTCAGTATTATTTCACTTCAAAATACCTAGGTATAAGTTCTTATCATTTGATTCCGTAAACTCCAAGGTCCCAAGTGCCTAGTGGCTCTGGAAAACCACGCTTGAGGCTGGCAAACAGGCCTGGCCCAGCCCTTGGATTTAAAATGACCATAATTTTTTCTGGGGAAAATCAAGAAGCAAACTTATAGCTATATTTTTTCCTGCCGGTTGCTTGCCAGAGGGAAATTTCAAAATTGGCCACGAGATCGCAGCCACGGGAAAACTGTCTTCTGCCAGCGAAACAAGTCCTTGATGCCAGAACCTGTGAATTTCTGCTATGGAAGAAGAGGCACCAAATTTGTTCCCTGACTCACAGCACTCCAACCTCATTTCCCTGTTGGTTCTATCGCTGAATAAATCTAAGATTGGGCTCAAGAAGGTCCAGAGTTATAGAGTGTCGTGACACCTACTACTATTACACCCCAATCTCTCTCCCTCACCCCAATCTCAAGGCCTTAGGGAAGCTCAAGATCACATGAGAGTGACATACAAACTTGGGTCTGGTTTATAGATACATTCACACAACATGCTGGCACCAGCAAGGACTGGACTGCTGCTGCATGTAGTCCCTTTCAGGGTGGCTCTGAAGGGCAGCGGTGAAGGGGAATCTTCCCAGTGTGCAAACCGAGCACTGGAGAGATCCAGAGGTGAGGATCTGCCCTGATTCACAGGCAGTGGCTAACAGTTTGGCTGGTTGGTTGAGAACTTAGAACAAATTGGAAGACTTATGGCAAGAAAGTCTAGGGAGGAGGTCTGACCTCTCAAAATGAACAGATCATGATGATATTTGTGTCCAATAAAATTGCTTCTCAGTGGCATCCACAATAGGGGAGACTTTCAAAAGTCACTGTACACGATGATGTTCATATGTGGATATTAGCTTTTCCCCTCAGTTTGCTCAATGGTCCACTTTTCTTACAAAGTGGCTACAGCACCAAAGATGATGGCTGTGTATGGATTCAGCAGCATGGACCACCCTCACTGAGGCTGTTCTGGCTGCTGCCGCTGCTGAGTGCCCAACTGCTAATGGTAGGAGCCAACACTTCTTTCCCAATAGGGCACCATTTCTGAGAGTGGGGTGGTTAGAGGCTGGCTACAGGTGGTAGGTAAACTACATTAGACCCCTTTCCATCACGGAGGGGGAGGCCAGTTGTTCTCACAATAATAGTCTGCTGTTCTGGTGTGAACGTGCCTTCCCTGCCTGCAATTCTTCTGCTAGCCCCACACTCCATGGATTCAAAGAAAGTTTTATTTATTGTCACATCTTGCAAATTCTTATTCTGATCAAAGAATCTTACACATCGTAGGAGGTAAGGCATTTTTCACTTGATGATGGATTCCTGCCACACATGCACAACCACGTGGTTTGGTGGGTCAGATAGCACCCAATTCTTGATGGCAACTTGACTTGCCTACTGATCTGGTGTCCCATGTCAACCTTCCAGTCTCTACCAGAGTCCATTGGGAGATCAGACCTGTTTCTCAAAAGCATAAACTACAGTTATCTATAAAATAAGGTGTACTATAGAATATTTGATCTGAATTATAGAACACAGGGATATTTTAGCTTGCCAGAGATTAATGTCAATATTGTATTTAGTGCTTAATCAGTGCTCAAAAGTCTCACTGTTTCCCTTTCTCAGATGCACGGTCACTCTGGGAAATGACCTCAGGTCCCTTTGGGGGATGCTTAGAGGAAGACTTACAGGTTATATTTCTGACAGTGCTGAAGTTTCCTTCCTAAGGAGACCTAGCTTTCTCTCCATCAAGAGGCTGGGGCTCCTGTGAGCTGGCAAAGCTCTTGGAATTGAAAGAGAAATACCTTCCTTTTTGTTACTCATCATGTTTCTGCTGACCGAGATTTTTTTTGATTACATAAATTAAAGGTTTGGTAGGGTGTCCATTTGTTTCATTTCAAAGGTGAATGCGATCCTGTAGTTCAAACTGAAGATAGTCTGTACCCTCTTTGCACACTACAGGGATTGTACTCACCTTGTCTGCTGGCTAAGCATTGTCAACTGCATGGATTGCTCCAGGTCCCCATTATTCCCACTGAATCAGAAAGCTCATTTAAATGGGGAATCTTCCAGTGTCATTCTCATGGGGCTTTTCAAGGCTGCTGGTCCTTGCTCACCAAAGCATTTCTCAAAACTGTAATAGAGGGGAGTCTCTGGGTCCTACTGGGAAACAGTCAGGTTGTGAGCAGATAAGTTGCACAAAATAATTTCCTTTCTCATATTCCTAAATCTTTGGATTCCTCCCCTGATATCATCCAGGGAAGTTCTGGCCTCTCTACTTTGTTAAATGTAGGCCACTATTGGGCCCAGGTTTCAGTCAACCAAACATCCAACTTGTTAGAGCCACGCCTAGTCTTCAAGCTAGCACAAGAAGTCCAGAATCTTGGATAACAGTTCCCATACCAATAAACATAGTCTAATATTTTATTGTATCTCAGGTTCTTGTGTATATAAATTTAGCAAAATCTTGCAGTTGTTTTGACATATAAGCTATTTCTCCTCCAGAAACAGGCCTCTCCACTCTAACAATGAACCCTGAGAAAGAAGACACCTACTAAGAAGGCTTTTGGTGGCTAACTGGGCTAAAATTTTAAAAACCAGAGACTAGTAGTCATTCCTACACAGGAGCCTGTTACACAAACTGCATTGCAGCGAGAAGCCTGCACTGAACTGCCTACCCTGCACTGAACTGCCTGCTGTGCTGTGCTCCTGCCACCTGAGCCAGCCCTTTTAAAGGAGTTCCTGGAATCTTATGTCAACCAATAGGACTGAGGCTTTCCCCAATTGGAGCTATGCAGCTCTGACCAACCAGAGTGACTCTATTCTGACCAATCAGGACAGTGCCATTTGGACCAATCAAAATTCAAGAATTTGGAGTCCTCATTCGCATCAGACCAATCAGAGACCAGGGCCAAGAACTTCTGTCCATATAAGCCAGCTTCCCTCTAGCTCTCAGAGTGCACTTTCCCTTTTCATGGAAGACTTAGGCCATCTCACCAGACCGCTGTCTTGCTGAAGAGGGACTGTCTCACAGCCACACTATATCACAATTGAACTGGTCCTTGAGCTATATGCACTGAATAAAGTTTCCTTCTTCACCACATCCCAAATTGGGGATTCCTGTTAAATTGGTGCCAATGACCTTTGGTTGACAAGGGAATGTGCCGAGGTGATAGTAAGTCTTCAAGAAACTAGGAATTTCCTTGAAAGACAATGATCTCAAGTTAGTGGCCTCAAGTGCCATGGAAACAGATGTTTCTGCTGGCAAGGAAGTCTTGGTGGATTTTGGGTGCAAGGTTCTCAGATTCTTACAAACCCATCCAAATTTCCTCATCTCAATCTCAAGGCCCCATGAGTCATACTAATAATTTTCTAACATTAACATAAGTAATATGACAAGGATGAAGGTTGGACTTGTGATTTGGAAGCCTGCAAACTATACTTTGGGTCTAGTCCACAGACTGTGATGTAAAAAATGAGACATTATGTTAAGGCAACTATGGAAGTTCTCAGTTTCTGTGACTATGTCTTGACTTGAACTGAGAGTTTAAAGCCCTGAGATTAGTGCTTCCCCCTCACCCTATCCTTCTTCATTATTACTATCATAATCAGTACTACCATAATTATTACCATTACCATCATTACTACCATATCAAGTGCAGTAGCTACTTCATGCTCCAAAATCTTGCTTTCAAGAGACTCTTCACCTCAAGTCAGCGCAGATGATAATTTAAGTCATGTGGTTTCGTAAAATTGGCACAGAGCGTATGGCTGCTTTCAAGCTCAAATATCTAAGCAATCTCAGAATTTTTGAGTCTCAGAATTCCTGGGACCACTTCTGGGATCAGTCAGAAACCAATCAAGGTAGGATATGCATCTGAGACCAAACAAATGGCTATAGAGTTTGCACTCCATGACTTATTGTGTGATCTTTGGAATGCTGTGTGATCTCTCCAGGAATGTTCTCATTTGTAAAGTTGAGGTGATATTATTTCTCAGTCCTACCACTTTGCCAAGTGGCCATGAACTATATATCTCTACTCCCACTGCTTCCAGTCACAATTTTTGGCACTTAGAGGTCATCAGACCAGCAGTTTATAAATGATGGCATTGAAGAGTAGGAGAACAGCTCCAATCAAATGTCTCATTTTAGAATTAAAGAAGATAAGGCCTGGAAGCTCCTCAGATTTGGAAAAGTTTGGGAGACGTGAATAAGCTGATGAAGAAGCAGAGATAACTCAGTCATAGGAAGATAAAAATGGAGAGGAGAAGAGCAAATGAGGGGGAGGGAAACAGAGACTGTGAGGAGACTAAGGGTCTTCATCGGGTGTCAGAACCTACCTCCATCCAGTATGCATAAGGTTCTGCCCTGGCCCCTCATTTGGGTTTCCTGGGTGGCCCCTATATCTTTATTTTAAAAGAGAAACAAACAACCAAAAGCAAAACCAGCAAAATAAAACCCTCCCTTTCACCTGAATGTTTTACATGGTCTATCTTCCTTAAAACCAAAACATCCTGGTTGGGGGGGTGGGGGGGATAACATTTATAATGTACTGTTGTGAGTATTAAATGAGGTAATTTGTGCAAAAACCAAGGCTTTTGGGAAAACAACAACAACTTGTTTTCAGATAGCTCAGGGTTAAAATTCTGGGCCTACTACTTACTAGCATGGCCGTGGGTGGCTTACCCTCCTTGCACTTCAATTTCATCAACTAAAAAAGAAAGAATAATTCCATTTGGAATGCCCTTCCAGACCTATCAATTTCTATTCACAAATTCAGTTTTCTTTTTTTTCTGTTTCCTTTTTTAAAAAAAGTCTTTATTGATTAAGTTATTACATATGTGTCCTTATCCCCACATTACCCCACATCCCCTCCACTCATGCCCTCACCCTCCTGTTGTCTGTGTCCATTGGTTAAGCCTATATGCTTGCATATAGGTCCTTTGTTTGATCTCTCCCCCTTACTCCCACCCTCCCCTACCTTCCCTCTGAGGTTTGATGGTCTAATCAATGCTTCTCTGTCTATGGATCTGTTTTTGTTTATCAGTTTATGTTGTTCATTATATTCCATAAATGAGTGAGATCATGTCATATTTACCTTTCTCTGACTGACTTATTTCACTTAGCATAATGCTCTCCAGCTCTATCCATGCTGTTGCAAATGGAAGGAGTTCTTTCCTTTTTACAGTGGCATAGTATTCCATTGTGTAGATTGCCAAAGTTTTTTTAATCCACTCATCTGCTGATGGGCACTTAGGCTGATTCGAAATCTTAGCTATTGTAAATTGCGCTGCTATGAACATAGGGATGCATATATCCTTTCTGATTGGTGTTTCTGGTTTCTTGGGATATATTACTAGAAGTGGGATCACTGGGTCAAATGGAAGTTCCATTTTTAGTTTTTTGAGGAAACTCCATACTGTTCTCCACAGTGACTGCACCAGTTTGCATTCCCACCAGCAGTGAACGAGGATTCCATTTTCTCCGCATCCTCACCAGCATTTGTCATTTGTTGATTTGTTGATGATAGCCATTCTGACAGGTGTGAGATGGTACCTCATTGTCATTTTGACTTGCATCTCTTCGATGATTAGTGACTTTGAGCATATTTTCATGTCTTTTGACTTTCCTTATGTCTTCTTTCAAAAAGTATCTATTTAGGTCCTTTGCCCATTTTTTGATTGGGTTGGTTATCTTCCTTTTGTTAAGTTGCATGAGTTCCCTGTAAATGTTGGAGATTAAACCCTTATCGGAGATATTGTTGGCAAATATGTTCTCCCATGCAGCATGCTTTCTTGTTGTTTTGTTGATGGTTTTTTTTTTTGTTGTGCAGAAGCTTTTTATTTTGATGTTCTCCATTTGTTTATTTTTCCCTTTATTTTCCATTGCCCTAGGAGCTGTGTCTGTGAAGATATTGCTTCGGCATATATCTGAGATCTTGCTGCCTGTGGATTCCTCTAATATTTTTATGGTTTCCCGTCTTACGTTTAAGTCCTTTATCCATTTTGAGTTTATTTTTGTGTATGGTGTAAGTTGGTGGTATAGTTTCATTTTTTTTGCATGTGTCTGACCAAGTTTCCCAGCACCATTTATTGAAGAGACTGTCTTGATTCCATTGTATGTTCTTGCCTCCTTTGTCAAATATTGAGCATAATGGTTTGGGTCAATTTCTAGGTTCTCTAGTCTATTTCATTGGTCTATATGTCTGTTCTTGTGCCAGAACCAGGCAGTTTTGAGAACAGTGGCTTTGTAATATATCTTGATATCTGGTATTGAGATCCCTCCTACTTTGTTCTTCTTTCTCAGGATTGCTGCAGCTATTCGGGGTGTTTTTTTTTGTTTGTTTGTTTTTATTTTATTCCAGATGAATTTTTGGAGAGTTCTTTCTAGATCTGAGAAATATGCTGTTGGTATTTTAATAGAGAGTGCATTGAATTTATAGATTGCTTTGGGTAGTATGGACATTTTAATGATATTGATTCTACTAATCCATGAACACGGTTTGTTCTTCCATCTGTTTATGTCTTCCTCTATCTCTTTTTTCAACATCTTGTAGTTTTCTGAGTACAGGTCTTTTATCTCCATAGTTAAGTATATTCCTAGGTATCTTAATTTTTTTGGTGCAGTGGTAAATGGGATTGTTTTTGTAATTTCTCTTTCTGTAAGTTCACTATTGGCATATAAAAATGCCATAGATTTCTTGGCGTTAATTTTGTATCCTGCTACATTGCCAAATTTGTTTATTAAGTCTACTAGTTTTCTGATGGAGTCTTTAGGGTTTTCTAAGTACAGTAGCTTGTCATATGCAAATAATGACAATTTTACTTCTTCTTTTCCAATTTGGATGCCTTTTATTTCTTCTTCTTGTCTGATCACTTTGGCTAGCACTTCCAGTACTATGTCAAACAGGAGTGGTGAAAGTGGGCATCCCTGTCTTGTTCCTGTTCTTAAGGGAAATGGTTTTAGTTTTTGCCCATTGGGTATGATGCTGGCTGTAGGTTTGTCATATAAGGATTTTATTATGTTGAGGTATGATCCCTCTATTCCCACTTTGCTGAGCATTTTTATCAGAAAAGGGTGTTGGACTTTGTCAAATGCCTTTTCTGCATTAATCGATATGATTATGTGATTTTTGTGTCTCAATTCGTTTATGTGATGAATCACAATTATTGATTCGCGGATAATGTACCAGTCTTGCATTCCTGGAATAAATCCCACTTGGTCATAGTGTATGATCTTTCTAATGTAATGCTGGATCTGGTTTGCTAGAATTTTGTTGAGGATTTTAGCATCTATGTTCATCAGGGATATTGGGCTGTAATTCTCTTTCTTTGTGGTGTCTTTATCTGGTTTTGGGATTAGGGTAATGCTGGCTTCATAGAAAGAGCTTGGAAGTGTGTCTACCTCTTGAATTTTTTGCAATAATCTGAGAAGGATTGATTTTAGTTCTTTGTATGTTCTGTAAAACTCCCTTGTGAAGCCATCTGTTCCAGAGCTTTTGTTTGCTGAAAGCTTTTTGATTACTGTTTCAAGTTCATCAGTAGTTATCAGCCTATTCAGGTTTTTTGATTCTTTCTGATTGAGTTTTGGAAGCTTGTATTTTTCTAGGAATGTGTCCATTTCGTCAAGGTTGTCCAGTTTTTTGGAGTAAAGTTGTTTGTAGTATTTTTTTTTTACAATCCTTTGTATATCAATAGGGTCAGTTGTTATTTCACCTCTTTCATTTCTGATTTTGTTTATTTGGGTCCTCTCTCTTTGTTTCTTGGTGAGCGTGGCGAGATGTTCATCAATCTTGTTAATCCTTTCAAAGAACCAGCTCCTGGTTTCATTGATCTTTTGTATTGTTTTTTTGGTCTCTATGTTGTTTATTCCTGATCTTATCTTTATTATTTCCTTCCTTCTGAATACTGTGGGCTTTTCTTGTTGCTCTCTTTCTAACTCTGAGTTGTAGGGTTAGATCATTTATTACCTGTTTTTCTTGTTTTTTGAGGTAGGCCTGTGGAGCTATGAACTTCCCTCTCAAGACTGCTTTCATTGTGTTCCATAGAGTTTGGATTGTTGTGTATTCATTGTCATTTGTTTCCAAGATGATTTTTATTCTTCTTTTATCTCTTTGGTAACCCAATTATTGTTTAATAGCATGCTATGTAGCCTCCAAGTGTTTGATTTTTTTTCATTGTAGTTGATTTCTAGTTTTATGCCATTGTGATTTGAAAAGATGCTTGTTATGATTTCTATCCTCTTGAATTTGAAGAAACTTTGCCTGTGTCCTACTTTGTGGTCTATCTTTGAAAATGTCCCATATGCACTATAGAAGAATGTATATTCTGTAGCTTTGGGGTGAAATATTCTGTAGATGTCAATTAAGTCTATCCGATCCAGGGAGTCATTTAGGATTGATGTTTCTCTGCTGATTTTTTGTTTAGAGTATTTATCCAATGGTGTTAGTGGAGTATAAAAGTCCCTTACAATGACTGTATTGCTATTGATTTCTCCCTTGATATCTTCCAGAAGTTGTTTTATGTTTTTGGGTGCTCCTATATTGGATACATATATGTTTACCAGAGTTATATCTTCTTGTTGAATTGCTGCCATTAGTATTATGTAGTAGCCTTCCTTATCTCTTGTTATGGCCTTTACTTTGAGGTCTATTTTGTCAGATATAACAAAAAGTATCACAACCCAAGCTTTTTTCTCATTTCCATTTGCCTGAAAAATTTATTTCCACCCCTTCACTCTCAGTCTGTGTGAATCTTTTGTTCTGAGGTGAGTCTCTTGCAGGCAGAAAATATATGGGTCATGTTTTCTTATCCATTTAGCTACCTTACGTCTTTTGATTGGTGCATTTAACCCATTTATGTTTAATGTTATTATTAATAAGTACTAGTTTGTTGTCATTTTTATTCTTAATGTTTGTGTTTCTTCTTGCCTTTCTGTTTCTTCTTTTGACAGCAGTACCTTTAGCATTTCTTGCACTGCTGGCTTGGTGGTAATAAACTCTCTTAGCCCTTTTTTGTCTGTGAAGTTCCTGATTCCACCTTCAATTTTGAATGATAGCCTTGCTGGGTATAGTATTCTTGTATTCAGTCCCTTGCTTTGCATCACTTTGTATATTTCATTTCATTCCCTTCTGGGCTAGTGTGTTTCTGTTGAAAAATCAGTTGATATTCTAATAGGAGCTCCCTTGTAAGTAACTTTCTGTCTCTCTCTGGCAGCCTTTAAGGTTCTTTCTTTGTTGTTGGTGTTTGCGAATTTAATTATGATGTGTCCTGGTGTTGGTCTTTTGGAGTTCATCTTGTTTGGGACTCTATATGCTGCTTGGACTTGCATAGTTTTTTTCTTGCCAATATCAGGGAAGTTTTCTGTCATTTTTTCTTCAAACAGGTTTTCTATTCCTTGCTTCTCTTCCTCTCCTTCAGTTTCATTCTGTTATGTGAATATTGTTTCATTTTGTGTTGTCCCAAAGCTCCCTTAGGCTCTTCTCTTGCTTTTTAAATCTTCTTTCCAGTTGCTGCTGTGTTTGTGTGTTTTTTCCTACCTTGTCTTCTAATTTGCTGATGCAGTTCTCAGCCTCTTATAGTCTACTGTTTAAGCCTTCCATTGTGTTCTTTATTGCAACTATGTCATTCTTCATCTCTTGGTTCCTTTTCATGTTGGTGACATTCTCATTCAGCTCCTTATAATTCTCATTGAATTGTGTGTATTTTTCATCGAGTTGTGTGTATTTGTCATCCAGTCATTTGAGCATCCTTATAACCATTATTCTGAATTTTTTCTCTGATATGTTGCTAGCCTCAGTTTCATTTAACTCTTTTTCTGGTGATTCTTATTTTTCTTTCCTTTGGGGATTGCTTTTTTGTCTTCCCATGTTTTCCTGTATTGTTTTAATTGTAGATCCAATTGCTTTGCAACCCAGGTTCTTTTGGGGATGGTGCTACTGGCATGATCTCTCAGGTCTCCTGGGCTTGGTAATCTAGTGTAGCTCCCTACTTGAGCTATTTGGGTTCTCTTGATGTAGGCCTGTGAGCTGGAAATGTGCAACTGCGTGTCTAGACGTCAGCAGCAGCCATGGAAGGGGGTGTCCCAATTTTTGCTGTCTTACGCCCTTGGTTGAAGTCGCATGTGCCCAGTGGGGACTCACAGTGGCACTGGAAAAGCGTACAATTGTAGTGTCCATAGTTCTGCAGCTGTGGGGTGGGCAGACTCAGTTTTTGCTGCTGCACCAGTGGTGGATAGGTGTGTGCTCCCAGTGGAGGCTCATAGGGGCACCAGTGGTGCATTTGCCAGCGTGGCATACTGAAGCACTCTGCAGGGCCCTGACACTGAAGCCACATAATTGAGGCATCTGTGGGAAGGTATCAAGGGTGAGTGAATTCAGAATTTCTACTGCCGAAGGGAGTGCATTTCTGTTTGTCCAAGATTGCACTTAGTGGGGGCAAGCAGAGGCTCCCGAGCGCCCTGTGGATAGATGGGCTCTGGGTGCCTGCTTGTTGGAAATGTGCGACTGTGGTGGTGAGTTTGCCGGTGCAGAGCTCTGAGGCACTTTGAGGGGCCCTGGTGCTAAAGATGCGTAGCTGGGTTGTCTGTGAGCAGTTATTCAGGAAGAGGGAATTCAGAATTTCTACTGCAGGGCAGCACGCCCTTGTCTGTTCAAAATCACACCCAGCAGGGGTTCACAGCGGCATCCCAGAGCTGCCTATGGAGTGGTGTGCCCTGGAAGTCTGTGCACTGGAAACGCCCTGCAAATGTTGGAAACGTGGGAATGTTGGGAACATGTGAATGTGGCATCTGGAGTTCTGCCTCTGGGGAGGGGGGACGTTGCACTTACTGCTGTGGGAGTGGTGCACCTTTGGAGGTGGAGGTCCCAGGATCTGTGGGTCTGTGGTTGGGGCAGCTGGATTTTTACAGAATGTTGTCTTCTAATGGGACATGTTCTGTGATTTATTCTGGGATGCTGGTGAGTATGGCCATGGGCTTGCAGCTAGACAGGGGAGGAGCTGTGGATAGGACAGACTCAGGCTGGCAGGAGGTGTGGCACACAGTTTCTGCAGCAGGTACTGAGTACAAAGTTTTGTCTGGCAAAGTATAAAAGCCACAATAAAATAACACCACACACCTGTCAGAATGGCTATCATCAATAAATCAATGAATAACAAGTGTTGATGAGGATGTGGAGAAAAGAGAACCCTTGTGCACTGTCACTAGGAATGTAAATTAGTACAGCCACTATAGAAAAAAGTATGGCGATTCTTCAAAAAATTAAAACTAGAACTACCATATGACCTAGCAATCCCACTTGTGGGTATTTATCTGAAGAAAACAAAAACACTAACTCAAAAAGACATATGCACCCCTGTGTTTTTTGCAGCATTATTTACAATAGCCAAGATATAGAAGCAATGGGTGTTAGTCATAAAAAATGAAATTTTGTCAATTGAAAGGAAAATAAAAAAGAGTCTTCTAATGACTATTCTCTCCTTTGTCAAAGTACTATTTTCTTGACTTCTAATACCATAACTTAGTTTTGCCTTTTCTTTGTGACCTTTTATAAAACAAATCATATGTTAGTTATTATTTTGCATCTGGCTTCTTTGAGTCAAAAGTGTGAGATTTTTCAATGCCATTGCATATATCTATACTTAATTTTTCATTGTATAATATTCCATTGCATTCCACAATCTATGTATGCATTCAACTGTTTTTGGGCATTTGGTTTACTTCAGTTTGGAGCTATTTTAAATAATGCTGCTATAGAAATTCCTTTTAATGTTCTGGCACACATGCATACACATTTTTGTTAGTTATTACCCAGAAGTAGAATTGTTGGGTCATGGAATATGAATATGCTCAACTCTATTCAGAAAAGTCAAAAGAGTTTCCCAAGGTAGTAGTATCAATTTACCATTACAGTGTATGAGAATTCCAGGGATCCCCAACCTTATCTATATTTCACATTGACAGCTGGTTTTTTCCCCCTTTATTTTAGCTATTCTGGAAGTTATGTAGTAGCTCATTGTGGTATTAATTTGCATTTCTCTGAAGACGAATGAAGTTGAGCACCTTTCAATGTATTTATTAACTATTTGGGGTTTCTGTTTTGTGAAGTGCCTGTTCAAATCTTTTGTCCAGTTTTTCTACTGGATTGTCTGCCTTTTTCTCATTACTTTGTTAGGAATATGTTGCAAATGCCTGTGAAAGAATGAAATACCTTTCACTCACTCAATGCTGTCTTGACAGCATTTCACTGTCAACCTATTTGACAGTTAGTACATACATCTATTTTAAACAATAAATACCAAGTGTAATTTTACTTGAATTTAACAGAAAAAATCTAAAGTATAATTGAAGGAATTGCTGAATTTCAGATAAATGTTTCCTCAGCTTAAAAAAATACTAGTTTCTAAAATGTTTATGAAAATCATTAATAGGTAGCAGTTAATTTTCAATATGTTCTAACTTTAGGTAATATCTACAAAATCCTTGTTATGAATAAGGAAATTAATATGCTTACATTTCCTCTTCCCTTCTCTCACAACCTCCTGTCAAGATTCACATTTTGTCCTGAAACCACACCTACAATCTTCACTCTGTTTTTGCAGAGTCATCCCTCTCTACCATTCTTTTTGCTATAGCTTCTCCCTCCCTCCACTTTAAATTTTGATCCATCTCTTGGCTGGCTAGACTTCATTTTCAAGTACAATTTCAAGGGTCCTTAGGTACAGATTTCATCAACTAAAGAATGTCTGTTATCTTCAAACTCAAAGCACAAATTGGCAAAATGTAAAGTGGCTGGGCAGGATCCATAGACAGGATCATGCATGTACTTCCTACAGCATTCTGCTGTGCAAGTCCAGGGAATGTCAGCTCATTTCCAATGGCCACCCCCTCCTTGGTGCACTGATATCACTGAGTTCCCAAGTTCCTGGAATCAATAAGCAAAAGTCACACCCTGAATCGGGAAAGGAGCCATGGCAGCCTAGTGACTCAGTGTTAACTCAGGGCCTCCCTGCTTGCTCTCCTTGCCACTCTTCTAGGGTATGATCTGTTTGAAAGCTGTATAGTAAAGTAACACGAGGTGAATTGATGGGCCTAGATCAGACTTGCTTTCAAGCCCTGGGATCTGCGAGGACTCAAGAGAGCCATTAATGTTTCACTGTAGCATGAACTGTTTGGTATATGTGTGAAACAGTGAGATCACAATGGCCAATGAGGAACATGGAATTTATTTATCCAAGCCATCCATGTAAATATTCCTTCAACAAATGCATACATGCAAGAAAGTTCCTTCAGTGTAATACCTACCACAGCCTTGCTTTGTGTGTGAGTGCTCAAAAGAAGTCTTTTCCAACAAGTAGGAAGGACCAGAGCCTGATAGCACTGTCACTCTTCCTGACTCTTGTCCCCACTGCGAGGCACTGTCTTGCAATCTGCTTTCTTATTTCCACCCATACAGCTCTGGAAGGCATGGATGAAAACAGGAGTCAGGATTTCCCTTAGCATCACCATCCACTGCTAAAGGACATCCTTTCTCAGTATTGTTCTTCACCACCACACTGGGCATGCTCTCTCCCAACCTTCCTCACCACTAACTAACTAACTAACTAACTAACTAACTAACTAACTAACTAAATTTGCTGAGTTCAATTTAATTGTCCTTCTTAAAGAAAACCAGCAGTCCCACAGACAGGCATGTACAGACACATTGAACCCACCCATTGCCCAAAGTGCAGGCTCTGCAATATTGCCAAGCCGAATATTCAGCACTGCCAGGTAGGAAGTGCCAATTTTCTCTAAGCACTGAGATTACCTTCATCAGAGCAGAAGCCACAGAGCTGACATGACATGACAGGCTCAGGAAATTCCAGCTAAGGGAGGGCCCTGAGCTTTTCCATGGAAAGAAAAGGAAACATTTTTTTTCCCTTCAAAATAAGGAGGCAGGGAAGATGTTAACAACTCAAGACTTTGCAAACTCCGATTTAGGAAGACCAGATAGCACCGTGGGTTCATTTTGCATAGTGGTTGGATTCTGTGAGCACTGGGCATGCCC
Organism: Myotis myotis; assembly: GCF_014108235.1. Classification (NCBI taxonomy): domain Eukaryota; kingdom Metazoa; phylum Chordata; class Mammalia; order Chiroptera; family Vespertilionidae; genus Myotis; species Myotis myotis. The sequence continues at coordinate 99,333,472 of NW_023416324.1, read as the reverse complement.
ACAATCAGAGGCTGATCTCAGGGGGGATCTGTGATACACACTTAGAGAGACAGTAGTGGGTTTTCTTTAGTGTCTGTTTCTCTATCATCTTTCTTTTTTCCTTTTTAAAAAGTCTTTATTGTTGAAAGTATGACATATGTCCCCCTTATGCCCTATTGACCTCTTCTAGCCCATTCCCACCCCACACCCCAGGCCTTCACCACCCTATTGTCAGTGACTATGGGTTATGCATATATGTATTCAAGTTCTTTGGTTTATCTCTTCCCACCCACCCATCCTCCCCTGCATTCCCTCTGAGGTTCAACAGTCTCTTCCATGCTTCTATGTCTCTGGATCTATTTTGTTCATCCATTTATTTTATTCATTAGATTCAACATATGAGTGAGATCATAGGATACTTATCTTTTTCTCACTGGCTATTTCCCTTAGCATAATACTGTCCAAGTAGATTCATGCTGTTGCAAATGGTAAGAATTCTTTCTCTTTTACAGCTGCGTAGTATTCCACTGTGTAAATGTACCACAGTTTTTTTAGCTACTAATCTATTAATGGACACTTGGGCTGTTTCCAAATCTTAGCTATTGTAAATTGTGCTGCTATGAACAAAGGTGTGCATATATTCTTTCTGACTGATGTTGCAAGTTTCTTAGGATATATTCCTAGAAGTGGAACCATGGGGTCAAATGGCAGTTCCATTGTTAATTTTTTGAGGAAATACCATACTGTTTTCCACAGTGGCTACACCAGTCTGCATCCCACCAGTAATGTACTAGGGTTCCCCTTTCTCCACATCTTTGCTAACACTTGTCATTTGTTGATTTGTTGATTTGTTGATGGTAGCCATTCTGGTAGGTGTGAGGAAATACCTCATTGTCGTTTCGATTTCCATCACTCAGATGGATAGTGACTTTGAGCTTTTTTTCTTATCTCTTGGCATTCTATATGTCCACTTTGGAGAAGTATCTATTTAGGTCCCTTGCCCATTTTTTAAATTGGATTATTTGTCTTTCTTTTGTTAAGTTGTATGAAGTCCTTGTATATTTTGGAAATTAACTCATCAGATGTACCATTGGCGAATATGTTCTCCTACGTAGTGTGCTCTCTTGTCATTTTTAAAATAGTTTCTTTTGTTGTGCAGAAGTTTGTTTGTTTTTTTAAATATATTTTATTGATTTTCTACAGAGAGGAAGGGAGAGAGAGATAGAGAGTTAGAAACATCGATGAGAGAGAAACATCGATCAGCTGCCTCCTGCACATCTCCTACTGGGGATATGCCCGCAACCCAGGTACATGCCCTTGACCGGAATCAAACCTGGGACCTTTCAGTCTGCAGGCCGACGCTCTATCCACTGAGCCAAACCGGCTTCGGCCAGAAGTTTTTATTTTGATGTAGTCCTTTTTGTTTATTTTCTCCTTAGTTTCCTTTGCCCTCAGAGATGTATCGGTAAACATATTACTATAAGAGATGTCTGAGATTTTGCTGCCTATGGTTTCTTCTAAAATTTTTATGGTTTCACATCTTATATGTAAGTCTTTTATCCATTTTGAGTTTATTCTTGTGTATGGTGTAAGTTGGTGGTCTGGTTTCATTTTTTTACACGTACCAATCCAATTTTCCCAACATCATTTATTGAAAAGACTATCGTTACTCCATTGTATGCTCTTGCCTTCTTTTTCAAATATGACTTGAGCATAATGGCCTGGGTTGATTTCTGGATTTTCTGTTCTGTTCCATTCATCTACATGCCTGTTCTTGTGCCAGTGCCAGACTTTTTTTTTTATTACAGTGGCTTTGTAGTATAACTTGATATCTTGTATTGTAATTTCTCCAACTTTGTTCTTCTTTCTCAAGATTGCTACAGCTATTCGGGGTCTTTTGTGGTTCCATATAAATTTTTGGAGTGTTTGTTCTAGATCTGTGAAATATGCCATTGGTATTCTAATAGGGATTCCATTGAATCCATAGATTGCTCTGGGTAGTATGGACATTTTAATGATGTTGAGTCTATCAACCCATGAACACAGTATATTCTTCCATTTGTTTATGTCTTCCTCTATCTCTTTTTTCAACATCCTGTATTTTTCTGAGTACAGGTCTTTTACCTCCATGATTAAGTTTATTCCTATGTATCTTAATTTATTTTTGTTGCAATGATAAATGGGATTGTTTGTTTAGTTTCTCTTTCTGAGAGTTCATTATCTATATATAGAGGCCTGATGCATGGGACTCATGCACTGGAGGGGGGCATGGCCTGTGGGGTTCGGGGATCATCCCGGTCAACTGAGTGGCTGTGGACCCACCCTCTGAGTGGCTGCTCCCGCTGTGGGAGTGCTGCTTAACCTGGTCACCTGAGCAGCACTCCCTCGGTGGGAGCACACTGACCACCAGGGGGAAGCTCCTGCATTGAACATCTGCCCCCTGGTGGTCAGTGTGTGTCATAGCGACTGGTCAATTCGTTGTTCTGGTCTTTCTGCTGTTCGGTCGCTGGGCTTTTATTATATAGGGTATGAAAGCCTAAGTGACTGGCCAACTGTCTGACTGTTCGGCCAACCAGTAGCTATGACGTGCACTAACGACCATGGGGCAGATGCTCAATGCAGGAGCTGCTGAGTGCAGTGACTTTGCAGCTGTGGTTCTCGAGTAATGACAGGGTGTGTCACCCAAGAACTGCCCTCTCGCAATTCGTGACCCCTTGGGGGATGTCAGAGAGCTGGTTTTGGCCCGATCCCCGCAGGCTAGGCCGTGGGACCCCGCCCCCCCCCACCCCCAGTGTACGAATTTGTGCACTGGACCTCTAGTTGATGTATTAAAATGCCATAGATTTCTGGGTGTTGATTTTGTATGCTATGTTTTCTATTTCATTTATTAAATCTAGTAGTTTTTTATGGAGTCTTTAGGCTTTTCTATGGACAATAGCATGTTATCTGCAAATAATGACAGTTTTACTTCCTCCTTTCCAATTTGGATGCCTTTTATTTTTTCTTCTTCTCTGAGCACCATGGCTAAGACTTCCAGTACTATGGTGAACAATAGTGGTGAAAGTGGGCATCCCTATCTTGTGTTCTTTTTCTTAGAGGAAATGGTTTTAATGTTTGCTCATTGAGTATGATGTTGGCTGTAGTTTTTAATATATGGCCTTTTATTATGTTGAGTTTTGATCCCTCTATTCCCACTTTACTGAGAGTTTTTATCAAAAAAAAGGTGTTGGATTTTCTTCATTGTTTTTTCTGCATCAATTGATATGATTATGTGAATTTTTGTCTTATAATCTGTTTATGTGATGTATCACATTTATTGATTTGGGGATATTGTACCAGCCTTGCATCCCTGGAATAAATCCCACATGGTCATGATATATGATCTTCTTAATTTATTGCTGGATATGATTTGCTGATATATATTTTTTAAATGCCTTTTTATTGTTTCAGAGAGGAAGAGAGAGGGAGAGAGAGATAGAAACATCAATGATGAGAGATAATCATTGATCGGCTGTACCTTGCATGTCCTACACTGGCGACTGAGTCCAGCACCTGGGCATATGCCCCTGACTATGAATCGAACCAGGGTCCTCCCACTCATAGGGAGGACCTCAACCTCTGAGCCATACTGGCCAGACTGATTTGTTGATATTTTGTTGAGGATTTTGGCATCTATGTTCATCAGGAATATTGGCCTATAAATCTCTTTCTTTGTAGTGCCTTTATCTGGTTTTGGAATTAGCTAATGCTGGTTTTGTAACAAGAGCTTGGAAGTGTTCCTTCTTGATGTTTTTTGAATAATTTGAGGATGATAGGTGATAGTTCTTCTTTGAATGTTTGGTAAAACTCCCCTGTGAAGTCATCTGAACCAGGACTTTTGTTTGTTGGAAGTTTTTTAAATTATTGCTTCAATTTCATCAGTAGTTATTGGCCTAATCAGGATTTCTGATTCTTCCTGACTGAATTTTGGAAGATTGTATTTTTGTAGGAATATGTCCATTTCTTCCAGGTTGTCCAGTTCGTTGGAATATAGTTGTTCATAGTATTTTTTTTTTTCATGAACCTTTGTATTTCTGTGGGGTCAGTTGTTACTTTGCCTTTTTCATTTCTGATTTTGTTTATTTAGGCCCTCTCTCTTTGTTTCTTGATGACTCTGATTAGATGTTTATCAATCCTGTTTATCTTTTTTAATAACCAGTTTTTGCTTTTATTGATGTTTTGTATTATATATTATTTTTGTTTCTATGTAATTTACTTCCTCACTGATTTTTATTATTTCCTTCCTTCTACTCATTCTGGGCTTTATTTTTGTTGTTTTCTTTCTAATTCTTTAAGTTGTAGGGTTAGACAACTTATGGAAATTTTTTCTTGTTTTTTGAGATAGGTCTGCTATGAACTTCCCTCTCAGACCTGCTTTCACTGTGTTCATAGATTTTCAGTTGGGTGTTCATTTTCATTTGTTTCCAAGATGTTTTTAATTTCTCCTTTGATGCCATTATTTAAAACTATGCTATTTAGCCTCCGTGTGTTTATTTTTGAGTAGCTGATTTCTAATTTTATTGTAGCTGATTTCTAATTTCATGCCATTGTGATCTGAGAAGATGCTTGATATGATTTCAATCTTTTTGAACTTGTAGAAACTTAGTTTGTGTCATAACACATGGTCTATTTTTGAAATGTCCCCTGTGCACTTGGGAAGAATGTGTATTCTATAGATTTTGGTTGAAATACTCTGAAAATGTCAATTAATTCCATCTGATCTAGTGTTTTGTTTAGGATCGCTGTTTCCTCGTTGATTTTTTTTTTTTGTCTAGAGCAGCAGTTCTCAACCTGTGGGTTGCGACCCCTTTGGGGGTCAAACGACCCTTTCACAGTGGTCACCTAAGGCCATTGGAAAACACATATATATAGTTACATATTGTTTTTGTGATGAATCACTATGCTTTAATTATGTTCAATTTGTAACAATGAAAATACATCCTGCATATCAGATATTTACATTATGATTCATAACAGTAGCAAAATTACAGTTATGAAGTAGCAACAAAAATAATTTTATGGTTGGGGGTCACCACAACATGAGGAACTGTATTAAAGGCTCGCGGCATTAAGAAGATTGAGAACCACTGGTCTAGAGGATCTATCTAGTAATATCAGTGGAGTGTTAAAGTCCCCTACTATGGTTATATTGCTGTCACCCTCTTCCTTAAAATCCTTCAGAAGTTTTTTATATATTTGGATGCTCCCGTGTTGGGTGCATATATGTTTACCAGGGTTATATCCTCTTTTTGGATTGACTCCTTTACTATTATGAATTGAATTGACCTTCATTCTCTCTGGTTATGGCCTTCACTTTGAAGTCTATTTTGTCATATGTGATTATACTACCCAGCTTGTTTTTCATTTCCATTTGCCTGGAAATTTTTTTTTCCATCCCTTTACTTTCATTCTGTGTGAGTCCTTTGTTTTGAGGTGGATCTCTTATAGACAGCACATACATAGGTCATATTTTCTTACCCATTCAGCTACTCTATGTTTTTTTATCAGAGCATTTAAGCTTTTTATCTTTAAGGTTATTATTGATAGGTACTTATTTATTGCCATTTTATACTTTATGCCTGTTTTGTTCTCTTTCTCTTTATTTCTTCTTCTTACATCAGTCCCTTTAGCATTTCTTGTGATGTTGGTTTGGTCTACTATATTCTTTTATCCTGTTTTTTGTCTAGGAAGCTCTTTATTTCACCTTTGATTTTGAATGATAACCTTGTTGGATAGAGTAGTCTTGGGTTCAGTTCCCTTGTTTTCTTTACCTTGTATACTTCCATTCCCTTCTGGCCTGAAGTATTTCTATTGAGAAGTCAGCTGACATTTTAACGGGAGCTCCCTTGTAGGTAACTGTCTGTCTCTCTTTTGTTGCCTTTAAGATTCTGTCTTTGTCTTTAATGTTTGCGATTTTAGTTAATATGTTTTAGGTATGGGTCTTTTGACGTTCATTTTGGCTGGAACTCTCTATGTTTCCTGGACTTGAGTGACTTTTTCTTTTACTGGGTTAGGAAATTTTCCACCATTATTTCTCCAAACAGATTCTCTATTCCTTGCTTGGATTCTTCTCCTCCTGGTACCTCTATGATGAGAATGTTGTTGTGTTTTATGTTGCCCCAAAGCTCCCTTAAACTCTCCTCCTGCTTTTTAATCTTTTTTTCCATTTGCTGCTCTGAATGGGTGTTTTTTATACCTTGCCTTATAATTCACTAATTCATTCCTCAGCTTCTTCTAGTCTACTGTCGAAACCTTCAAGGGTGTTCTTTATTTCAGCTATGTTAATTCTTTCATTTGTGGGTTGTTTGTCTCCTCATTTTTGCTATCCCTTTGTTTGTGTGTCTATGTATTAGATCAAATTATTATGCCTCCCAGATTTTGTGGGGTGGTCTTATGTAGTTGGTGCTTTGTGGGGCTCAGTGGTGTAGTATTTTAAATCTCCTGAGCTAGGTGCTCTAGGAGAGCCCATTATTTGAATTATTTGGGTTCTCCTCTTATAGTTGTGTTTTGAATTTTATTATCCTGACATGGTTGGAATCTCCTCTCAGGTTGGCTGACTATATGGATCACCCTGATCATGTCATGCTAGCTGTTGTGAAGGTGTTGATTGAACAGAACAAAACACAATAAAATAATACAAAAGAAACATACATAAGACCCTTACAGCACCAACAAAAGAAACCACCACAGTAGAGAGTTAGGAAAGAGAAAAAGAATGATAGAAAAAAGGAAAGAAAAAAATACTAAGAGAAAACAAAAAGCACAAACAAACAAAAAAGCACAAAAAAAAACCCTCAAGGGGGGCAGAATATGTAGATGCAGGGCTGAAACAAAGAAAGCAAGAATAAACAATTAGAAGAATGGGGGAAGGAAAGCAGTTTAAAATAAAGGAGGGAGAAAAGAAATGAGTAGATAAGAAAAAATTTGAAAAGAAAAATAGAGGAGAAAGCAGATAGTCATAAGTTGAGAAAAATAAAACATAGGAAAGCAGAAGAAAAGAAAAAAGAAAGAAAATAGAGAAAAAAATTAAGTAGTAAAAAGAAGAAAAAAGAAAAAAATTGAGTAGGAAAGGAGAATAGGGAAATTAGATATATGAACAAAACAACAGAGACTAGAATAATAACAAATCAATAAAGCAGATAAAAAAGACAAATATTAAAAGGGAAAAAAGCAAGGAAAGAGGAAAAACTCAAAAAAGAAAAGAGAAGAAAAAAGGAGGAAAAAGAGAAAAGGGGGAAAAAAGGAGAAAAAAACGAAGTGGTGTTTGTTTTAGTTGCATTTAATGCTCCATGGGAGCTCACTTTGGATCCCACTTTGATTATCTATCTGCCATTTCTGGGCTTCCTGTTAGGATCTTAGGTGCTAACCACTGTCAGCCACTGTCTTTTGGCTTTTGGCAACCTGCTTGAAGCTCCAAGGGATCCACCAGTCCACTGCTTGTGTCTGTCTCCACAGGACTTGGTTGCAAGCAGGAGAGGCCAATCTGCCCCCGAAAGTAGGTTTGTTAGCCGCACAGGACCCAGGGCTGGGTCAGCAAACTTCCCCTGGTTCCCCTGGCTCCGCACTTTCCACCTTTCCCTGCTAGCCAGCTGTCAATCTTAATCACTCAATAGTCTTTTTCTCAAATGGCCTTAGGCAGAGGAGGTGCTGTTTAGCTTTCAGGGAATATGGTGGTTATTTTTCTCTATCCCAGAGCTAGTCCTCTGCGAATGTAGGACAGAGATCCTTGTATTGAGACCAACGGGGTCGGCTGGAAACCTGGCGTTTTTATCAGTTCTCCCATGTGGAGAAAACATGAATCTGGTTCCCATGATATTGGGGCTGATGGTCCCTCCCCCAATCCAGTCACTGATGGCACCTTGAGACTGTTCAAACCCACAGGCATGGCCTCTGCTTTTGTTTCTTCTGAAAAGCTCAAAATGCAGGGTGAACAGGCAGGGCACCTGTGGGTGGAGCAAGCTGTATCACAAAGGATGGTTTTTTTTTTCCTTTATCTGCCCTCTGGCTGCTGGGAGTGGCTAGCTCCGCTCAGGAAAAATGGCTGTTTTGGTTTGGGGACCTATGACCAAATGCTCCTGGCTGCTGTTCCACCAAGTCTCTCTGCAATGCTTCCCACCCCAGCCATTCCCCAGGCCCTTGGAGTCCATGTCTCCCTCCCTGCACTGAAGCCTCAGGTTAGTAGTTACAAATGAAAACTCCTGGGCTCTCAGTTTAGAGAAAAAAAAAAACAACACACAATGAAAAAAAAACACAAACAAACAAAAAAAATGAAACTACCACTTTCTCTCCATCCAGCTGTGGTCTACGAGCTCCAGGCTCCGCTGCAGCCAGCAGCCCTGCCGCCTTTCACAGTTGATGATATGGGTGCTGTGGGTCTCAGATCTGGTGCTCTGGGTTGTGGAACCCAGCCTGGGCTCTGGGCCTCTATCTTCTGAGGGAATAGACTCTCCCATGGACGGGAGTTCCCTCCTCCTCCTTGGCCCGCTGGCCTGCTGCCATGGGGAGCTGAGTCAATGCCTCTTGTGACCTCGCCCTTCTTACCAGTCTCCAGGTGTTTTCTGTCCTTCCTTGATATCTATCATCTTTCTATTATCTATCTATCTAGTCATTTACCTGCCTCTGAACATAGTGACGCTCTTGAAGGTAGACAGGGCCATACTCCTGAGAAGTGAATTTGAGAGAAAAATGTAGTTGTATTTTTAGAAGCTGAAATGTTAGCTCTGAAGTTTACACCTCTGCTCTACTTCTTACTAAATGTGGCCCCATCACATTATGACAAATTCTCCATTTTCTGAGGTTTGCTTTTGCTCATACCCCCTTCTTCTTCCCAGAAGTTCTTATGGGAGTCACATCCACTGGGCACCTTTCTCTGACTCTCTTCCCCTCACCTGTGTTACAAGAAAGTCTGGTGTTGGCCCAGGTCTCACCACTCCTTAAGATCTGGATAGGATTAACTCAGGTCTTATTACCCAGCTTCTCAGACTGGAAATCAGTGACCATCCCAATATTTCTCTGAATTTGTGCATGTGCGTGCGTGTGTGTGTGTGTGTGTGTGTGTGTGTGTGTGTGTGTGCGTGTGTGTGTGTGTGGTGATTGTGCACTCAAGGTTACAATCGTGCCAATTTTCAACCTTGGACAAACTGTTTGATCATTTCTCTACATGTTGTGGCTTTCTATCTCTGCTGCTTTCTCTTTGGATCTCTCCCTTCACGATAAAAGTGATCTGAATTCTATTCAGAGCAGAAGAATATTTATTGAAGGTTTATAGGGAGTGCTTTTAAAAGCAAAGAACTTGTAATCCACATTACTCTTATTTTTTAAAATATATCTTTATTGATTTCAGAGAGGAAGGGAGAGGGAGAGGCAGATAGAAACATCAATGATGAGAGAGAATCATCAATTGGCTGCTTCCTGCACATCCCCTACTGGGGATTGAGTCTGCAACCCAGGCATGTGCCCATGACTGGGATTGAACCTGGGACCTTTCAGTCTGTAGGCCAACCATCTATCCACTGAGCCAAACCAAATAGGGCCACACTATTCTTTATACTTATCCTCCAGCTAGGATTTCTCATAGCTGGGCTATCAGTTTTTTCTCTTCCCTGCCCCCCAACCTTTTTTCAGGAATTCCCATCCTTGACTCTTCTTTCCAGCAACATCTGTCTCTCATGTGCCAAATCTTGACCCAGAAGTTTATCAAGTTGTTTTCCCAAATAAAGCCAGTTTTCTCTCAATCAAGACTTCTAGATAGACCTCTTGTCTATTTAGATAAACCTGTTTTTTATTTCTTTATACTAGCAGCTACCCCACGATAGCATAATCATCTGTTTCTGTTCTCTCTTTCCAAAAACCAGGCTGAACTCTCCCTGAAGGCCTCATTTTGTTGTATCCCTAGTACTTGGCAAGGGGACTCATAAGCACTCAGTAAACCCATCTGTTGCAAGACTGAATGACTGTCCAGAAGAGAAGAGGCAAATAGGCCTGTCGGGCAACATACCTGTGGAGGTTCTACTTCTCAGTAGCCTGAGGGTCATACCAGGCAGCCTGTTGCTAGGTGATGGTGGAGTTTTGGGGAGGGATGTGCGGTGTGGCTTAGCAACATTTCCTCCCTCTCCTGTCACTCAGAACATACAAAACCAAACAATTCTTATGACAAGACTAAGTTTTTTATTTCATTTTATTTTTTACCTATATCACTTACAAATAGGTAAGATCTTTCCTTTTGTCTCAGCTGAAAACAGTTATTGTTTTTTTCATTTCTAAACATTTATTTTATTATATCTTTCTTTGCTGGAAACAGAAGTTTTTTTCTTTGACAAAACTGTGCCAGAGGAACAAAATAAATGCTTTTCTAAATTAGAGCAGATGCCGATATGGTTGTAGTCTTTTTTCTTTTCTTTTTTTTTTTAACGCGTCACAAATTTGTGTGTCATCCTTGCGCAGGGGTTATGCTAATCTTTGTATTGTTCCAGTTTTAGTATGTGGGCTGCAGAAGCAAGCATGGCAGCCGTCTTTTACATTTCATATGAGCTACTGTTGAGATGATATTTTTGGCTGTTTTGCAGATGGTCCATCAGAATTAGTTCTGTTATCAATGTTGTTTTCATCTTCTGCATCATCTTCATTATCACCGTCCAAGGCCTCGTCTGGAGCAGCCGCCCGCTCTGTCCCACGCTTCCCGCTGCACTTGGGGGTCCAAGAGTTCGGCCACCAGCTCCCTCATCCACCAGGCCCAGCAATAGGCCCTGCAGAGGGTCAGCGTCTCGGGCGCCTCCAGGATACCCGCAGCTATTGCTGCTGCCAGTCCAGCCGCAGGTACTCGCCCCAAATCTCCATGGCAACCACTGAACATGCCACCCTGATGCGGAAACCAGCCCCCAGCCGGCTCAGGCGGGAGAAGGGAAAAAACAGTAATTTTTAAAAGGACCACAAGGGCAATAAATATTGAGCATCTAAATATTTATATCCAAGAAGCTACTTCATCAGAAGGTTAACTGGGGACAATGAGAGGATTTTTAAGGTCCCACAAGCTGCCTTCTGGTCCCTGCAGTGACTGCAGGAATTAAGTTGGCTGTGGCCCGCAAAGCTGCTGGCCCGGGTGCAACTGCGTTTCTCCTGCCTGCTCTGAGCTGGCGCTTGCTCACTGGACTGCCCTGAACCAGAGTGGGCTGGTAACCGAGGACAGAAATGCCTTCTGAACATGGGTCACATTTCCGTATTAGCTTAGCTTAGCTCAAGAAGAGCATTCAGATTTATTGTCCATCTGAAATCTAGAGAACCTTTGCATGAATATAAGTTTCTTGAAACACATGCACTGAAAAAGTTGCCCATGAGTCTGGCAGTCATAAATAAGGAAGCAGATTTCCCTCTGCCAGGGAATGCACATACACCCTGTGGCTGTTTTCCTTTCTTTTGCTTGTTTCCTAGCTTCCACAAAGGGAAGCTGGTGGGATCCTGGAATCTGGACTGAGGCTATGGAGTGTGGCTGAAGGAGGGCTCCTCTCAAGTCTCTGGGCTCAGGGAGGCCCCACAGCCTGGTAATATGGGGCTGGCAACTGTCCTCGTTGGAGAAGTGTCTATTCAGGTTTTCTGCCCATCTTTTAATTGAATTGCTTACCTCCCATTTTTGAGTTGTATGAGTACTTTATATATCTTGGAAATTAAACCCTTATCAGATGTATCGTTGGCAAATATGTTGTCCCATACAGTGATTTCCCTTTTCATTTTGATGCTGGTTTCCTTTGCTGTGCAGAAGCTTTTAAGTTTAATGTAGTCTCATTAATTTATTTTTTCCTTTTTTTCTCTTACCCTATGGGATGTATCTGTGAAAATTCTGCTACATGAGATGTATATTTTACTGCCTACATTTTTTTCTAGGATTTTTATAATTTCATGACTTAAATTTAAGTCTGTTATCCATTTTGAGAGTATTCTTGTGTATGATACAAGTTGGTGATCTAGTTTCATTGCTGTGTATGTACCTGTTCAATTTCCCTAGCACTACTTATTGAAGAGACTGTCTTTACATTATCATATGCTCTTGCTTCCAATGTCAAATATTAATTGAGCATAACAATTTAGTTCAATTTTTGGGTTCTCTGTTCTGTTCCATTTAACTCGATTTTGGGGTTCTCTGTTCTGTTCCATTTAGCTGTATGCTTGTTTTTGTGTCAGCATCAGGCTGTTTTGATTACAGTGGTTTTGTAGTATAACCTGATATCTGGTATTGTTATCCCTCAAACTTTGTTCTTCTTTCCCAAGATTCTTGGGGTTATTTGGTGCCAGAAGCCGGTCCGTCCTTGCTGCTTGACACAGTTGCTGCAGGGAAGAAACACCTGCACAGCATATGTTTCAAGGGACCTGGTATATATGGCATACTGTTCTTAATATGTTTGCTCACCTTCTTGGTGCTATGTGTTTTAACCAAGGTCACCTCTCCGAGAAAGGTTGTATCCCCAGATAGGGATTTTTCCCTGAAGTTAGGGAGGGAATAAAACCCCTTAACTAAATGCCAGGTGGGTAGTTAATCACTTTAACTACGAACAATCACCCGTAAGCTACATAATCTTTACTCCCTGGAATGGAGATAAGAAACGCCCTAACCTTTGGAATAGAAATTGACAGGATTAAAATCAACTAGTATAAATACAGATGTAACAAGACAATAAAAGACAGAACCTGGCTGGAGAACCTAGCTAGAGAACATGGCTAGAGAACCGGGACAGAACCTGGCTGGAGATCCTGGCTAGAGGAACCTGGCTATGATGATCACCTGAATGCTGCCTCCATGTCATTCCTTCTTCACCGACTCCGTCCACACCTTTGGGAACCCCTGGACCTGCTGGGGCTGGACTGTTAAGCCCAGATTTCAGGATCCCCAAAAGACCACCAGGGAGCCGAGTCCGATGCAAAAGCAAAAGAGCCTTTACTCGAGCTAGCTCGAGCTCCCCGTCCACCACACTCGCCAATGTAGCAGCAGGAGGCATAGAGAGCTCTGTGGGGAGAGGGGTTTTATAGGGGGGGTGGAGTAAGGGGAGGAGAGAGGACTGTGGGCCCTGTCGATTGGCCAGGCGCAAGTCGGGGTCTTGTTACACAGGATGTGGTTGTGTCTATGGCGTGCACTTCCCTTGATTATCATTGGTTAGTTTAAAGAAATCCTAGGTGTGGCTAGCAGAGGCTTGGGCTTCCTGGAAGAAACTCCTTGCTGAACACATGGCTAATGGCTGCTGCCCAAAAATGGAGGATCCGGGTCAAGATGGAGGGCGTAGCCCTCGCCCTTTCAGACCCCAACAATTTGGGGTCTTTTTTGGTTTCATACAAATTTTTGGAGTGTTTGTTTTAGATCTGTGAAATATGCCATTGGTATTTTAATAGAAATTGCATTGAATAGATTGCTTTGGGTAGTATGGACATTTAAATGATGTTGATTCTACCAATCCATGAGTGTGATGTATTCTTCCACTTGTTTATATCTTTTCTATCTCTTTTTCCATTGTCCTGCAGTTTTTGGGGTACAAGTCTTTTGCTTTCTTGGTTAAGTTTATTCCGAAGTATATTAATTTTTTTGTTGCAATGATAAATGATCTCAGAAAGAGAAAATAAAAAGTTTTAGTTTCTTTTTCTGAGCAGTCATTATTGGTGGCTAAATATGCCATTGATTTCTGGGTGTTAATTTTTTATCCTGCTACATTGCTGAATTCATTTATTAAATCTAGTAATTTTTTGGTGGAATCCTTAGGATTTTCTAAGTACAATATCACATCATCTACAAATAATGACAGTTTTACTTCCTCCTTTCCAATTTGGATATCTTTTATTTTCTTATCTGATCACTATGGCTAAGACTTCCAGTAAGAGTGTGAAAGCAGACGTTCCTGCCTTGTTCCTGTTTTTAGGGTGAATGCTTTTAGTTTCTTCCCATTGAGTATGATGTTGGCTCTAGGTTTGTCATATATGGCCTTTATTATGTTGAGGTATGATCTCTGTTTTCCCAGTTTGTTGAGGGTTTTTATAAAAACTGGGTGTTGGATTTTGTCGAATACTTTTTCTATGTCTACTGATGTTATCATTTGATTTTTTTTATCTTTCATTTTGTTTATGCGATGTATCATACATATTGATTTCTGAATATTGTACCAGCTGTGCATCCCTGGAATAAATCCCACTTTGTCATGGTATATTATCTTTTAAATATATTGCTGGGTTCATTTTGCTAATATTTTGTTGAGGATTTTAACATCTATGTTCATCCAAGATACTGGCCTGTAATTCTCTTTCTTTGTAGTGTCTTTTTAAAAACATATATATTTTTATTGATTTCAGAGAGGAAGGGAGAGAGAGAGAGAGATGGAAATATCAGTGATAAGAGAGAATCATTGATCGGCTGCCTCCTGCATGCCCCACACTGGGGATCAAGCCTGCAACACAAACATATGTTCTGATCATGCCCTGACCAGGAATCAAACTGTGAATTCCTCGATCATAGATGGATGATCAACCACTAAGCCATGCTTGCTGGGCTCTTTGTTGAGTTTTTATCTGGTTTTGGAATTAGGCTAATGCTGGCCTTAAAAAAAAAGAGCTTGGAAATGTTCCTTCTCCTTGAAATTTTTGGAATAGTTTGAGGAAGTTGGCTGTTAGTTCTTTGAATGTTTGGTTAAATTTCCCTGTAATGCCATCTGAACCAGGACTTTTGTTTGCTGGGAGTTTTTTGATTACTGCTTCAATTTCATCAGTGGTTATTGAACTATTTAGGATTTCTGATTCTTCCTGATTCAGTTTTGGAAGACTATATTTTTCTAGGAATTTGTCCAGCTTGTTGGCACATAGTTGTTCATTGTATTTTCTTACAATCCTTTGTATTTCTATGGTGTCAGAAGTTACTTCACCTCTTTTGTTTCACTTTTTATTTATTTGTGTCCTCTTTGTTTCTTGATGAGTCTGGCGAAAGTTTCATCAATTTTGTTTATCTTTTTAAAGAGTCATCTCTTGCATTCATTGATCTTTTGTATTGTATTTCCAATCTCTATGTCATTTATTCCCTCTCTGATCTTTATTATTTCCTTCCTTCTACTTTGGGCTTTTCTTGTTCTCTTTCTAATTATATTAGTTTTAGTGTTAAATAATTTATTAAAAGGTTTTCTTATTTCTTGAGGTAGTAATGCTATGAACTTCCCTCTTAGGACTGCTTTTGCTGTATCCCACAGATTTTGGGTTGTTGTGTATTCATTTTTATTTGTTTCAAGGAAGTTTTTTTATTCCTCGATTTCACTGGTAACCTCTTCATTGTTTAATTACATGCTATTTAGCCTCCATGTGTTTCAATGTTTTTGAGTTTTTTTATTGTAATTGATTTCTAGTTTCATGCCATTTTGATTCAAGAATATGTTTGATATAGTTTCAATATTCTTGAACTTGTTTTGTGTCCTAACTCATGGTCTATCTTTGAGCATGCCCCATAGCTTTGAGGCAGAATATTCTGTAAATGTCAATAAAATCCATATGAGCTGGTGTGTCATTTCAGGTCTCTGTTTATTTGTTTATTTCTTTTTTTCTGGAAGATCTATCCAGTGCTGCCAGTGGGGTGTTAAAGTTCCCTACTGTCACTGTATTGCTGTCAATCTCTCCTTTAGAGTCCTTCAAGAGATTTTTGATATATTTAGTTGCTCTTATATTGGGTGCATATATGTTTACCAGGATTATTTCCTCTTGTTGTGTTGATTCCTTTAGTATTATGCAGTAGCCTTCTATGTCTCTCTTTATGGCCTTTCCCTTGTAGTCTATTTTAAGTATTTCTATCCTTGCTTTTTATTTTTGTTTCTATTTGCCTGGAAATTTTTTTTTCATCCCTTCACTCTGAGTCTGTGTGAATCTTTTGCTTGTAGACAGCATATTTATAGGCCATGTGTTCTTATCTATTCAGCTACTCTATGCCTTTTAATTGGAGCATTTAATCTATTTACATTTAAGGTTATTATTGATAAGTATTTATTTACTGCCTTTTTTTTTTCTTTATACCTATGTTCCTCTCTCTCTCAAATTCTTCTTCTTAAAGCAGTCCTCTTAACATTTCCTGCAGTGCTGATTTGATGGTAATGTACTCCTTTAGCCTTTTATTTTTCTTTTCTGGGAAGCTCTTTATTTATCCTTCAATGTTAAATAATAGCTTTGCTGGGTAGAATAGTCTTTGGTTCAGGTCCTTGCTTTTCATTACTTTGAATATTTCATCCTTTTGGCCTGAAGTGTTTCTCTTGAGTAATTAGCTAACATTCTAATGGGTATTCCCTTATAGGTAACGTTCCGTCTCTCCCTTGCTGCCTTTAAGATTCTTTCTTTGTCTTTAATGTTTGCCATTTTGATTATGATGTATTTTGGAGTGCATCTCTTTGGGTTCATCTTGATTAGAACTTTTGGGGTTTCTGACCTTGTGTGATTTTCTCTTCACTGGGTTAGGGACGTTTTCTGTCATTATTTCTTTAAACAGGCTCTCAATTCCTTGCTCACTTTCTTCTCCTTCTTGTACCCTTATGATATGAATGTTATATTTCATGTTGTCCGAAATTTCACTTAAACTATTCTCCTGCTTTTTCATTCTTTTTTCTTTTTTTCTTCTCTAATTGGGTTTTTTCTTTATACCTTGTCTTCCAAGTCACTGATTCTATCTTCTGCCTCATTTAATCTACTTTTTATTTCTTCCAGTGTATTCTTGATGTCTGATATGTTATACTTCATTTCTAACTGATTCTTATTTGTGGTTCTATCTCTTGTTTTATGCTGCTGTAGTTATCAGTAAGTTTATTGAAATTCTCACAAAGTTTCTTGAGCATCCTTATAACCATTACTTTGAACTCTATATCAGATAATTCATTTTCTTCCATTTCATTTAACTCTCTTTCTGGAGTGTCCTCCTTTTCTTTCATTTGTGAGTTGTTTCTTTTTTTAAAAAAAAAAAAATGTATTGAGCATTTTTTTTTTTACATTTTTTCCCCTTTATTGATTAAGATATTACAAATGCATCCTTATCCCCCCAATGTCCCCTCATCACCCCAATCCTGCCCTCACCCTCACCCCCTGTTGTTTACATCCATCACTTATGCTTATATGCATGCATACAAGTCCTTTGGTTGATCTTTTCCCCTCAATCCCACCCTCCCCTGCCTTCCCTCTGAGTTTTTAGCATCTGATCGATGCTTCTCTATCTCTACATCTGTTTTTGTTCATTGGTTTATGTTGTTCATTATAATCCACAAATGAGTGAGAGCATGTGATATTTATCTTTCTCTCACTGACTTATTTCACTTAGCATAATGCTGTCCAGCTCCATCCATGCTGTTGCAGATAGCAGGAGTTCCTTCCTTTGTACAGAAGCATAGTATTCCATTGTGTAGATGTGCCAAAGTTTAATTCATTCATTTGCTGATGGGCACTTGGCTGATTCCAAATCTTAGCTATGGTAAATTGTGCTGCTATGAACATAGGGATGAATACATCCTTTCTGATTGGTGTTTCTGGTTTCTTGGGATATATTCCTAGAAGTGGGATCACTGGGTCAAATGGGAGTTCCATTTTTAGTTTTTTGAGGAAACTCCATACTGTTTTCCACAGTGGCTGCACCAGTTTGCATTCCCACCAGCAGTGAATGAGGGTTCCTTTTTCTCTGCATCCTCGCCAGCATTTGTCATTTGTTAATTTGTTGATGATGGTCATTCTGATAGGTGTAAGATGGTACCTCATTGTCGTTTTGATTTGCATCTCTTGGATGATTAGTGACTTTGAGCACGTTTTCATTTGTCTCTCAGCCTTATGTATGTCCTCTTTCAAAAAGTATCTATTTAGGTCCATTGCCCATTTTTTGATTGGATTGTTTATCTTCCTTTTTTCCTTGTCTTTCCCCAATGCTTCCTAACCCAGCCTGTCCTCAGGCACCTTCAATCTGCACCACCAGCCCTCCACTGAAGTCTTAGGTAAATAGCTATAAATAAAAATCCTGTGCTCTGGGCTTTAAAAACAAAACCCACAAACTTTTGCTTTATGACTGGCTCCAGACTCCCTGGCAGCCAGCAGCACTACATCTTTCACAGCTGGATGTTATGTGGACTACTGGTTTGGTTCTCTTGGCTATGGAGCCCAGCCTGGCTTCTGGGCCTCTGTCTTCTGAGGGAACAGCCCCTCCCATAGCCGAGAGCTCCCTCCTCACTCTCAGCCTGCCACCCATGGAAGCTGGGTCAGCTCCTCTTGCAACCTGGCCCTTCCTACCAGTCTCCAGGGCTTTCTGTCCTTCTTGGATATGTCTCCTCCTCAGCTGGACCTCAGTTGGTAATTCCAGGTGAATGTTCTCTAACTTACTTGTATTTCTAGTCTAGTCCTGGGAAGAGGTACAAGAAAGGTCTCCCCACATGGGACTGAGATGAGCTCTGCTCCCTAACTCTCAGACTCTTAAAGGCTAGGACTGGTGCGTGCTGGACTGCAGAAACAGAGCAGGAACAGATAGGGACCCACAAAGGGACCATTAGGACTGGAACAACCATGGTCACAGAAACACAGCTCTCAGGGGGGAACCCCTGTTTCCTGTATGGTACAAGAAGAAATTTCATGGTCAACCTGGACAGCAGCAATTCCTGATTCCTGTTGGCAGTGATGCTGACCATGCAGCTGCTCTGTGAGGTCCATCACACGCACCGGGAGAACCCATGCCATTTTGTTTTCCTCAGAAGACTTGCCTCTGCTTGTGACCAGAGACAAACAATCACTTTTCTTTATTTTCTCTACGTAAATAAGAAGCAAGCAACTCTTTCTCTTTCAGTATCCCTTTAAGGGTTACCCAGGATTCACATGTCTAAAAGTCCTCACTAGGTGATTTCAGTGAGAATATCTGACCCTGACTTTTAGATGTGATAATTAGGAAGGGGAGATTAAATCATTCAATCACTCAAAAAATATTTTTATATTATTTATTTATTTTTGTTTGCTGCTTATTTTTTTATTTTTTTGTTGGTTTTATTGCTTAAAGTATTACAAAGAGTATTACATGTCTCCTTCCCCCCCCCCCTTGATATTCCCCCGACCTCCCCTCCGCCCCCCTCCCCGCAGTGTCTTATATCCATTGGTTATGATTATATGCATGCATACAAGTCCTTTGATTGATCTCTTACCCCTCTTCCCGCCCCGCAACCCTCCCCAGCCTCCCCACTGTAGTTTGACAGTCTGTTCGATGCTGCTCTGCCTCTGTATCTATTTTTGTTCATCAGTTTATAATGGTCTTTATTATCCATAAATGAGTGAGATCATGTGGTATTTTTCTTTCATTGACTGGCTTATTTCACTTAGCATAATGCTCTCCAGTTCCATCCATGCTGTTGCAAATGCTAAGAATTCCTTCTTTTTTACAGCAGCATAGAATTCCATTGTGTAGATGTACCACAGTTTTCTAATTCATTCATCTGCTGATGGGCACTTAAGCTGTTTCCAGATCTTCGGTATGGTAGATTGTGCTGCTATGAACATAGGGGTGCATATATCCTTTCTGATTGGTGTTTCTGGTTGCTTGGAATATATTCCTAGAAGTGGGATCACTGGGTCAAATGGGAGTTCCATTTTTAACTTTTTGAGGAAACTCCATACTGTCTTCCATAGTGGCTGCACCAGTCTGCATTCCCACCAGCAGTGCACGATGGTTCCTTTTTCTCCACATCCTCTCCAGCACTTGTCGTTTGTTGATTTGTTGATTTGTTGATGATAGCCATTCTGACAGGTGTGTGATAGTACCTCATTGTCGTTTTGATTTGCATCTCTCGGATGATTAGTGACTTTGAGCATGTTTTCATAGTCTCTTGGCTTCCTGAATGTCCTCTTTTGAAAAGTGTCTATTTAGGTCCTTTGCCCATTTTTTTATTGGATTGTTTATCATCCTTTTGTTACGTTGTATGAGTTCCCTATAAATATTGAGATTAAACCCTTATCGGTGATAATATTGGCGAATATGTTCTCCCATGCAGTGGGCTTTCTTGTTTTGTTGATGGTTTCTTTTGCTGTGCAGAAGCTTTTTATTTTGGTGTAGTCCCATTTGTTTATTTTCTCTTTAGTTTCCAATGCCCTAGGAGCTGTATCGGTGAAGAAATTGCTTCGGCATATGTCTGAGATTTTGTTGCCTTTGGATTCCTCTAGTATTTTTATGGTTTCCCATCTTACATTTAGGTCTTTTATCCATTTTGAGTTTATTTTTGTGTCTGGTGTAAGTTGGTGGTCTAGTTTCATTTTTTTTGCATGTGTCTGACCAAGTTTCCCAGCACCATTTATTGAAGAGACTGTCTTGACTCCATTGTATGTTCTTGCCTCCTTTGTCAAATATTAATTGAGCATATTGGTTCGGGTCGATTTCTAGATTCTCTATTCTATTCCATTGATCTATATGTCTGTTTTTGTGCCAGTACCAGGCAGTTTTGAGAACCGTGGCTCAAAAAGTATTTAGTGAGAATCTAGTAGGTGCTGGAGAAGACACCAAAATGGAAAATACTTAGTCCTAGCTCTCAAGGGGATTATGATTTGTTAGGAAAAGAAAACTGCATAATTTTATTAGAATTAATTAAAGGTAAACTGTGTAATACTACTCATTAAAACCCTAAGTGGGAGGTGGAAGAGCAAAGGAAGGAGAAGGTTTTAAGAAGAAGGTAGGACTTGAGTTAGGTAGTGAGAGATGCACAGGATTTGGCCAGGAGGAAGGAGACAGGTATAAATAAAATGAGCTGGAGCAAGTTGACCCAGAGAACTGAGCCTGTGGGAAGGAGAGGTGGGTCAGCCTGAAGGGCCACAGTGGGAGTGAGGTAGTCTGGGGGAGTGTGGCCAGGATATGGAAGACCTTGAAGGTCCAGAAAATCAGGAAGCAATAGGAGCATTCAAACACTGGCTCGTGAACCCTGAGTCACAGGGAAGGCTTCTATGACTCATGCTGTTTCTCTGGCAACTCCCTCCCTCTGCCTGACTAAGAGCTAAGGGTGGCACACTATGACCTGTCACAGAACAAGTATCACTTCCAGAACATAGAATAAGTCACTTCTTTTTTTTCCTGTTAAGCTGTTTGCCTTGAATCCTCCAATGACTATCCTCACAAAAATGCTGGTATATTCAGCAGTAAAGACTTGGTTTTCCAGGGCAGAATCACTATCTGACTGGATTTCTACTGACATTGCCCAGAGCACTCCCAGTGGCCGTCTGCACCATGACTGGGCATGTTCCACTCGCTCTCCCTGATCCCTTAGTATTGTTTTAGGGGATGGGGTGAGGGGTGGTTACATTGCATTATTTCACTGTATCCTTCCTGGTATTGTTTGCTAACAGTCGTCTGCTCATTTTCACTTGAGTAGAGACTATTTCATGTTCTTCTTTTGTGTTTCCCAAGGAATAAACATAGTGCCAGGCCCACAATGGGTTAAAATTAAAAAACACTTTCACTTCCCCTAAGTTCATTAGAGATAAAAACTATATATTTTTTAATATTTTATTTTTTAGAATAAACATAATTATAAAGGTATAAAAGAGAAAAGCAAATTTTTCTCTCTTCTCTGCTTTTCATTCCATATAAATACCTTCAGGGCAAACATCTGTAGACTTCTTGAGTGTCCTATGAACATTTGTGAATATGTATTATAGTTTTCACACAAATGGCAATATGCTATACTCATCATTCTGCATGTTGCTTTGTCACTTAACCATTGTATCTTGCGGTATTTCCCATATCAATACATGTAGACTTGACTCTTCCTATTACATAGCTACTTACTATTCCATTGTGGGTACATACCCGGGATTTATTTAATCAGGCCACCAATGATGAACATGTAAGACAAACAACATTGCCTTGGATATGCTTATAAACACACAATTTTGTACTCATACCAGCATAACGGTAGGTTGATCACTGAAGAGTAGAATTATGGGTCTTGGGATATGTATATTTCAAATTTTGGTAATTATTGCCAAATTGTCTTTGTAGAGATTGTAACAAATTACACAGTGACAAGCAATATATGAGATATACTTCCCATACTCTCAGAAACTTATCATGTTTTTTAATCTTGAGGCAAAAACTATTTCCTGAGCCTTCAGTCTCTGTGGAACTCTGCTTGGTGAATATGTGGAAAGCTGAACAAGGGAGCAGCCACACCTCCTGGGTGGTTGTCATGGACCTTGTGTATGGGAAGAACAGCCCCATGAGATTAGCAATGACATACATGTCAATGAGGTTCTCAGAGGGCTTAGCAACCTGGGGGGTGTTGGGTTGCTGTGGTTCTGGCTTGTTTTGAAATGGCTGTCAGTTGGTGGGAAGGATTACCTTAGGGTGATGAAATGTGAGGAAATGGTTCCAAGGCTAGGGAGCAGGTGGTGATAGGTGAGAAAGACTGGAGGAATAGTTGAATGACGTCTGTAGTCATCAGGTGCTAGAGAGAGGGGAGGAGCAGGAGATGTGAGGAGAGACCAAGTTTGGGAGCCAAAAGGAGGTGCTACACCAGGAGGGGAATCTGGTTTTTAAAATATTCCTGGGAATTTTTACGGGAAAGTAATTTTAAGGTATTTGTGGTTAATTTGGTAAACTTTGGAATTTCCTCATCTGCCAGCCTCTAGTCTTCACACTGCAGTATCTTTTTCACTGAGATGGTTTCACCATTTCTGCTCAGTCACTTGGTGACTGGACACCGGTGTCTTGGGGATCATTGGCAGTGTTAGGGGCAACTTTTGAGAAGGATTTGAGAGGGCCTCCTGGATTTTTGCTAAAGCAAAGCAAGGCCCTGCACCAGTGACCTCTGGAAGGGGGCGAGGAGACTGCCTGTGTTACAGGAGAAAGTGGAGCACCAGGCTCAAATCTTACTTGAGCAAATTGGTTTCAGTACTTAAATTCAACCCATTACCGATGTGATAAACCAGTGGTCACCAACCGGTGGTCCGTGAGGTTCGAAAGCTTGGTGACCACTGGTTTAAGGAAACCTTTGGAGATAAACTATATAAAATCGTTTACATTTCTAATTCTAAACTTGCTGGTTTCAATAGGAAGAGCTTACACCTTAAATATGCCTATATAAAGGAAAAATTGCTCTCCAAACTACAAATGTTTTACAAAGGGTATTTATCCTTTAAATGCATCCTCCTAGCCTACATTTGATTTCATTTTACTCAGAAGTGTTAGGGGTTGTGGAGATAGTCCTAATCCACGCAGCTTAGCCACCAGAGAACATGGAATGAGGAGTGGCCTCCTGCCTCTGTTTCCTCTCAGAATTCTGGAATTGTGGCTGGCACCTTCATGTTATGACAAAAAGATGCCCCTCTAGAAATGAATTATACTTCTCACCAGCCTATATGCTTCTATCTGAAGTAACCAATACCATTTTCAGAAATTATTGCATTAAGAAAATCCATATTGTGCCCTTTGAAAGCTTTTCAAATTCAATCATGATTCTCTTTCATCTTGATCTCCACAATGAAATGTTTTAGTATGATAAACTTCAAACTTCTGAACAACAAATCCACTTTTATATTGGAAATCTCTACCAGAACCCTGTGTTCATTTTTTAAGGCATATGTTTGTTTATTTACAGGACCAGGTATACTGAGCTAGCTTTAAGTAGCAAACTGATTTATATATGCAATTATAGGATACATAAAATGAATGATAGCCTTTACATATTGAAAACTTTACTGCAGATGCTTTGTTTTGAAGGTAGCTTTGCATACGAAATGTGGTTAATTTTGTAAAGTTACTTATGTTAAACAGTATGTTCAGACACTTTCTGCCATGGCCAAAAAGTACATATGAAAGTGTGTGTGTTTCTGCGCAGGGACACCAGTGTTTGACATGATGTTGTAGTGACACTCTGTTATCTATGCATTCTTTATTCTGTCCTTCGGTAAACAGGCAGCCATGTTCACTATGCCTTGTATGTCTTCTCATTTTTTTAATTAACCTGTTAAATACAGCTTAAAATATTTTTATTTATTCTATTTTTACTGAAATATACTGCATTATTGTGTTAATGTAGTATCTTTACTGGATATTATCTCACAGTGTATCCAGGTCTACATAATCTCAGTGAACTATTCGTTGCCTAAAAGATGGTTTTGTAATGATTTGTAGTCACATTTTTATTGGACTATGTAGATGAAAATGCTTAAAGTTCATTTTATTTTTTACAAGCAGCTAGACAGACACAGACTTGCCACCTCATATATGTGCTCGTGGGCGGCATCAAGGGGAATGGCCAACATGCCTAGGGCTCAAGTTTTTACTTTGCAAACTAAAGCACTGCTCGGTGCTTCATTTTTATATCACAACGTGTGTGATCTCCGAAAGAGACACATGTCCACACACCTTTGTTTCCACCCAGAGCTCATTAGAACCATTGTTTTTTGTTTGTGTCTTATTGCATGAAGGAACATTCTTCTCATTTCCATTAAAATAAGTTCTTGGTGATAAAAAAACAACACTCAGAAGTGTTTTATTTGTACAGCCATCATGCACTTACACATATTGGTACACTTGCCAGCACTCAATGCACTCAATGAAGTTAATTATTGACTTATTTATTTATATCAGTATGGACTCAAGAATATTTATTTTATTTGGGGGATGGTTATAATCCAGCATTATCATCATTTATATTGTTGCTCGCATTGTCCCAGCACTGACCATCCAGAGGTCCTTCAAGTTGTCCCTATGTGGCTGTCTCCATTTGATTTTTTTTTTTTTTAGTACTTCCTTGCTTTTTGGCAGTACGAGATGCTTAGGCCCATTTTGTCTATTCCTTTCCCCATCTCTGGAATCAATTCCTTTTCCAAGGAGCCCTGTTTCTTTTTTTGGAGAATAGTATCTGGGAGCCAGGTATTCTCAGTGCTAGGAGGATGTCACTGTTTCTAGACCTTATCAGTAACAGAGCTAGGAAATAGTTCTGTTATTTATTTACTGTAGATATATATTTAAAACATCATGGGTTGATAGTAACAACCTTGATGTCAATTGCACACCCCAAGTTCATTCTAGCTCCATCTGTAACTTCTTTCTCCAACAGCGAGAAACCTGGCTCTCATTCTTTACATTTTCTTATTTGTTCAACCCTGCCATGCATATAAAGTAATTTCAGAATTGCCAACCCTTACTGGTGGGAGGAACAACCTCATCTAGAGTCGCACTGCTCATTTTGCCTTTGGCCTGACATACCCAGCCACGTCACTCTTTTACCAAGTCACTTAGGTCAGGAAAATATTTGTTTTTATAGATAATACAAATGATGCAGAAAACAGGAAAAGCGGATCCAAGATGGCTGCCAATGGGATGGCAGGCTGTAAGATAGTGTGTGAGTGAGAGAATGAAAGGAGAGTGTGTGGACGTGCTGGGAGTGTCTGCATTTGTGAGTGAAGGACCGCTATATTCCAAGGGACTGCTGGGAATTGCCGGACCAGGCTCCCCTGGCCGGGCAGCCTCTACTGCTGCTGAAATCTCTCCCGCATGGCCGGCTCTGCCGCAGAGACCGCGCCGTCTTGAAGTGGAAACTGGCTTTGATCGGAAGCCCAGCCTTATCTTTAACAGGGGAGACCTCGATACCTTCTGGGACCCTACAATCACAACACCCAGGGATCAGCTGCCTCAGCTGCAAACCCACGAACACCGGGACTCCAACCTCCCCGAGCCTAAATAGTCTGTCAAGGATTAGACAAAGTGGCGCCGAATACGCAGATGAGGAAAAAAGTTGTGAGTCTGCATGCTTACTCTGGCTTTTTTTCTTTTTAAATCATTGCTTTTGATTACTAAGCCCAGTACATAGGATCTTCCACTTAAAAATACTCACAGAGACGACAGGAGAAAGTTGTTTTTATGAAACCTGGGGATCAGAGTGGGGAAAGATGAACAGAAAACCAGCTCTGAGGTAGTTTGTCCCCCCAACCCAGTATTAAGTGCGGCAGGCAAAGCAATCTAAACACTGGGTAGAGGGGCCTTTTAGCCCCGGATATTAATACAGAAACACTGACACCCAGGAGTTGAATCACAAATTGACTCTTGTATAAATACAACTAAAGGCAGGCTGAGAAACAAAGAGATCCCGCCTGCTTGAGAACAGAGTTGTGGCTTATGACACAGAGGAGTGGTGGATCACAGGGAACTTCAATACTGTCCTGACTACCTGACAGGAAACAGATGTGCCAAACAGAACAGTAGAGGAAGTGAACAACCTTCATTACTGCACATTTTTATTTTTTACTTAAGAAACTAAATTTTTTTCTCACTTGATTTTACCATTTTTATTATTATATATCTTTTAAATATATTTCATTGATTTTTTACAGAGAGGAAGGGTGAGGGACAGAGAGTTAGAAACAACAATGAGAGAGGAACATCAATCAGCTGCCTCCTGCACACCCCCGACTGGGGATGTGCCCGCAACCAAGGTACATGCCATTGACCAGAATCAAATCTGGGACCCTTCAGTCCACAGGCCGATGCTCTATCCACTGAGCCAAACCAGTTAGGCTATATTTTTATTTTTAATTATTATTATGACTATTATCATTTTACCATTTTAAAGTTTTTTTTTCTTTATTTTATTTTGAGATTAGTGTTCTACATTCTATTTTTATTTTTCCTTTAGCATTATTGTACTCTCTCAATTTTTTATTTTATGCCAACACTCTCTTCTCACTTTTCCCCTTTTTTGTCCAGTTTCTCTTACCCTGTTCCTGCTTTAGTTTTCCCCTATCCTTTCTTTTTACCCCCTCTTAAAAAATTGATCTTACTTATATATCTAATTTCCACTCCCCTGCTCCAAGTCCATACACACTTCTCCCTTTTCTTTCTTCACTACCCAAGTGTTTTTCTCTTCCTTTTTCTGTTTCCTTTTGTTTTGTTTTGCCTTTTTCTTTCTCTCTGTCTTGTTGTTGTTGTTGTTTGATTGTTGATTAGTTTGTTTGTTTTCTTGTTTTTTGCTTCTGTTTTTTTCTCTCCTTGCTTGTTATCTTCTTCTACTAATAGCTTAACTAATTCCAATCACCAACTCAGGCCTATCTGCTCTCTCGTCTCCTTTTCCAATAGTTAACAAATACATAGATAGATTAAAGAAGAGAAAAAATTATATATATTTTTTATTTCTTTTGTATATATTTTTAAATATATATTTTCTTTTTCTGTATTTTGTTTTTTACTTTTCTTCTTATACACTCATTCTCTTTCTACCTCCTCTATACTGAATTGTGACTATTTCTCCATTCATTCAATTCCTTGACCTTACCTTCTGGAAATAAGCTCTGCCTCCTCAGATTCATTTGGGTGTTTGTTGTTTGCATTTTTTGATTAGTTGTAATTTTTAAGGAGTTTTCTCCCCATATACATATATTTTCCCCCTTCTTTTTCTTCTCTTTCTTTTCCCTCTTACATTTTTTCCCTTTCTCAATATAATTTTTGCACTCTTTTTTTTAATCCCCTAATTCTCTATTCTCTGGTGGTCACCTTTATTTGGGCTTATTAGTATCTGAAATACATTTGTGTTTGGTGCCTTCTGCGTTGTGTGTTGTTGTGTTGTATTATGTGCCTTTAAGTCAATACGAGAGAGAGAGAGAGAGCTACATAACCAGACACCAGAGAGGAGTGGTCATGGGGAGACAAAGAAACAGCCAGCATGTGAAAGAAAAAGATGCATCACCAGAAAAGGAAAGTAAATGAAATGGAGGCAAGAAATATGTCAGAGAAAGAATTCAGAGAAATGGTCATAAGGTCACTGAAAAGGATGGAAAACAAATTCAACAATATGTGTAAGAACCAAGAGGAAATGAAGAACCAAGAAGAAATGAAAAATGACATGCTGCAATAAAGAACTCAATAGAAGGCATCAACAGTAGACTAGAAGATGCTGAGGACCATATCAGTGAGCTAGAAAACAAGGTAGGAAAAAATACCCAAGCAGAGCAGCATCTAGAAAAAAAACTTAAAAAACAGAAGGAGACCCTAAAGGAGCTTTGAGACAACAGAAAACAAAATAATATTCTCGTAAGTGGGGTACCAGAAGGAGAGGAAGAGAAACAAGGAATAGAAAAGCTGTTTGAAGAAATAATGACAGAAAACTCCCCTGATATAGGGAAGAAAAAACTCACACAAGTCCAAGAAGCTCAGAGTCCCAAACAAGATGAACCCCAAAAGACCAACACCAAGACCCTTTATAATTAAATTTGCAAACACCAACGACAAAGTAAGAATCTTAAAGGCTGCCAGAGAGAGACAGAAAGTTACCTACAAAGGATCACCCATCAGACTATTGACTGATTTCTTAACAGAATCACATCAGGCCAGAAGGGAATGGAATGAAATATACAAAGTCATGCAAAGCCAGGGTCTGACCAAGAATACTGTACCCAGCAAGGCTATCAAACAAAATTGAGGGTGAAATCAGAAGAATCACAGATAAAAAAGGACTAAGGGCGTTTATTACCACCAAACCAGCAGTACAAGAAATGCTAAAGGATCTGCTGTAAAAAGAAGAAATAATAAGGGAAGAAGGAACACAGGCATAAAGATGAAAACGGTGACAAACAAGCACTTATCAATAATCAATTTATTTTTTAAAAATATATTTTATTGATTTTTTAGAGAGAGGAAGGGAGAGGGATAGAGAGTTGGAAATATCGATGAGAGAGAAACATCAATCAGCTGCCTCTTGCACACTACTCACTGGGGATGTGCCCACAACCAAGGTACATGCCCTTGACCAGAATCAAACCTGGGACCCTTGAGTCCGCAGGCTGACACTCTATCCATTGAGCCAAACCCATTAGGGCAATAATCACTTTAAATGTAAATGGATTAAATGCCCCAATCAAAAACAAAGGGTTGCTGAGTGGATAAGAAAACATGACCCATATATCTGTTCTCTATAGGAAACCCACCTCAGAACAAGGGATTCACACAGACTGATGGTGAAGAGATGGAAAAAGGTTTGTCAGGCAAATGGAAATGAAAAAAAAAGCTGGGGTAGCATTACTTATATCTGAAAAATTAGACCTCAAAGTAAAGGCCATAACAAGAGATAAGGAAAGCCACTTCATAATACTAAAGGGAGCAATTCAATAAGAAGACATAATTCTGGTAAACATATATGCACCCAATACAGGAGCACCCAAATACATAAAACAACTTCTGGCCAGGACCGGTTTGGCTCAGTGGATAGAGCGTCGGCCTGCGGACTGAAAGTTCCCAGGTTCGATTCCGGTCAGGGGCATGTACCTGGGTTGCGGGCATATCCCCAGTGGGAGATGTGCAGGAGGCAGCTGATCGATGTTTCTCTCTCATCGATGTTTCTGGCTCTCTATCTCTCTCCCTTCCTCTCCGTAAAAAATCAATAAAAAAATATATTTTTTAAAAAAATGAAAAGCTTTAAAAAAAAAAAAAACAACTTCTGGAAGATATCAAGGGAGAGATCAATAGCAATACAGTCATAGTAGGGGACTTTAATACCCCACTGACACCACTGGATATATCATTTAAATAAAAAATCATCAGAGAAACAGCAATCCTAAATGACTCACTGGATCAGATAGACTTACTTGACATCTTCAGATGTCAAAGCCACAGAATATACATTCTTCTCAAGTGCACATGGGTCATTTTCAAAGATAGACCACATGTTGAGACACAGGCAAAATCTCTTCAAATTCAAGAAGATAGAAATCATATTAAGCTCTCCTCAAATCACAATGGCATAAAACTAGAAATCAACTATATTAAAAATAATAAAAAAATCAAACACCTGGAGTCTAAATAGCATGCTATTAAACAATGACTGGGTTACCAAAGAGATCAAAGAAGAAATAAAAAGCATCATGCCAACAAATGATAATGAAAACACAACAATCCAAAATCTATGGGACCCAGTGAAAGAAGTCTTGAGAGAAAATTTCATAGCTCTACAGGCCTATCTCAAAAATCAAGAAACAATGGTAATAAATTATCTAGCCCTACCACTCAAAGAGTAAGAAAGAACAACAAGAAAAGCCCAGCATAAGCAAAAGAAAGGAAATAATAAAGATCAGAGTGGAGATAAATGACATAGAGACCAAAAAAAAAACAAAAAACAAAAGATCAACGAAACCAAGAACTGGTTTAAAAGGATAAACAAGACTGATGAACCTCTAGACAGGCTCACCAAGAAGCAAAGAGAGAGGACCCAAATAAACAAAATCAGAAATGAAAGAGGTGAAGTAACAACCGATCCCACAGAAATACAAACTATTATGAAAAAACTAGAGGCCCGGTGCACAAAAATTTGTGCACTCAGGAGGAGAGGGGGGTCCCTCAGCCCGGCCTGTGCCCTCTCCCAGTCTGGGACCCCTCGGGAGATAACGACCTGCTGGCTTAGGCCTGCTCCCGAGTGGCAGAGGGCAGGCCTAATCCCTAGGTGCAGCCCCTGGTTGGGCTCAGAGCAGGGCCGATTGGGGAGTTGGGGCGCCGCCCCCTGTCATGCACAGAGCAGGGCGGATTGGGAGGTTGTGATGCCACCCTCAGTCACGCTCAGGGTGGGGCCGATCAGGGGGTTGGGGCGCCGCCACTCTCACATTCAGGGCAGGGCCGATGGGGAGGTTATGGCTATACCCCGTCACACACAGAGCAGGGCCTGTGGGGTGGGGGAGTTGGGGAGCTGCACCCTGTCACACACAGAGCTGCAGGGCGATCAGGGGGTTGGGGAGCTCCCCCCTATAAGTCACAGAGCAAGGCCGATCTGGGGGTTGTGGCCCCGCCCCCTGTCACACACAGAGCCACAGGGCGATCAGGGGGTTTGGGCGCTGCTCCCTGTCACGCTGATCCCGGTGCTGGGAGGCATATTACCCTTTTACTATATAGAATAGAGGTGGGTGGGTGGGGACTGGCTGGTTTGCCCTGAAGGGTGTCCTGGATCAGGGTGGGGGTCCCCACTGGGGTGCCTGGCCAGCCTGGATGAGAGGATGAGGGGTGACTGAAGCTCCCAACCGCTCCTTTTTTTCTTTTTTTTAATTCTGTGCCAGCTTTAGCTCTGAGGTTCCAGCTCTTAGGCCTCCGCTGTTGAAAGCAGGTATCTGGTTTGTTTCGGTTTTATAATCGAAACAATGTATAACTCCAGCTCTGAGATCCCGGCTCTCTGAAAGCAGGTTTCTGGGGTTTTGTTTAGCTTCTATATTTGTTACAATGTTTCTTAAACTGCAAGCTCAGAGGCCGGCAAGGCAGGCGGGGATCGTAGGAGTCCTCTGTCACTGAAGTAAGCAAGCCTCATGTTAGTTTCAAGCTGCCTGGTTGCCAGGCGCCATCTTGGCTGGAAGTTAATTTGCATATCGCCCTGATTAGCCAATGGGAAGGGTAGCGGTGGTACGCTAATTACCATGTTTCTCTTTTATTAGATAGGATACAAGGAACAACTCTATTCCATCAAACTGGTCAACCTAGATGAAATGGACATATTCTTAGAAAAATACAAGCTTCTAAAACTCAATCAAGAGGAATAAAAAATCCTGAATAAGCTGGTAACTACTGAAGAAATGGAAACAGTGATCAAAATCTTCCAACAAACAAACGCCCTGGTCCAGACAGCTTTACAGGGGAGTTTTACCATGCATTCAAAGAACTAAAACCTATCCTCCTCAGACTATTCCAAAAATGTTCAAGAGGAAGGCACACTTCCAAGCTCTTTCTATGAAACCACCATTACCCTAATCCCAAAACCAGATAAAGACACTACAATAAAAAAGAACTACAGGCCAATATCCTTTATTAACATAGATGCTAAAATCCTCAACAAAATTCTAGCAAATTGATTCAGCATTACATTAGGGAGATCATACACCATGAGCAAGTGGGATTTATTTCAGGGATGCAAGGATGGTACAATACCCGCAAATCAATAAATGTGATACATCACATAAACAAATTGAGAGACAAAAATCACAAAATCATATCAATCGATGCAGAAAAAGAATTTGACAAAATCCAACACCCTTTCTTGATAAAAACTCTCTGCAAAGTGGGAATAGAGGGATCATACCTCAACATAATAAAAGCCCTATATGACAACGTACAGCCAACATCAAACTCAATGGACAAAAACTAAACACATTTCCCCTAAGAACAGGAACAAGAGAGGGATGCCCACTTTCACCACTCCTGTTCAACATAGTACTAGAAGTACTAGCCATAGCAATCAGACAAGAAGAAAAAATAAAATACATCTAAATTGGAAAAGAAGTAAAACTGTCCTTATTTGCAGATGACATGAACCCCAAAGAGTCCATCAAAACACTACTAGGCCTAATAAATGAAATTGGCAATGTAGCAGGATACAAAATTAACACCCAGAAACCTATGGCCTTTTTATACACCAATAATGAACTCACAGAAAGAGGAACTAAACAAACAATCCCATTTATCATTGCAACAAAAATAAATTAAGATACCTAGGAATAACCTTAACTAAGGATGTAAAAGACCTGTACTCAGAAAACTATAGGACATTGGAAAAGAGATAGAGAAAGACATAAACAGATAGAAGAACATACTGTGTTCATGGATTGGTAGAATTAACATCATTAAAATGTCCATGCTACCCAAAGCAATCTACAGATTCAATGCAATCCCTATTAAAATACCAATGGCATATTTCAAAGATCTAAACCAAACCCTCCAAATATTCATCTGGAATAAAAAAAGACCCAAAATAGCCACAGCTTTCCTGAGAAAGAAGAACAAAGTTGGAGGGATCACAATACCAGATATCAAGCTATATTTACAAAGCCACAGCTCTCAAAACTGCGTGGTACTGGCACAAGAACAGACATATAGACCAAAGGAACAGAACAGAGAACTTAGAAATCAACCCAAGCCACTATGCTCAATTAATATTTGACAAAGGAGGCAAGAGCATACAATGGAGTCAAGACAGTCTCTTTAATAAATGGTGCTGAGAAATTTGGTCAGATACATGCAAAAAACTGAAACTAGATCACCAACTTACACCATACACAAAAACAAACTCAAAATGGCTAAAGGAGTTGAATGTGAGACGGGAAACTATAAAAATCCTACAAGACTCCATAGGTAGCAAAATAACAGACATATGCCGTAGCAATATCTTTACAGACACAGCTCCTAGGGCAATGGAAACTAAGGAGAAAAGAAGCAAATGGGACTACATCAAAATTAAAAGCTTCTGCACAGCAAAAGAAACCATCCGCAAAACAAGAAAGCCCACTGCATGGGAGAACATATTTTCCAATTATATTTCCTATAAGAGTTTAATCTCCAAAATTTACAGGGAACTCATACAAAGGAAGATAAATGATCCAATCAAAAAATGGGCAAAGGATCTAAATAGACACTTATCGAAGAGGATATACAGAAAGCCTAGAAACATGTGAAAACATGTACAAAGTCACTAATCATCTGAGAGATGCAAATCAAAACAACAATGAGATACCATCTCACCCCTGTCAGAATGACTGTCATCAACAAATCAACAAACGACAAGTGCTGGCAAGGATGTGGAGAAAAAGGAACACTCGTGCACTGCTGGTGGGAATGCAGACTGGTGCAGCCACTGTGGAAAACTTTCCTCAAAAATTTAAAAATGGAACTGCCATTTGACCCAGTAATACCACTTCTGGGAATATATCCCAGAAAACAGAAACACCAGTCAGAAAGGATATATGCATCCCTATGTTCACAGCAGCACAATTCACCATAGCTAAGATTTGGAAACAGCCTAAGTGCCCATCAGCAGATGAGTGGATTAGAAAACTGTGGCACATCTACACAATGGAATACTATGCTGCTATAAAAAAGAAGAAACTTTTACCATTTGCAACAGCATGGATGGGACTGGAGAACATTTGTCTTGTGCACCAAAAGGTAGCAGGTTTGATTCCCGGTCAGGGCAGATACCCAAGTTACAGGTTTGATCCCTAGTCAGGGTGCAAAAGGGAGGCAACCGATCAATGTTTCTTTCTCACTTCAATGTTTCTCTCTCTCCATTCCTCTCTGTAAAATCAATTTTTAAAAAGAAGACAGATTTCTTAATCCTCGGGGAAAGATGACTAGTGACTTAATACTTTTCCTGTAAGTAGATGAAGTCCCTAAAAGATGATCTCATGTTGGCTAGTTCCACTTTACAGGGGTCGCCTAAGACTATTGGAAAACACATATATAATTAAATAATGTTTTTGTGATTAATCACTATGCTTTAATTATGTTCAATTTGTAACAATGAAATTGGGGGTCACCACAACATGAGGAACTGTATTAAAGGGTTGCGGCATTAGGAAGGTTGAGAATCACTGTATGAAATAAGTCAGTTGGAGAAAGATAAATATCACATGATCTCACTCATATGTGGAATATAATGATCAACATAATTTGATGAACAAGAATAGATCCAGAAACAAATGGTAGGGTAGGGTAGGGTTAGAGAGCAATCAAAGGACTTGTATGCATGCATATTAGCATAACCAATGGACACAGATACTGGGGCTGTGGGGGCTTGCCCGGGTGGGAATGGCTGGGGGGGGGGGGGGGTCATTTGGGGGAAAAGGAGACATATTTAAAACTTTAGACAATAAATAAATAAATAGAAAATATAAATAAATTAAAAAAAACAACAGGAAAAGTGCTGGAGCCTGGCGTGGGAGAGGGGTAGTGTGCGGAAGACAGCTGCCACTGCCTGTGGGGAAGCTGCTCTGACTCTGTGGCTGCATCACATCTTAGAGCAGAGGGCAGGTGTTTGGTGCTCAATCCCCTGTATGAGGGAGAGTTGTGCGAGTGTTTGTGGCATCGCAGGGAAGCTCTCTTAGCCTATGGTGCCCCGCTTGTCGTGATTCAGGGCAGCGCAGGCCTTTGCAGACCATTCTTGGGACAATCTGGTGCGTGGACTCTGCTAGGTCATCGCAAGATGCCCGGGCCCCCATATTGCTTCACATTCTGTTCTGTGCAGACTGTTTTTGGAGAATGTTTTGCAATTTTACTTTCTTTTGAGCAGACTCTTGAATGAGTACTAGTTCCTCTTACAGCACCAGGATGCTCCTGGCGCTCCCTGTACTTCTTTCAGAAGTGTGACCCTTGCAGTTCCCTGAGGTCAGCCTCCTTTGGGCTATAAATAAACAATGAAAAAAAAAAATGGAATAAGCCCTGCTAAGAGAGTTCTTCAAAATAGTCAGGAGGCTCTTAGGGAAGTGGGGCCTATCACATCTTGTGCTTTAATTTTCAGAGCTACTAAGTTGCTAAACCCATTGTTAAGCTGAGTTCAAAGCATCCTGGAGCTGCCCTGCCTGGTAGCTCAGTTGATTAGAGTGTCCTCCCTGGGATTCTCTCTCTCAAAATCAATAAAAAATAAAAATAAATAAAAAACCCAAACCATCCCGGATCCATAAACATCCTGGCACATGTCCATCTTGTAGTTTCACTTTGTGGTTTTTGCCTTTATAATCCCTGCCTTTTCATGTTCTCTTTGAAGAATAATTTGGGTTGCTGCCTGATCTGAGTCCTCAAGATTCTAATCTTTAAGACCCCAAAGTAAACTTTAAAAATATTTTACAGCTACAGATCTTTATTAGTTAATAAAATAGATCTAGCTGGATCCCCACTTCCTCCTTTGGAATGAAAATGAAAGTTTTCTCTTACTCCACCTGTGTCCTGGCTAGCCTTATGTAGGAACTTGTTACCTTCTTCTCCAAAATCTGGCAGGCAGTTAGGAACAGCTTCTGAGCTAGAGACAGGCTGGTAGAAAGGTCAGAACTGAACGCTTTGGAGACAGGGAGGGCGAGCGCACAGAACAGGCACAGCTTGGTTGGGGAACAGGAGGCCTTCCACAGCCTCTGAGATGAGCCTTTGCAGCCTCAGTCGCCCTAGCATTTCTTTTCAAATCCATTTTGGATAAAGCAACAGGGTAGAACCTAAATTTAAACTTAAACGTAAACATCTTTATCGTTCAGTGCATTTGGTATCACTAGGCCTGGAGGAGGGGAAAGGTCAGCCGGAAACGATTCGTGGCAAGATTTTCAACTGTTTGTAACATATTTTCAATACCTGCTTCTCATTAGCAATGACAAAATCCAGCCACGCCTTGACTAAAATTCCTTCTGCCAAGCACTCTTTTCTCCCCTCCCCCATCTCTGCTCTATTTCTAAAAGCATGTTCAAGCACTTACCAGGAAATCTGATACATATGGGTTGGATTATCTACGCTTAACTCACAAAAGCTGATTTTTTGTAAGAGCTATCCCATTACCAAGTGTCTCAGAACAATAAAATGTTTTTCTAAGGAAAAGTGATAACTGAATTCCCCAAATTATCTGCACTCACTCTCTCCCTTACCTAAAATTTCATTCAATTTCACCAGGATTTATGAAAATGTTTAATAGGTTTCAGGTACATATTGGGGTAGGTACCTAGGGGTAC
Organism: Myotis myotis; assembly: GCF_014108235.1. Classification (NCBI taxonomy): domain Eukaryota; kingdom Metazoa; phylum Chordata; class Mammalia; order Chiroptera; family Vespertilionidae; genus Myotis; species Myotis myotis. Next base: position 99,297,022 of record NW_023416324.1, on the reverse strand, counting down.
AAAGACAAGGCTATCTGGTTCCTGCTCTCCAGCGGTTTATTGGTCTAATGAGGGACCCAGAAATGTATATGATGATACTATTATTAAGTCCGTAGCATGTTCCTGGCTCATGTGACAAAAGAAGCCACCAGGTGCAGATGAACTTCAATCAGTTGAGACTGGGTGACGTGCTGAAGGTCCCACTGTGAGTCAGAGGCTGAGCCACCCTTTGAAGCCTGCCTGCCTTCACATCCACCTACTGCTCACCATCAGTGAGTCACGCGGTGCACCTGGAAGCCACCTTGGTGGCCCAAGAAGTTTGCCAGACCCACCCCTGCCTGAGTTTGTTTTTCCCTTTACCCTACCTTCTTCCTTCTCATACTCAGTATTCAGAGTTCCAGACATTGCCCTCCTGATGGCTTCTCATACCTCTGTAGGACACCTCACAGGTCAGGTGACATCTGGTTCTGCAGGTTTTAAAATCATCAACTCCAGAGAAATCAGCTCTATCCTGCTGCCAGGCAGGTTTTTGACAAATGACAGACCAAACACCCAGGTCTCTCCCAGCACTACAACACTTGGGGCTAAAAATATGAAGGAATGATGGGAAGTGTTTACAATAGTCCTACCAGAAACCCAGCAATGTGTTTAAGGAAAAACACACTGAACCACCCGTAGTCAGCTGTTGACGACAGGGAGAGAAACTTCCTTAAAAAACAGATTTTTAGTAGATACCACATGGTGGTTTCTCCTAAAAAGGGGAGCCACCCAGAGTCACAGATCAATTACTTCCGTTGATTGGGCATAAAGTTCTGCTGCACTGTTCCTGAGGGACCCAGGGCCTGGAGGAGCTGGTCTCCGGGTTCACCTAGGGCTAGGCGTTTCCAGAGCTCTGCTCTGAGCTGGTGAGAGCAGCAATGCCCAGAATGACCTGGCATGTGGCTGGAGCTACAAATGTTTGCCTGAATTGGCATGTGGCCAATCTAGGTTCAGAACAGACTTCACAGAGCACTTTGCAAGTTCTGCAGCCCTCCAGAAGTGGGACTTGGAGCTGCTTCAGGTGATCTTTTTGGTTCTAAGCTCTCACTCCTCTACTTTCCCCTGCCTCTTGAGATAGATAGGGACAGACAAGCAACCCGAAAGAAAATCTCTGCAGTAAAAACTGAAACATTTGTGGATGTCCTGGGCATACACAGCCTTGTTTTCCCTTCCAACTATGGCATCCTGGGAAGTTTGTGATTGGTTCTCAATTTCTGTCGATCAAACCGAAATCCACCTCTGCAAATGTATTGCCTGGCAAAAAGGCACGGTGTTCTGGACCAGGTGCTGATCAAATATGTCAGCAGAAAAAGGCTAGACCCAAAAGACCACATGTATATGAATTATCCAAAACAGGCAAAAATAGAGACAGAAAGTAGACTAGTGGCTGCCTAAGGCCAAGAGGTGTGGGGAGGTGCAGGGATTGGGGGTTAGGCAAAGGGTGTTGGGTATCTTCTTAGGGTAATAAAAATGTTCTAAAATGGATTATAGTGGTGGTGGATAAAATATTGTGGGCACAGACTAAAAAGTGCTGAATTATACACTTTAAAATGGCTGAGCTTTATAGTATATAAAAGATATCAATAAAAAATAAATGTGGCAGCAAAATTGAAAGAAACAAAATCAAAGCCAAGGGGCCCCATGCCTCTCTCCTCATTAGGAAAGTCCCTGGGTTTTCTGTGTTTTGGGCTCAGCCAGAAGCTACAGACTATGTGGGAGGAAAACCTAAAACACACAGGGAGCCTACTGCTCCCTGTACTGGCCTTTGCTGCTTCGTTCCTTCAGTCATAACTTTGGGTTTTCAAGGAAGCTGCTAAATGTTTGCCTGAATTAATTCACCTCCCAAATTGCAGAGCAGTACATCTATATATGTCTCATTTGACATCTTTCCTTTTTATTGTTGACAATATTACAGACTAGTAGCCTGGTGCATGAAATTCATGCACATTAAAAGGGAATTAATTACCCTAACTGGTTTGGCTCAGTGGATAGAGCATTGGCCTGCGGACTCAAGGGTCCCAGGTTCGGTTCCGGTCAAGGGCATGTACCTTGGTTGTGGGCACATCCCCAGTGGGGAGTGTGCAGGAGGCAGCTGATTGATGTTTCTCTCTCATTGATGTTTCTAACTCTCTATTCTGTCACCAACAATGGCTTCTTTTGGCTTCAGAGGTACTTTGTTCCAATAGTTGGTCTTTAAACATATTCTCTCCTCCCTGCTGTCAGGGGCCAGGGTGCAAGTGAATAGGATTGCTAGCTGGCAGGCCCCTGACAGCAAACTGGCCACCTGTCGATTCTGTGAGGAAAGGGGCTCCCTCCACCCTCCTGTCAGGGTCTGGGTTGCAGGTGAATGGGGTTCCTGGCTGGCAGGCCACTGACAGCAAGCTATCCAACAGCGGATTCTGTGAGGAATGGGGCTCCCTCCTTTCTACTGTCAGGGTCTGGTTTGAAGGCCAGCCATGCCCCCTGTTGGGCCAGATCCAGAGTTCTACCACTCCATGGCCTCCACCTCAGCAACCCAGGACTGACTGCTGCTGGGAGCTCCTGGTGCTCTGAGGGTGGGTTCTTCCTTCAGGCCACACTGGAAACAGCTGGGGAGGATGCAGCCCTTGGCAAAATGACCCAGGGTTCAATGGGTCCATGCTCCAAGGGCAGGTTCCTGCCTCAAACCCCACCCTTGCTGGAAACAGCTCTGGGAAACAGCTCAGGGGAGGGCACAGCCATTGCCAAGACACCCCCTGCAGGACTGACTTCCTTCTGCTTGGTCACGGCGGTTGTTGTCGTGATGAACACCACCCATGGTTTTTATATAAGTAGATACCCCTGGTTCCGAACCCCTTTTTAACCCCTGTCCAGCCCCCACCACCATTCTCCAAGCCTTCACTACTCTGTTGTTTGTGCCCGTGAATTATGCGTATTTGTTCTTTGGCTACTCTCTTCCCCTTCTTTTATTTAGTCCCCTTCCCCCCCCCCCCCGCCCCCAAACCTCTGTCAGACTGTTCCATGTATCCATGCCTCTGGTTCAATTTTGTTTGTCAGTTTATTTTGTTCATTAGCTTCCACATATGAGTGTGATCATGTGATACCTTTCTCTGACTGGCTTATTTTGCTGAGCATAATAGTCTCCAGGTCCTCCATGTTGTTGCAAAGAGAAGAGTCCCTTCTTTTTTACAGCCACATAGTATTCCATTGTATAAATGTACCACAGCTTTTTAATCCACTCATCTACTGATGGACACTTTGACTGTTTCCAGATCTTGGCTATTGTAAATAATTCTGCTATGAACATAAAGGTGCATATATTCTTTCTGATTGGTGTTCTGAGATTCTTAGGATGTATTCCCAGAGGCAGGATCCCTGGGTCAAAATGCAGTTCCATTCTTAATTTTTTGAGGAAACTCCATATTGTTTTCCACAGTGGCTGCACCAGTCTGCCAACTCACCAACAGTGCACTAGGGTTCTTTTTTGCACATCCTTGCCATCACTTGTTGTTTGTTGACTTATTGATGGCAGTCATTCTGGCAAGTATGAGGTGATATCTCACTATAGTCTAATTTGCATCTCTCTGATGATTAGTGACCTTGAGCATTTTTCATATGTCTTCTTTATATACTTTGGAAATTAACTCTTTATCAGATATATCATTGGCAAATATGTTTTCCCATGCAGTGAATTCCTTTTCCATCTTGTTGATGGTTTCTTTTGCTGTACAGAAGTTTTTTAGTTTGATGTAGTTGTGTTTATTTTTTCCTTTGTTTCCCTAAGATATACATTGGTAAAAATACTACTATGTGCCCTGGCTGGTGTTTCTCACTAGTTAGAGCATTGGCCAGTGCACCAAAGTGTCATGAGTTTGATTCCACATCAAAAGCATAGACCTGGGTTTCAGGTTCAATCCCCGGCCCCAGTTGGGGCATGTTTGGAGATAAGCAATCGATGTTTCTCTCTGTATCTATCTCCCCTCCCTCCCTCCCTTCTTCCCTCCCTCCCTCCTTCCCTCCCTCCCTTTCTTCCATTCTCTAAAAATTAATGGGAAAAATATCTTCAGTTGAGGAGCATATATATATACACTAGAGGCCCGGTGCATGAAAATTTATGCACTGGAGGGGGTGTCCCTCAGCCCAGCCTGCCCCTTCTCACAGTCCGGGAGCCCTCAGGGGCGGAAGGCGACCTGGCGATCAGGGAAAGGCAACACCCCCATCACACCTCTGCTGCTGCCACTGCCAGCAGTGCAGGCCTCAGCCAGCCCTGGTTACCTGTGCCTCAGGCTGGTCCTGGGTGGCTTGGGGGTTGAGGGGACTGGGGGACTCAGGAGGCAGGCACGTGGCAAGGCCAGGCCCACCAGGCCTTGCTATGTACCTGCCGCCCCGGCAGGGCTGAGGCAACTGGGTTCCACCATCTTGTGGCTGTGGGCGCTGCCATCTTTGAGGGTGTGACAGTCAATTAGTATATTCCCTCCTTATTGGCTGTGGTCACTGCCATCTTTGAGAACGGGGCAATCAATTAGCATATTCCCTCTCTATTAGATAGAATATATATATATATATATTTACACACACACACACCTATATGTCTCTCCCTCTCTCTCTCTCTCTCTCTCTCTCTCTCTCTCTCTCAATACATACATATACATCTACACTAATAAAAGAGAAACATGGTAATTAGTGTCACTCTGCTACCGTTCCCATTGGCTAATCCCCCTGTCACTCACAGAGTAGGGCCGAGATATGCAAATTAACTGGCAGCCAAGATGGCGGCTGGCAGCCAGGCAGCTGATGCGAACAGGGAGGCTTGCTTGCTTCAGTGATGGAGAACTCCAACGTTCCCTGCCTGACTTGCCGGCCTCTCAGCTGCAACTCTCAGCAACTATGTTGCGAATAAAGAAGCTAAAAAAACCCCAGAAACCTGCTTTACTCAGCGGAGCTTCAGCCAGCCGGACCGCAACATTGTATCAAATACAGACGGTAAACAAAGGCCAGAAACCTGTTTTCAGCAGCCGAGGCCTCAGAGCTAAAGCTGGCCCAGAATAAAAAAAGAAAAAAAAAGAAAAAAGGAGCGGTTGGGAGCTTCAGTCACCCACCAGCCTGAAAACAGCCCTCAGCCGCTCAGCCAGACTGGCCAGGCACCCCAGTGGGGACCCCCACCCTGAAGGGTGTGTGACCAGCTGCAAACAGCCATCATCCCCTCACCCAGGCTGGCCAGGCACCCCAGTGGGGACCCCCACGCTGATCCAGGACACCCTTCAGGGCAAACCAGCGAGCCCCACCCATGCACCAGGCCTCTACCCTATATAGTAAAAGGGTAATATGCCTCCCGGCACCGGGATCAGTGTGACAGGGGGCAGCGCCCAAACCCCTCAGCCCCCCACGGGCCCTGCTCTGTGTGTGACGGGGTAGAGCCATAACCTCCCCATTGGCCCTGCCCTGAGTATGAGAGTGGCGGCGCCCCAACCACCTGATTGGCCCTGCTCTGTGGGTGAAAGAGGGCAGCACCCCAACCCCCCCCCCCCACGGGCTCTGCTCTGTGTGTGATGGGGTAGAGTCATAAACTCCCCATCTGCCCTGCCCTGAGTGTGACAGTGGCGGCGCCCCAACCCCCTGATCCACCCTGCCCTGAGTGTGACAGGGGGCTGTGCCCCAACTCCCCTATCGGCCCTACTCTGTGAGTGACAGGGGGGAGCTCCCCAACCCCCTGATTGACCCTGCTCTGTGCATGACAGGGTATGGAGCCCCAACCCCCCTGATGGGCCCTGCTCTGTGCATGACAGGGGGTGGCGCCGCAACCTCCCCATTGACCCTGCCTTGAGTGTGACAGGGGGCGGTGCCCCAACCCCCTAATCGGCCCTACCCTGAGCGTGACTGAGGGTGGCATCACAACCTCCCGATCTGCCCTGCTCTGTGCATGACAGGGGAAGGCGCCCCAACTCCCCAATCACCCCTGCTCTGAGCCTGACCAGGGGCTGCACCTAGGGATTGGGCCTGCCCTCTGCCACCTAGGAACAGGCCTAAGCCAGCAAGTCGTTATCTCCCGAGGGGTCCCAGAGTGCGAGAGGGCACAAGCCGGTCTGAGGGGCCCCCCTTCCCCCGAGTGCACAAATTTTTGTGCACCGGGCCTCTAGTATATATATAAATTGCTATGCTAGATGTCTGAGATTTTATTGCCTATGATTTCTTCTAGAATTTTTATGATTTTGCAACTTGCATTTAATTTTTTTATCCATTTTGAGTTTATTCTTATGTATGGTGTAAATTGGTAGTTTGTTTCATTTTTTTGCATGTACCTGTCCAATTTTCCCAACACCACTTATTAAAGAGACTGTTTTTACTCATTGTATGCTCTTGCCTCCTTGTCAAATATTAATTGTCCATAAAGGCATGGGTTGATTTCTGGGCTTTCTGTTTTGTTCCATTGATCTATATGCCTGTTCTTGTGCCAGTACCAAGCTATTTTGATTACAATGGCTTTGTATTATAGCTTGACATTGGTATTGTGATCCATCCAACTTTGTTTTTCTTTCTCAAGATTTCTGAGGCTATTTGGGATCTTTTTTTCATACCATAATTTTTTGGAATATTTGTCTGAGATCTATGAAATATGCCATTGGTATTTTTATAGGAATTGCATTGAATCTAAAGATTGCCTTGATAGTATGGACATTTTTATGATGTTAATTCTTCTAGTTCATGAGTACAGTATATGCCTCCACTTGTTTGTATCATCCTCTATTTCCTTCTTCAATGTCCTATATTTTCTGAGTACAGTTCTATTACCTCCATTGTTAAGTTTATTCCTAGGTACATTAGCTTGTTGTTGTTGCAATAGTATAGTAAATGGGATTGTTTTCTAGTGTATCTTTTTGATAGTTCATTATTGGTGTATAATAATGCTGATTTCTGGTTATTAATTTTGTATCTTGCTACTTTGCCAAATTCATTTATTAGGTCTAATAGTTTTTAGCTGGAGTCCTGTGTGTTTTCTATGTACAATAACATGTCATTTGCAAATAATGACAGATTTACCTGGTACTTTCTCCTTTCTAATTTAGATACCTTTTATTTTTTTCTTCTTGTCCGATTGCTGTGGCTAAGACTTCCAGTACTATGTTGAGTAAGAGTGGTGAAAGCGGACATCCCTGCCTTGATCCTGTTCTTGGGGGAAATGGTTTTAGTTTTTGCCCATTGAGTATGATGTTGGCTGTAGGTTTGTCATAAATGGCCTTTATTATGTTGAGGTATGACCCCCTCTATTCCCACTTTTATCAAAAATGGTGCTGAATTTTATTGAATGCTTTTTCTGCCTCTATTAATATGATCATGTGATTTTTATCTTTCATTTTGTTTATGTGATGTATCACATTTATTGATTTGCAAATATTGTACCAACCTTGCATCCCTGGAATAAATCCCACTTGATCATGATGTATGATCTTTTTAATTTATTGCTGGATCTGATTTGCTAATATTTTGTTTAGTACCTTTGCATCTATGTTTATTAGGGATATTAGCCTATAATTTTCTTTCTTTCTTACAGTCTTTGTCTGGTTTTAGAATTAGGCTAAAGCTAGTCTTGTAAAAAGAGCTTGGAAGACTTCCCTCCTCTTGAATTTTTTGGAGTAGTTTGAAGAAGGTAGGTGTTAGTTGTTCTTTGACAGTTTGGTAAAACTGGCCTGTGAAGCCATCCAGTACAGGACTTCTGTTTTTTGGGAATTTTTTATTACCACTTTAATTTCATTAGTTATTATTGGTCTCTTCAGGTTTTCTGATCCTTCCTAATATAACTGTTCATAGTATTTTATTACTATCTTGTGTATTTCTGGAATAATTCTATTACTTCTTTAAAATTGAAGGTGAAATAAAGCACTTCACCTTCTATTACTTCTATTCTTTCATTTCTGATTTTATTTATTTGGGTACTCTTTCTTTGTTTCTTGATGAGTCTGGCAAATTGTTCATTAATCTTGTTTATCTTTTCAAAGAACCAGGAATTGGTTTCACTGATCTTTTGTTTGTGTGTGTGTGTGTGCGTTTAGTCTCTATGCCACTTATATCTGCTCTGATCTTTATTATTTACTTCTTCTACTTAATCTGGGCTTTGTTTGTTGTTCTTTTTCTGGTTCTTTTAATTGTAGGGTTAGATTGCATATTTGAAAATTTTTTTGTTTCTTGAGGTAAACCTGTAATGCTATGAAATTCCCCTCTCATGACCACTTTCACTGTGTCTCATAGAGTTGGAGTTGTTGTGTCTTCATTTTCATTTGTTTCTAAGTAATTTTCTATTTCTTCCTTGATCTCATTGGTAACCGATTCATTGTTTAATGACATGCTATTTAGCCTCTCCATGTTTGAATGTTTTTGAGGTTTTTTATTGTAGTTTTTTTTATAGTTTTATGCCATTGTGATCCAAGAAGATGCTTGATATGATTTCAATCTTTTTGAATTTGTTAGTTTGTGTCCTGACATGTGGTCTATGTTTGAGAATGTTGCATGTGCTGCTTTGGGATGTAATATTCTGCAAATATCAATTAAATCCATCTGATCTAGTGTGTTGTTTAAGATCACTGTTTCCTTGTTGGTTTTTTGTCTGGAAGATCTAGTCTGACGTCAGTGGGGTGTTAAAGTCCCCTACTATGACTGTATTGCTGTCAATATTTCTTATAAAGAGTCTTTTAAAAATATATTTAGGTCCTCCTATATTGGGTGCCTATATGTTTACAAGAGTTATATTTTCTTGTTGGATTGATCCTTTTAGTATTATGTAGTGACCTTCTTTGTCTCTTTTATGGCCTTTGTTTTGAAGTCTATTTTGTCAGATATTAATATTGCTACTCCACTTTTTTCATTTCCATTTGCATGGAATATATTTTTACATTCCTTCACTTTCAGTCTGTTTGATTCCTTTTTTTTTGAGTTTCGTCTTTCGTAGACAGTATATACATGGGTCATGTTTTGTTATCCATTCAGCTATCCTATGTCTTTTGATTGGAGTATTTAATCCCTTTGCATTTAAAGTGATTACTGATAGATGAAAATTTATTGCCATTTTATTCTTTTTATCTATGTTCCTCTCTCTCTCTCTCTCTCTCTCTCTCTCTCTCTCTCTCTCTCTCTCTCTCTCTCTTCTTCTTCTTCTTCTTCTTCTTCTTCTTCTTCTTCTTCTTCTTCTTCTTCTTCTTCTTCTTCTTCTTCTAGCAGTCCCTTTAACACAGTGGTTCTCAACCTTCCTAATGCCATCACCCTTTAATACAGCTTCTCATGTTGTGGTGACTCCCAATCTCATTGTTACAAATTGAACATAATTAAAGCATAGTGATTAATCACAAAAACAATATGTAATTATATATGTGTTTTCTGATGGTCTTAGGCGACCCCTGTGAAAGGGTCATTCGACCCCCAAAGGGGTCGCGACCCACAGGTTGAGAACCACTGCTTTAACACTTATTGCAATGCTGATTTGATGGTAATGTACTTTAGCTTTTTAAAAAATTTTTGGTCTGGGAAGTGCTTTATTTCACCTTCAATTTTAAATGATAGCCTTGCTGGATAGAATAGTCTTGGATTCAGGTTCTTGCTTTTCATTACTTTGAATATTTCATGCCAATCCCTTTGGCCTGAAGTGCTTCTGTTGAGAAATTAGTGGACAGCCTAATGGGAACTCCCTTGTAGGTAACTTTCTGTCTCTCACTTGCTGCCCTTAAGATTCTTTCTTTGTCTTTAATGTTTGCCATTTTAACTATGATGTTTCTTAGTGTGTGGGTCTTTAGGTTCATCTTGATTGGGACTTTCTGTGCTTCATGAACTTGTGTGACTTTTCTCTTCACCAGGTTAGGGAAGTTTTCTGTCATTATTTCTTCAACCAGATTCTCTATTCCTTGCTTATTTTCTTCTCCTTCTGGAACCCCTATGATGCAGATGTTGTCACATTTCATGCTTTCCCAAAGTTTACTTAAACTATCCACATTCTTTTAAATTACTTTTCCTTTTTGCTGTTCTAATTGGGTAATTTTTTCTACCTTGTCTTCCAAATCACGGATTTGATTTTCTACTTAATCCAACCTACTTTTAATTCCTTCCAGTGTATTCTTGATGTCAGATATCATATTGTTCTTTCTGACTGTTTTTTTTTTTTAATTCATGGTTTCTATTTCCTTGTTCATGCTATTGTAGTTCCCACTAAGTTCCTTATAATTCTCATTAAGTTCCTTGAGTATCCTTATAACTGTTACTTTCAATTCTATATCTGATAAATTACTTGCCTCCCATTTCATTTAGCTCTTTTTCTGGAGATTCCCCCTGTTCTTTCATTTGGGGCCTGTTTTTATGTTTCTACATTTTAGCTGTCTCTTTGTGTTTGCTTCTATGTATAAGATAGATATGCTATGACTCCCAGTCTTTGTGGGGTGGTCTTATTAGTAGGTGTCCTGTGGGGCCCACTAGTGCAGTTTCATTGATCTCCAGAATTGTATGATATAGGAATGTCCTTTGTGTGTATTATGTGGGCCCTCTGTTGTAACTGGATCTTGATCACTGTTGGCCTATTTGTGTGTGGGATCCACCCTCAGGGTAGCTCACTGTGAGGCTTACCTCCAACCACATCATGCAAGTTGTTATACAGGTGCTGATAGAACAGTCTCGATGTGGCTTCTGCAGTGTGTGGTCAAAAGTTTCCTCTTCAGATAGTCTACAGTTAGTATTTCAGGTTAATTGTTCCCCAATTTAGCTGTAACTTCCAGTTTGGTGTAGGAGGTGTTGTAAACAAGATCCATGGTTACTCTGTCACCAACTTGAATCCCTCTCTCATTTGGCAACCTTTAACTACTGTTATTCATTCAACACATTTATTGAGGGCCAACTATGAGCTAGGCATTGTTCTTAGCAGTTAGAATACATCACATGTTTGCATGATGGCACTCCCATTTTGGTAAAAAAAAAGACAGAAATAAAAGCAGTCAACATTAAAAAAATATAAGTAAACCATGTGGCATATTATAAGGTAACTAGAGGCCCGGTGCACAGAGTAGGGCCAATAGGGGAGTTGGGGCACCGCCCCGTGTCAAACACAGAGCAGGGCGGATCAGGGGGTTGGGGCGCCACCCTCTATTACCCACAGAGCAGGGCCGATCAGGGGGTTGGGGCGCCGCCACTGTCACACTCAGGGCAGGGCCGATGGGGAGGTTATGGCTCTACCCCATCACACACAGAGCAGGGCCCGCGGGGGGGAGGGGGGTGTTGGGGCGCCGCACCCTGTCACACACAGAGCAGGGCCAATCAGGGGGTTGGGGAGCTCCCCCCTATCAGGCACAGAGCAGGGCTGATCAGGGGGTTGGGTCGCTTTCCCCTGTCATGAACAGAGCAGGGCAGATAGGGAGGTTGTGGCCCCGCACCCTGTCACACACAGAGCCGCAGGGCAATTAGGGTGTTTGGGCGCTGCCCCATGTCACGCTGATCCCAGTGCTGGGAGGCCCTGAGGCTCCCCTGATCCCGGTGCTGGGAGGCATATTACCCTTTTATTATATAGGATAGAGGCCTGGTGCATGGGTGGGGGCTGGCTGGTTTGCCCTGAAGGGTGTCCTGTATCAGGGTGGGGGTCCCGCTTGGGTTCCTGGCCATTCTGGATGAGGGGATGATGGCTGTTTGCAGCTGGTCACACACCCTTCAGGGTGGGGGTCCCCACTGGGGTACCTGGCCAGTCTGGGTGAGGGCCTGAGGGCTGTTTTCAGGCTGGTGGGTGACTGAAGCTCCCAATCGCTCCTTTTTTTCTTTTTTTTTTTTATTCTGGGCCAGCTTTAGCTTTGAGGCTTGGCTCCAGCTCTTAGGCCTCCGCTGCTCAAAGCAGGTTTCTGGCCTTTGTTTACCTTCTGTATTTGAAACTATGTTGTGATCCTGCTGGCTGAAGTCCGGCGGACTAAAGCAGGTTTCTGGGGTTTTGTTTAGCTTCTATATTTGTAACATAGTTGCTTAGAGTTGCAGCTCAGAGGCCGGCAGCAGCAGGCAGGGAACGTTGGAGTCCTCTGTCACTGAAGCAAGCAAGCCTCATGTTAGTTTCAAGCTGCCTGGCTGCCGGCCGCCATCTTGGCTAGCAGTTAATTTGCATATCATCCTGATTAGCCAATGGGAAGGGTAGCGGTCATACGCTAATTACCATGTTTCTCTTTTATTAGATAGGATTATAAACTGTCTTTGCCAGAGGATTTATTTTATGTGTCCTGGGCCCTGTCTTCAGAAGGCTTACATTTTAGTGAGAGACAAGACAAGAAAACATAAAAGAACAGTGAAATAAATACAAGATTCAGTTCAGACAAGGAGTTCTTGAGGAAAACCAAAGAGAGGGACATCACTGAGGAACTATGAAAAAGTGTCAGGAAAACCCCTAAATGAGGCACTCCCAAGAATTGAGATCTAAGGGGATTAATAGATAATGACTACTGCTCTTAAAGAGTTGTGAACCCTCTTAGTTGTCGCCAAGTATTCTGTATGTCCTTCCTTTTTTTTTTTTTTTTTTTTTTAGAACTTAGATTTTGCAGGCTGAGTGCCCCAAGGGAAGCTGACCCATGATTCCATGACCCAAGACTCCACGGATGGGTCTTGATCAGTTTAAATAAACTCATCATGCTCATTCCACCTTTCCTTGTCAGTGATTGGTTCAGGGATCCAGGCTTAACCCACTCAGGACATTGGATTCTTCCAGCAACTGCTTATTATTGGTCTAAGAATGGGCAAGTGACCACAGTGACCCAATAAGACTGAGAGGAAGAACTGTTATTCTACAGTTGGAGGAGAGCCTCTTAACAAGGCAGCATGTTGTTTCTGTTGCTGTTGGCAACTGTGGCCACAAAGCCAGTCTGAGGGCAATGTACACATTTGAAGGACACAGTGATGGACTTGTGCAACTATGGAGAGGAAGCCCTGCTCAGAGCTGCCCTATGTTATGACTTCTTGATATGTGAGGTAATCCATTTTCTTGAGTGGGTGATACTAGCCAGAGGATTAAAATAATTGAGATCCAACTCCCCCTTCAGTCAGAAGACACATGGAAGTAAAATACTCATGAAACCACCTGGCTCTGGATTTCCTGAGCTTTTGGCTTCATTGCAGTCAAAGTAGTCTAGTCCAGAGAAGCTGTCCCACATCTTGGCAGGCCCAGAACATGCTGCCTATAATGGGTAGGGAAAACTTAATGGAGGAAGCCAAATTTGAAGGGTCTATTCAATTCTTTTATTATTTCTTATAATTTTAAAATAGAAAGGTTAATTTTAAAAGTAAACCATTTAGTAGTTCTTGTTTTAAAAAATAAATTATCAGGTTGTCTTATTGTTTTTGTTTTGTACCTGTGGATCAATGGCTGTTGACAGAAAATGGGCCTCATCTCATATATACCAATCAACTCTGTGTCAATCACTGACAAGGAGGAAACTTGAAAGGAAACAGCCAAACCCTTCTTTGCTTGGAAACTCTGTTGGCTCCCCATTGCCAGCAGTCAGAGTCCCTCCAATGTCTGTGAAGTCTTCCAGATGTGGCCTTCTTTCTTCCTTTCATACACACCATGTGCCAATGACCTGAATTTTTATAGTCCTCTGTGTATGCACCCACACTTTCTTAGCTCCCTGCTCTGCCTTGAATGTTCCCACCACCTCCTTACCCTCTAATCAGTCCTTTTCCTCCTGTCCTTCAGGACCCAAACCAATCATCACTTCCTCCAGGAGATGTTCCCTGGCTCACTCCCCAAGCCCTAGTTGGGAGAAGACACTACTCGCCTGGCCTCACATGGGTCCTCCCCTTTGAGCTCCATCCCAGCCTTTAGCACTCAACAATGGATAAATCATATTTTTCCCCCCCTGTTTAAGCACATCCTGTCCTACTCCTGGAAGCTGGAGGATGGGGTGGAGGTAGACCCTCACCTTCTGCTAGTGGCCAGTGAGGCTTCCTGTGCAGACACTGAAAAGGTTAGACAGGCCATTGGCAGGAGGCTGCCCAAGATAATGGAAATAAGTTGCTTGCTTTGCTCAGGCTTTACCAGCCAGATTCACAAACTGCTATGGAAGTTGATGAGGGCTGTTGCTATAGCTCTTGGTTTTCAGAATAGGCAAAGCTCCTTTTCATGCTCACCGTTTTCAGAGTAAAATGAATGGGATGTAGTGGGATTGAGGAGTGATGGATAGAGGCCAGAGAGGAAATATTCTAACAGGGTTTTATGTAGGAAATTCCTCCCTGACTTGTGATTGTTCTAGTTGGGTTTTATGTAGGAAATTCCTCCCTGACTTGTGATTGTTCTAGTTAGGAAATAGAATAATTACTTACAGTCAGAAAAGTCCCAAGAGGGAGCCTGAGAGCAAGATTCCAGAACACAGAAACAGATTGTAGGCAGCCTCTGTTCTTGGGACATTTGCCCATCGCTGGTGAGTGGGGAGGCCCAGAGAAAGAGGCAAAAGACACACAGGGGGTCACACTACGAGAGGCAGCACGAGTGCAACATGCGCTTGCTTGAAGTAGCCCAATTCAATGGGAAGAAAAAGCCTTCCTTTTCTGTAACTTCTTTCTCTGTTCTTCCCTTTATCTGTCCTTCACCCTTCTTTATCTGTCTCTCCTCCTTCTCCTTATTGTGTTTCCCCCTCCTTTTTAATCTGAATTTCTAGTATACTCATTGCATTTTCTCAGTGGGGTCTGATCATAATTCAAAACCCCAAATTGTTACTTTCCTTCAAAGTATTTTTCAAGTTTAAACCTGTAACACCTCAGGCAGAAATCAGGTAATTATCAGGCTATTTCCAAGAAGCAGAAAGAAATGCTGATTCTAATGGTCAACCGAATATTTTGGGAAGCCTGTGATTCAGCACTGAGGTTTCAAGTAAGGAGTTATAACTGGATTCAGGGATGAAAGCGGGGAAATGATTGCAGGATGAGGGAAAAGGGCCTCTCTTTTCATGAGTGGCACAGTGGGGGCTAATTGCCAATACTGACCCTGAAATATTTTTGATGAAGCACTGTGTTGAATATACTGAGGTAGTACTTTTTTTCAAATTGCTAAGATTCCTTCAACATCTTCATGAAGAAAGGAATGGGAGGGATTATTACCAACCCTATATAATAAAAGGCTGATAAGCAAATTGACCCTAACAGTGGAATGACCGGTCGCTATGACACGCACTGACCACCAGGGGCAGATGCTCAATGCAGGAGCTGCCCTCTGGTGGTCAGTGTGCTCCCACAGGGTGAGCTCTGCTCAGCCATAAACTGGGCTGACAGCTGTGAGTGCAGTGGAAGTGGTGGGGAGCCTCTCCCACCTCCTTGGCAGTGCTAAGGATGTCCAACTGTGGCTTAGGCCCGCTCCCCAGGGGACTAACTACAGCATGGTGACTGTAGTTAATCATACTGTATTGCATATTTGAAAGCTGCTAAGACAGTAGAGTTCATATCTTTTAAAGGAAGTATTCTTATAGTATTTTAATCAAATACTCATTTATTTATTTGTTTTTATGGTTTTCCTTCAATAAAGGTAGTCCATGTTCATTGTAAACATTTCAGAAAATAGAGAGATAAATGGGGGGAGAAGGTCAGCTCTTACTCCACCACTTGAAGATACTATTGTTATCATTTGGTTGTACAGCTTTCAGGCTTTTCTCTGCACATAAACACCGATTTCAAGAAAAAAATTCAGAGACAGGGTAACATTCCACATCCTATTTTATAACTTGCTTTTTAAAATTTAACATATACATGAACTTTTTTCTAGTCATGCCAATATATACAATTCAACACAGCCATTAGTAATGACTACCTGATATTTCATTGACTGGATGAACCATGATGTGTTTTATTAAAGCCCAGCTGATGGACACTTAGGTAGTTCCCATCTACCAGTAGTATTAGCAATGTTAATGTGCATCCAGGCCTGTGCATGTCTCTGGATCACTCCAGAAGAGAAATCCCAGATAGTGAAATTATTGGGTCAAATGGGATACACACATTAAACATTAATATATATTGTCACACTACCTACCAGGAAGGCTTCACCAAGGGGTCCATTTTCCCCACACTTATGCCAATAGTGAGTTTTTGGCCTTTGAAAATAGTTTCTGTCATTCTGATATTTAATTTGCATATTTGATATATTTATTAAACACAAATTTTTATTTTCCAATAATATTTTACACGCACTTTTAGATTTTTGTTTGACTTATGATTTACAGATTTTTATGTTTTACATTAATTAGTAAAAGTATAAACTTTTGATTACAAATATTTCCCGCCAATTTTCTTTTAACTATACTAATGGCTAAAAGGTTTACTTTTACATAGTCAAATATGTACATTTACCTTGAGTCTGGCTTCAGTGACCAACTTTTTTTCTTTTTAACTTTTTATCTTGAGGTAATTGTCAATTCACATACAGTTGTAAAAAAGAGAGATTCCATATACCCTTCCCTCAGTTTTCCCCAATGGCAGTATCTTCAGAACTATAGTACAATATCACAACAACAAAAATTGACATTGATACAACACATTGACTTTTTTGGATTTCACAAATTTTACATTCAATAATTTGTGCACATGTTTAATTATATGCAACTTGATCACGGGCTAGATTCACATGGGAACCACAGTTGAGATACAGAACAGTTCCAGGCAAAACCACTGCGCTCCTCTTTAAGCCATACCCACTCTTGCCCCACGCGATCTTAATACCAGGCAACCACGAATCTGCCCTCCAGTTTCCATAATATTATCACTTCAAGAGTGTTATGTAAATGGAATCATATGGCATGTAACCTTTTGAGGTTTACTTTTTAAAAATTCAGTGTAATTCTCCTGATATCTGTCCAACTTGTGTGGATCAATAGTCACTTTAACTGTTAAGTAGTATATATCATGTAATGTATGTATCATGATTTAACCAGTCACCCATTGGAGAGCATTTGGGTTTCTTGCAGCTTTTAGCTATCTACACTAATAAAAGACAAAGATGCTAATTGACTGTACCTTTGCTACACCCCAAGCCACACCCACCAGCCAATCAGAGTGACTATATGCAAATTAACCCAACCAAGATGGCGGCTGGCAGCCATGGAGCTGGAGCAAGCAGGAGGCTTGGTTGCCCGGGCGATGGAGGAAGCCAAGCTTCCCGCCTACCCTGAGCCGGCTGTGGCATCTGCTCATGGCAACAAAGTTTCAATTATAGAAGACAAATAAATCCCAGATACCTGCTTCCAGCCAGCCTCCACTGGGAGCTTGGGTGGCTGGGGGCTGTGGCCAGCCTGCAAACAGCCATCAGCCCCTTACCCAGGCTGGCCACACCCTCATGGGGTGAGGGTCCCTGCTGGGGGGCTTAGTCAGTCTGAAAACGGCTCTCAGCCCCTCACCCAGACTGGCCAGGTACCCCAGGAGGACACCCCCACACTGGAGGGGCTGTGGCCAGCCTGAAAACAGCCATCAACCCCTCATCCAGGCTGGCCAGGCACTCCTATATAATAAAAGGGTAATATGCAAATTGATCCTAACAGCAGAACGACTGGTCACTATGACACACACTGACCACCAGGGGGCAGATGCTCAATGCAGGAGCTGCCCCCTGGTGGTCAGTGCGCTCCCACAGGGGGAGCTCTGCTCAGCCACAAGCCAGGCTGATGACTGCCAGTACAGCGGTGGTGGTGGGAGCCTCTCCTGTCTCCTCAGCAGCGCTAAGGATGTCTGACTGCAGCTTAGGCCTGCTCCCCGCTGGCAAGTGGACATCCCCCGAGGGCTCCTGGGCTGCCAGAGGGATATCTAACTGCCATCTTAGGCCCAATCCCCCAGGGAGCAGGCCTAAGCCAGCAGGTGGTCATCCCCCGAGGGGTCCCAGACTGCAAGAGGGCACAGGCTGGGCTGAGAGACCCCCTCCCCAGGTGCACAAATTTTTGTGCACCGGGCCTCTAGTCCTATCTAATAAAAGAGAAACATGGTAATTAGCCATATGTCCACTACCCTTCCCATTGGCTAATCAGGGCGATATGCAAATTAACTGCCAGCCAAGATGGCGGCCGGCAGCCAGGCAGCTTGAAGCGAACATGAGGCTTGCTTGCTTCAGTGACGGAGGAAACCAACGTTCCCCACCTGCCTTGCCGGCCTCTGAGCCTGCAGTTTGGAACATTGTAACAAATATAGAAGCTAACAAAATCCCAGAAACCTGCTTTTAGTGAGCTGGGATCTCAGAGCTGGAGTTGATACAGTGTTTCGATTATAGAACCCAAACAAACCAGATACCTGCTTTCAGCAGCAGAGGCCTCAGAGCTGGAGTCAGAGCTAAAGCTGGCCCAGAATAAAAAAGGAAAAGAAAAAAAGGAGCAGTTGGGAGCTTCAGTCACCTGCCAGCCTGAAAACAGCCCTCAGCCCCTCACCCAGACTGGCCAGGCACCCCAGGGGGGGACCCCAACCCTGAAGGGTGTGTGACCAACTGCAAACAGCCATCATTCCCTCATCCAGGCTGGCCAGGTACCCCAGTGGGGACCCCCACCCTGATCCAGGACACCCTTCAGGGCAAACCAGCCAGCCCCCACCCATGCACCAGGCCTCTATCCTATATAGTAAAAGGGCAATATGCCTCCCAGCACCAGGATCAGCAGAGCCGTGAGGCCTACTGGCACCAGGATCAGCGTGACAGAGGGCAGCGCCCAAACACCCTGATCGCCCTGCGGCTCTGTGTGTGACAGGGTGCGGGGCCACAACCTCCCTATCTGCCCTGCTTTGTTCGTGACAGGGGAAGGCGCCCCAACCCCCTGATCAGCCCTGCTCTGTGCCTGATAGGGGGGAGCTCCCAAACCTTCTGATCGCCCTGTGTCTCTGTGTGTGACAGGGTTCGGCGCCCCAACCCCCTGATTGACCCTGCTCTGTGTGTGACAGGGGGCGGTGCCCCAACTCCCCTATCGGCCCTACTCTGTGAGTGACAGGGGGCAGCTCCCCAACCCCCTGATTGGCCCTGCTCTGTGCGTGACAAGGGGTGGCACCACAACCTCCCCATCGACCCTGCCTTGAGTGTGACAGGAGGCGGTGCCCCAACCCCCCAATCGGCCCTACCCTGAGCGTGACTGAGGGTGGCATCACAACCTCCCAATCCGCCCTGCTCTGTGCATGACAGGGGGCAGCGCCCCAACTCCCCAATTGGTCCTGCTCTGAGCCCGACTAGGGGCTGCACCTAGAGATTGGGCCTGCCCTCTGCCACCCGGGAGCAGGCCTAAGCCAGCAGGTCATTATCTCCCTAGGGGTCCCAGACTGGGAGAGGGCACAGGCCAGGCTGAGGGACCCCCCTCCCCCCTGAGTGCACAAATTTTTGTGCACCGGACCTCTAGTCTATATATATAAAAGGCTAAGTGACCATCTGACGGACTGACCGTCTGACCTGTAGCTATCATGCTCACTGACCACCAGAGGGTAGACACTCAACGCAGGAGCTGCCAAGCTGCAGTGAACTGCCCCCTTGCTATCTGGGACCCCTCGGGCGATGTCGGAGAGCTGGTTTCAGCTCAATCCCCACAGGCCAGGCCAAGGGATGCCACCTGCTGGAGGAACCGTGCTCACTCTGCAGATGCCCTTCAAACCCTGGCACTGCCCCAGGTGTGGCCAGTCGGGGAGGAACAGCAAGAGGTTGGCTCCAGGTCATGTCCGGCCCATCTCGCCAGTCCCGCCCTGCTGGCAACCTTCTAATTAATTTTCTTTTCAATGCACATAAATCCATGCACCAGGGCTCTAGTTATAAATAAAGCTACTGCAAACATTTGTGCACAGGTTTTTGTTTGAATGTTTTCATTTCTCTAGAACAATACCGAGAAGTGTAAATTGTTGGATTATGTAGTAAACAGGTTTAGTATTAGAAAAAATGGCTATACTTTTTACCAGATGGATTCCTGTTTTACATTACCACCAGGAAGGAATGATATACTTTCTTCATATCCTTACCAACATTTGGTGTTATCATTTATTTCAGCCATTTTTATAGTATAGAATGGAATATCATTGTGGTTTGAATTTGCATTTCCCTAATGGTTAATGATGCTGAACATATTTCCATGTCAACTAACTGCACATCCTTTCTGGTAAAGTGTCTTTTTATGTCTTTTAGCATTTTAAATTGTTGAGATTTGAGTCTGTATGCTGTAATCCTACATACAGCCTCTTTGTTGGATGTGTGGCTTGCAAATGTTTACTCTCAGACTCTGGTTTGTCTTTTAATTCTCTTAACAGGAGGGTCTTTACAGAGCAAAATTTTTGTGAGATCCAATTCAACAATTTTTTCTTCATGGATCATGCTTTTGGTGTGAAGTCTAGGAACACTTCACCCAGGCTGATCCTGACAATTTTCTCCTGCTGTTTTACTAAACGCTTTGTTTTACCTTTTCATATTTAAGTCTGTGGCTCATTTCAAGTTAATTTTAGTATAAGGTGTGAAGTTCTGATTATCATTTTTTTTGTTCAGTTACTCCAGCAGCATTTGACAAGGCTATGTTTCCTCCATGGAGTTGAACTTTCACCTTTATTGAAGGCCCCCTGCCAGGGAAGGCGCTGGCTTTCTTTTAAATTCTTGTTGACTGAACCCATGATGAAGGCAGAGCCTTAACTTGGTGGCATATCTAACCAAGAGGTGAGAATGCCTCAGTTGACCTTCAAAGGCAGGTGCTGGGAAATGAGTTCTTATCTAAATCCAGTCAAGCACTAGGAATGAATTAGATTCGGACCCACCAAGAGGTGACTATTTACTCTGGGCCCTGTTCATCTATCAGAGAGCAGATGCCACACCCGGTCCCAGCTTTCCTCTATTTCTGTCTCAGTCTTGTTTTATTCATTTTCCTTAAACCTCGTCGCATTCAATTCAAGATTTCATCAACCCCCGAGTTCTCTCTCTCTGTGCTGGTCGCAAGAAAAGGGAATGCCATCCCCCCATATCTGATGCCACAAACAGGGATCCCCATACACCTTTATAAAAATTATAAAGGAATTGCTCTGTCTAATGTTAAATCTTAATTTGTACATTATTGTATTTTCTTTAGGAAGAATTGCTCTGTCTAATATTAAGACCTAATATGTACATTGTTTTATTCCGTTGTGTAAATGTACCACAGTTTTTTCATTCATTCATCTGTGGATGGGCATTTAGGCTGTTTCCAAATCTTAGATATTGTAAATTGTGCTGCTATGAACATAGGGGTGCATATGTCCTTTCTGATTGGTGTTTCTGGTTTCTTGGGATATATTCCTAGAAGTGGGATTACTGGGTCAAATGGGAGTTCCATTTTTAATTTTTTGAGGAAACTCCATACTGTTCTCCACAGTGGCTGCACCGGTCTGCATTCTCATCAGAAGTGCACGAGGGTTCTTTTTTCTTCATAACCTCACCAGCACTTGTCATTTGTTGATTTGTTGATGATAGCCATTCTGACAGGTGTGAGATGGTATCTCATTGTTGTTTTGATTTGCATCTCTCAGATGATTAATGACTTTGAGCATGTTTTCATATGTCTCTTGTCATTCTGTATGTCCTCTTTCAAAAAGTGTCTATTTAGGTCCTTTGCCCATTTTTTTTTTTATTAGATTGTTTATCTTTCTTTTGTTAAGTTGTATGAGTTCCCTGCAAATGTTGGAGATTAAACCCTTATCGGAGATAACGTTGGCAAATATGTTCTCCCATGCAGTGGGCTTTCTTGATGGCTTCTTTTGCTGTGCAGAAGCTTTTTATTTTGTTTTGTCCCATTCGTTTATTTTCTCCTTACTTTCCATTACCCTAGGAGCTATAACGGTAAAGATATTGCTACGACATATGTCTGATATTTTGCTGCCTATGGTTTCCCATCTTACGTTTAAGTCCTTTATCTATTTTGAGTTTATTTTCGTGTATGATGTAATTTGGAGGTCTAGTTTCATTTTTATGCATATATCTGTCCAATTTTCCCAACACCCGTTATTGAAGAGACTGTCTTGATACCATTGCATGCTCTTGCCCCCTTTGTCAATTATTAATTGAGCATAATGGCTTGGGTTGATTTCTGTATTCTCTGTTTGTTCCATTGATCTATATGTCTGTTCTTGTGCCAGTACCAGGCATTTTTGAGAACAGTTACTTTGTAATATAACTTGATATCTGGTATTGTCATCCCTCCAACTTTGTTCTTCTTTCTCAGGATTGCCACGGCTATTTGGGGTCTTTTTTTATTCCTTATGAATTTTTGGAGAGTTTGTTCTAGGTCTGTGAAATATGCTGTTGGTATCTTAGTGTGGATTTCATTAAATCTATAGATTGCTTTGTGTAGTATGGACATTTTAAGGATGTTGATTCTACCAATTCATGAACACGATATATTCTTCCATTTGTTTATGCCTTCCTCTATCTCTTTTATCAATGCCCTCTAGTTTTCCGAGTACAGGTCTTTTATCTCCTTAGTTACGTTTATTCTTAGGTATCTTAATTTTTTTGTTGCAATGGTAAATGGGATTGTTTTTTAGTTTCTCTTTCTGTGAGTTCATTATTGGTGTATAAAAAAAGCCATATATTTCTGGGTGTTAATTTTGTATCCTGCTACATTGCCGAATTTATTTATTAAGTCTAGTAGTTTTTTGATGGAGTCTTCAGGGTTTTCTATGTACAATATCATGTCATCTGTGACTAATGACAGTTTTATTCTTTTTCATTTTGGATGCCTTTTATTTCTTCTTCTTGTCTGATAGCTATGGCTAGCACTTCCAATACTATGTTGAACAGGAGTGGTGAAAGTGGGCATTCTGTCTTGGTCCTGTTCTTAGGAGAAATGGTTTTAGTTTTTGCCTATCTATACGAATAAAAGCCTAGGTGCCCTCGCGCAATGCCCTCATGTCAATGTCAACACAAGACAGCCAACCCATGTCATCACAAGATGGCCACCCCCACGTCATCACAAGATAGCTGCCACAAGATGGCCAGCAGAGGAGGGCAGTTGGGGGCAACCAGACTGGCAGGGAAGAGCAGTTGAGGGCAACCAGGCCTGTAGGGGAGGGCAGTAGGGGGGATCAGGCCAGCAGGAGGGCAGTTAAGGGCGATCAGGCCAGCAGGGGAGCAGTTAGGGGGCAATCAGGCTGGCAGGCAGAAGTGGTTGGGGCAATCAGGCAGGTAGGCAAGTAGTTAGGAGCCAGCAGTCCCAAATTGTGAGAGGGATGTCTGACTAGCAGTTGGACATCCCCTGAGGGGTCCCAGATTGGAGAGGGTACAGGCTGGGCTTAGGGGCATCCCCCCCTCCAGTTCATGAATTTCATGCACTGGACCTATAGTTGAGTATAATGTTGGCTGTAGGTTTGTCATATATGGCCTTTATCATGTTGATATATGCTCCTTCTATTCTCACTTTGCTGAAAGTTTTTATCAAAAATGGGTGTTAGATTTTGTCAAATGGTTTCTCTGCATCTTTTGATATGATCATGTGATATTTGTTTTTCAATTTGTTTGTGTGATGTATCACTTTATTGACTTGCAAAATTGTACCAGCCTTGCAACCCTGTAATAAATCCCACTTGATCATGGTGTATGATCTTTTTAATATATTGCTGGTTGTGATTTGCTAATATTTTGTTGTGGATTTTAGCATCTATGTTAGTCAGGAATATTGGCCTGTAATTCTCTTTCCTTGTAGTGTCTTTACCTGGTTTTGGAATTAGAATAATGCTGGCCTCATAAAAAGAGCTTGGAAGTCTTCCTTCATCTTGGATTATCTGGAATAGTTTGAGGAGTATAGGTGTTAGTTCTTCTTTGAATGTTTGGTAAAACTCCCCTGTGAAGCTGTCTGGACCTGGGCTTTGTTTTGTGGGAGGTTTTTTTTTATTTTATTTTTTTTATTACTGCTTTTATTTCATCAGTTGTTATTGGCCTATTCAGGTTTTCTGATTCCTCCTGATTCAATTTTGGAGATTATTTTTCTAGGAATTTACCCATTTCATCCACATTGTCCAGCTTGTTGGCACATAGTTGTTCATAGGTTATCATTCAAACTAGAGTCAAATAAAGAGCTTCCAGGACAAAAAAAGTAATCTTGGTCTCAGATCGTTGCTTTCCATTACCTTGAGTACCTCATGCCATTCCATTCTGGCCTGTAGAGTTTCTAGTGAGAAATCAGGTGTCAACCTTATGGGAACTCCTTTGTATGTAACAGTTTTCTTTTCTCTTGCTGCCTTTAAGATTTTCTCATTGTCTTTAATTTTTTGGCATTTTAATTATGATGTGTCTGGCTATGGACCTGTTTGGGTTCTTCTTGCTTGGGGTCCTCTGTGCCTCCTGAACTTGTACGACTTTTTCTTCACCAGTTTAGGGAAGTGTTCTGCCATTATTTCTTCAAACACGTACTCTATTCCTTTCTCCCTTTCTGCCTCTTCTGGCACACCTGCTATTCTAATATTGTCAGGTTTCACATTGTCCCACAGCTCCCTTAAGCTGTCATCCTGTTTTTTTAATTGTTTTTTCTTTTTGGTTCTCTGATTGAGTGATATTTTCAACCTGAATTCTAATTCACTGATTGTATCCTCAGCTTCCCCTAATCTGCTGTGTATTCCTTCCAATGTATTCTTTATTTGTGTTATGTCATTATTTATCTCAGACTGTTCTTTTATCATAGTTATATCTTTTTTCATGCTGTTGAGAATCTTTACCATCATTAATCTGAACTCTGTTTCAGATGAATATTTTCTTTGGAACATTTTATTTTATTTATTTTTCCCCCCACCCTTAACATTCCCCTGGCCTCCCCTACCCTCCAGTGTCTTATGTCCATTGGCTATGCTTATATGCATGCATATAAGTCCTTCAGTTGATCTCTTATCCACCCCTTCTGCCCCACTACCCTCCCCAGCCTTCCCGCTGCAGTTTGACAGTCTGTTTGAGGCAGCTCTGCCTCTGTATCTATTTTTGTTCATAAGTTTATAATGGTCTTTATTATCCATGAATGAGTGAGATCATGTGGTATTTTTCCTTCATTGACTGGCTTATTTCACTTAGCATAATGCTCTCCAGTTCCATCCATGCCATTGTAAATGGTAAGAGTTCCTTCTTTTTTACAGCAGCATAGTATTCCATTGTGTAGATGTACCACAGTATTCTAATCCATTCATCTACTGATGGGCACTTAGGCTGTTTCCAGGTCTTAGCTATGGTGAATTGTGCTGCTATGAACATATGGTTGCATATATCCTTTCTGATTGGTGTTTCTGTTTTCTTGGGATATATTCCTAGAAGTGGGATCACTGGGTCAAATGGGAGTTCCATTTTTAGTTTCTTGAGGAAACTCCATACTGTCTTTCATAGTGGCTGCACCAGTCTGCATTCCCACCAGCAGTGCACAAGTGTTCCTTTTTCTCCACATCCTCTCCAGCACTTGTCGTTTGTTGATTTGTTGATAATAGCCACTTTGAGAGGAAACGAAGATGGCGGCATAGGTTAACGACGGGGTTTGCTGCCTCCAACAACCACTTCAAAAATACAACTAAAAGACAGAATGGACATCATCCAGAACCACAGGAAGGCTGGCTGAGTGGAAGTTCTACAACTAGGAGGAAAGAGAATAGCATACCGAGACTCAGAGGAGGCACAGTGCTGAAGTCAAATACTAAGATGCGGAGTGCATGTGGAGCAGAATGGCGGCTGAGGGTGCGGTTGTCTGTTTCAATCCGGAGGGACTCTCAGACTCTGAGCTCCAGATCCGGGCAAGTCTCTAGGGACCCAGACTCAAACGGGAGAAGCGGGACTGTCTGGCTTTGGTCAGAACTCGAAGGCAGCTTTCTCTCTGAGGTTTGCAGCGGTTGCTGGGACTCTGAGAGGCATAGCCCCTGGGGATGGGACTGAGAGCAGCCATAACTGCTCACTCCCCCCCCCTCCCAGTAGATCCCCTGGGACCTGCCCCGCCCAAGCCCTGCACAGAGGCATTTGCCTGATAGCCTCAGGCAAGGGCTAGATTAGCACCGCCCTAGAGATCCAGCACAGAAGTTCTCCCACTGCAGACATAGCTGATTCTCATAGCCAGTTGGCCTGGAGGTCAAATCCCCTCCAGTATTACCTACAACAATCAAGGCTTAACTACAACAAGACTGCACACAAAGACCACAAAGGGATGCACCAAGAAAGCATAAAAAATGCGGAGACAAAGAAACATGACAGAAATGGAGGATATAGAGCTCAAAACCGCACTTTTAAGGTCTTTCAATAATTTTCTAGAAACTGCCGATAAACTTGATGAGATCTACAAGAAATCTAATGAGACCCTCGATGTTGTGATTAAGAACCAACTAGAAATTAAGCATACACTGACTGAAATAAAGAATATTATACAGACTCCCAACAGCAGACCAGAGGAGCACAAGAATCAAGTCAAAGGTTTGAAATGCGAAGAAGCAAAAAACACCCAACCGGAAAAGCAAAATGAAAAAAGAATCCGAAAATACGAAGATAGTATAAGGAGCCTCTGGGACACCTTCAAGCGAACCAACATCAGAATTATAGGGGTGCCAAAAGATGAGAGAGAGCAAGATACTGAAAACCTATTTGAAGAAATAATGACAGAAAACTTCCCCTACCTGGTGAAAGAAATAGACTTACAAGTCCAGGAAGCGCAGAGAACCCCAAACAAAAGGAATCCAAAGAGGACCACACCAAGACACAGTATAATTAAAATGCCAAGAGCAAAAGACAAAGAGAGAATCTTAAAAGCAGCAAGAGAAAGAAACTCAGTTACCTACAAGGGAATACCCATACGACTGTCAGCTGATTTCTCAACAGAAACTTTGCAGGCCAGAAGGGAGTGGCAAGAAATATTCAAAGTGATGAATGCCAAGAACCTACAACCAAGATTACTTTATCCAGCAAAGCTATCATTCAGAATTGAAGGCCAGATAAAGAGCTTCACAGATAAGAAAAAGCTAAAGGAGTTCATCACCACCAAACCAGTATTATATGAAATGCTGAAAGGTATCCTTTAAGAAGAGGAAGAAGAAGAAAAAGGTAAAGATACAAATTATGAACAACAAATATGCATCTATCAACAAGTGAATCTAAGAATCAGGTGAATAAATAATCTGATGAACAGAATGAACTGGTGATTATAATAGAATCAGGGACATAGAAAGGGAATGGACTCACTATTCTTGGGGGGAAAGGGGTGTGGGAGATGCGGGAAGAGACTGGACAAAAATCGTGCACCTATGGATGAGGACAGTGGGTGGAGAGTGAGGGCGGAGCGTGGGGTGGGAACTGGGAGGAGGGGAGTTATGGGGGGAAAAAAAGAGGAACAAATGTAATAATCTGAACAATAAAGATTTAATTTAAAAAAATAATAAAAAAAAGAAATTCCTTCGGCATATGTCTGAGATTTTGTTGCCTTTGGATTCTTCTAGAATTTTTATGGTTTCTCATTGTACATTTAATTCCTTTATCCATTTTGAATTTATTTTTGTGTATGGTGTAAGTTGGTGGTCTAGTTTCATTTTTTTGCATGTGTCTGACCAAGTTTCCCAACACCATTTATTGAAGAGACTATCTTGACTCCAGTGAACGTATGTTCTTGCCTCCTTTGTCAAATATTAATTGAGCATATTGGTTCGGGCCGATTTCTGGGCTCTCTATTCTATTCCATTGATCTATATGTCTGTTCTTGTGCCAGTACCAGGCAGTTTTGAGAACAGTGGCTTTGTAATACAGCTTGATATCTGGTATTGACATCCCACCTACTTTGTTCTTTCTCAAGATGGCTGCAGCTATTTGGGGTCTTTTTTTAATTCCAGATGAATTTTTGGAGAGTTTGTTCTAGATCTGTGAAATATGCCATTGGTATTTTAATGGGAAGTGCGTTGAATTTATAGATTGCTTTGGGTAGTATGGACATTTTAATGATGTTGATTCTACCAATCCATGAATATGGTATGTTCTTCCATCTGTTTATGTCTTCCTCTATCTCTTTTTTCAACGTCCTGTAGTTTTCTGAGTAGAGGTCTTTTACCTCTTCAGTTGAATTTATTCCTAGGTAGCTTAATTTTTTTGGTGCGATGGTAAATGGGATTTTTTTTTTAGTCTCTCTTTCTGAAAGTTCGCTATTGGTGTATAGAAATGCCATAGATTTCTTGAAGTTAATTTTGTATCCTGCTACATTGCCAAATTCATGTAATAAGTTTAGTAGTTTTTGATGGAGTCTTTAGGGTTTTGTATATATAATATCATGTCGTCTGCAAATAAGGACAGTTTTACTTCCTCTTTTCCAATTTGGATGCCTTTTATTTCTTCTTTTTGTCTAATTGCAATGGCTAATACTTCCAGTATTATGTTGAAGAGAATTGGTGAGAGTGGGCATCCCTGTCTTGTTCCTGTTCTTAGGGGAAATGGTGTTACTTTTTGTCCATTGAGTATGATGTTGGCTGTGGGCTTGTCATATATGGCTTTTATTATGTTGAGGTATGATCCTTCTACTCCCACCTTGCTGAGAGTTTTTATCAAAAATGGGTGTTCGATTTTTTCAAATGCTTTTTCTGCATCAATTGATATGACTATGTGGTTTTTTTCTTTCAATTTGTTTATGTGATGTATCACGTTTATTGATTTGCGGGTGTTGTACCATCCTTACATCCCTGGGATAAATCCTACTTGGTCACGGTGTATGATCTTTCTGATGTACTGCTGGATCCAATTTGCTAAGATTTTGTTGAGGATTTTGGCTTCTATGTTCATGAGGAATATTGGCCTGTAATTCTCTTTCATTGTGTTGTCTTTACCTGGTTTTGGTATTAGGGTGATGCTGGCTTCATTGAAGGAGCTTGGAAGTGTTCCTTCCTCTTGAATTTTTTGTAGTAGTCTGAGGAAGATAGGTTTTAGTTCTTTCTTGAATGTTTGGTAAAACTCTCCTGTGAAGCCGTCTGGTCCTGGGCTTTTGTTTGCTGGAAGGTTTTTGATGAGTGCTTTAATTTCTTCCATAGTTATTGGCCTATTGAGATTTTTAGATTCTTCCTGATTGAATTTTGGAATGTTGTATTTTTCTAGGAATTTGTCCATTTCCTCCAGGTTGTCTAGTTTGTTGGAGTAGAGTTGTCTATAGTATTTGTTAACAATCCTTTGTATTTCTGTGGGGTCTGTTGTTATTTCACCTCTATCATTTCTGATTTTGTTTATTTGGGTCCTCTCTCTTTGCTTCTTGGTTAGCCTGGCTATAGGTTCATCAATCTTGTTTATCCTTTCAAAGAACCAGCTCTTGGTTTCATTGATTTTCTGTATTGTTTTTTTTGGTCTCTACATCATTTATTTCTGCTCTAATCTTTATTATCTCCTTCCTTCTGCTCACTCTGGGCTTTTCTTGTTGCTCTCTAATTCTTGAGATGTAGAGTTAGATGATTTACTACCATTTTTTCTTGTTTTTTTGAGATAGGCCTGTAGAGCTATAAACTTCCCTCTCAGGACTGCTTTCATTGTGTCCCATAGGTTTTGGATTGTTGTGTTTTCATTGTCATTAGTTTCCAGGATGTTTTTAATTTCTTCTTTGATCTCATTGGTAACCCAATCAATATTTAATAACATGCTATTCAGCTTCCAAGTGTTTGAGTATTTTGGGTTGTTTTTAATGTAGTTTATTTCTAACATTATGTCATTGGGTTCTGAGAAGATTGTTGGTATGATTTCAATCTTCTTGAATTTGGGGAGACTTTGTTTGTGACCTAATATGTGGTCTATTTTTGAACATGTCCCATGAGCACTGAAGAAGAATGTATATTCCGTGGCTTTGGGGTGAAGTGTTTGAAGATGTCAATTAA
Source organism: Myotis myotis (assembly GCF_014108235.1). NCBI lineage: Eukaryota > Metazoa > Chordata > Mammalia > Chiroptera > Vespertilionidae > Myotis > Myotis myotis. The sequence goes on along the minus strand of NW_023416324.1, from coordinate 99,267,250 downwards.
GTCCATCTGATCTAGTGAGTTATTTAGGATTGCTGTTTCTTTGCCGATTTTTTTCCTAGAGGATTTATTCAAGTCCCCTACTACGATTGTATTGGTCCCCTACTACGATTGTATTGTTGTCGTTCTCTCCTTTGATATCTTCCAGGAGTTTTTTTATGTATTTGGGTGCTCCTGCATTGGGTGGTGCATATATGTTTATCAGGGTTATATCCTCTTGTTGTATTGATCCCTTTAGTATTATGAAGTGGCCTTCCTTATCTCTTGCTATGGCCTTCACTTTGAGGTCTATTTTGTCTGATATAAGTATTGCTACCCCAGCTTTTTTTTCATTTCCATTCGCCTGAAAGATATTTTTCCATCCCTTCACTTTCAGTCTGTGTGAGTCCTTTATTCTGAGGTGGGTCTCTTGTAGACAGCAAATATATGGGTCATGGTTTTTTATCCATTCAGCCACTCGATGTCTTTTGATTGGAGCATTTAGTCCATTTACGTTTAAAGTTATTATTGAAAGGTACTTGTTTGTAGCCATTTCTATTTTTTGTGCCTGTTTTCTTCCTTAGCTTTTTATTTCTTCTTTTTAAAGCAGTCCTTTTAGCATTTCTTGCATTGCTGGCTTGATGGTGATAAACTCCCTTAGCCTTTTTTTGTCTGTGAAGCTTCTTATTCCCCCTTCAATTTTGAATGATAGCCTTGCTGGATAGAGTATTCTTGGATTCAGTCCTTGCTTTGCATCACTTTGTAAATTTCTGTCCATTCTTTTCTAGCCTGATGTGTTTCTGTTGAGAAATCATTTGATAATCAAATGGGAGATCCCTTGTATGTAACTTTCCGTCTCTCTCTTGCAGCCTGTAAGATTCTCTCTTTGTCCTGAACATTTGCCATGGTAATTATGATGTGTCTTGGTGTGGGTCTTTTCAGGTTCACCTTGTTTGGGACTCTCTGGGCTTGTGTGACTTTTTTCTTCCCCACCTCAGGGAAGTTTTCTGATATTATTTCTTCGAATAGGTTTTCTAATCCTTGTTCCTCTTTCTGTTGTTCTGGCACCCCTATTATTTGTATGTTGTTTCGTTTCATGTTGTCCCAAAGCTCCCTTAGGTTCTCCTCCTGTCTTTTAATTTTTTTCTCCAATTGCAGTACAGTTTGGGTGTCTTTTGCTTCCTTGTCTTCTAATTCACTAATTCGGTCTTCCACTTCTCCTAGTCTACTGTTGATACTTTCAATGGCGTTTTTTTATTGCAGCTGTATCGCTCTTCATTTCTTCTTGGGTCTTACATAAGTTATTGATTTTTTCATCTGTTTCTTCTTGCTTCCTGCACAACTTGTTGATTTTTCCTCCATCTAGTTCATGCACTCTAGGACCCTTATTCTGAATTCTTTTTCTGTCATGTTGAATGTCTCTGTATCACTTAGCTGCTTTTCTGGCGAGTCCTCCTTTTCTCTTCTTTGGGGGTTTCTTTGTCTACCCATGTTTGATCTCACTGACATATCTAGACGTTGAGTTGTTCAGTGGCTGCTCCCTGGGTAGCAGTGGCTCCTTAGGCTGTGGTTGCTCCTCGGGTGGTTGCGGTAGCAGCTGCTCCTCAGTTGGCAGCAGCTCCTCTGGTGGGTGCTGTTCACAGCTGTGGTGGCTCTTCTGGCTGGTTGGGGGAGGCTTCAAACACAGCTGCTGTTCCTCAGACAGAGGATGTGGTGATCAGGAGGCTGCTGTTGCTTGGATCTTTCCGTGAGAAGCAGGACTCCACATAGTCGCGCTGTCCCAGATCCGGTGTCTCCGGGTTAGCAGCCGATCTCTGGATGCTGGGTCTTTGGGTGTATAGTATACACTTCCAAAAAACAGCCACTCAAGATGGCGCAGTCTCCGCGGCTGAGCCAGCACTCAGGGAGAGATTTCAGCAACAGAAACTTTCAATCCGCTTTCTCCAGGATTCCTCCGCCTTTCCCGGCTGCAAACTGTCTCTCAGCTGAATAGCCTCTGCTTATTCTGGCTGTATCTCAGATAAATTTTTTATCTCTGCTGTTGTAAATGTTTCCCTCCACGTCCCGCATGGTTTAGGGTTTAGGATCTGGAAGAGGAGCCGCACACAAATGAAAGAGAAAAGACATGAGATAATTTGGGAATATTGGGGGCCAGGAAGGTAAGTCCAACTCAAGAGGAAGGACTTCCACTGGTGCTCAGGCCGTACCAACCTTTTATAGTCAGAGTTAAACAGGGCAGTGGTCACCATAGTTACACAGTTCTTGTGAGTTTCACTTGTTTTGACCATAGTTACACTTCCTGCACTTCCCTCAGCTCATTATTTTCCCAGATAAGATCTAGGGAGTGTTATAAGGTCAAGCCTAATTATGCTAAGAGGACTGTGCCCTCTAAGCTCGGACTTGTTTGTGACTTTCCCAACAGGTCAGTCCGAGGCTTAACCGTATATCAGTTTCCCACACTCTGATTCATTTATCTCTTCTTCTGGTGAATTCTCTAGTTCTTTCATTGGGGTGTTGTTTCTTTGTCTCCTCATTTTGGCTCTCTGTTTGGGTTTGTGGCTATGTATTAGGTAGATACTCCACATCTCTCATTCTCTAGTATAGGACAGTGTTAAAGGCTGTTTCTGAGTAATTAGATCAGGCAAAGACTCAAAGCCTCCAGAGACCTCCTCTGCCTTCAGACTGATAGGATTCCAATTTGAATTGCCCCCCAGGCAATTGTCCTCAGGTGTGGAGAGCTCTTTTTTCCAACAGGGTGGGGCAGTTGCTTCCGTATGAAGGTTAATCATTATTTTTAATCTGTTAAGTGGCCTCAGGGCATGGTGTTTTCCAGTAGGATGTGTCAACTGTCTTCTCCCCAGGCAAAGCAAATGTCTATGTGGGAAAGATGTCCTTTGCTGTGTGAGGGAATGACTCAGCTCAGAAAACTTGGGGTGTGTGTCTTCTGAGCTCTAACCCTCAAGGCCTCAGTCCTGGCTTCTGCTCTCACAGCTCCAGTCCACTTCACCCTCCCTCTGCCAGAGCACAAGGTTGGTGGCTCCATAGGGAATTTTGTGAATTGGTATTTTAACAGGGTGCCTGAATTTTCAGCTGTCACTCCCTGGAAGACTACACCCCACTGCTTTTTATAGCCAGATGTTATGTGAGTATCCTCAGTTTTGGTGCTTTCTGCTGGGGGGGCCCAGCTTGGGGATTAGATCTCAGACTTCTCATTGGCAAACCCTCACAGCTGAGCTATCTCTCCGGGACTTTAGTTGCTGTCTGTGGGTACCCGGCCGGCCCTTTCACACCTCCACCCCTCCTACCAATCTCTATGGGTTCTCCACTTTCAGTTCTTGGCTATCAGAGTTCTCTCCTTCAAGTTTTCCATTGATTATTCAGGAAGTTTTTCTGTATTTTAGTTGTAATTACAGTTTGTTCCTGGGAGCATGTCCGTGCAGCACTCACTCTGCTGCCATTTTTAATCTTCTGTAAAAACAGTTTTATGATGCTTGCAACCTAGTATCAGTACTTGGCAAACTATAGGGATGTTACAGAGATTAATTGTTGTTTGTACAGCCTGTGAAAATAAAAACTCTTTTCTACCAAAATGTAGTTATGGCTAAGAAGGACAGGATGAGCAGAAAAGGTAAGGACAGTCCCCTCAGTGCTGAAAGTGAGTAGCCATAATCAGAGGATAATTACTTGATGACTTGTTTCTCTTCAGGTAATGGCAAAATAACAAATTAGAAAGTGGGATAGGACAAAAACTGGGAGTCCAGGGAAAGTCAGGAAAACGAGAATTTGTGAATCACAGAAACTTCAAAACCAACAAAGGAAATAGGTTCAACCTCACAGCTCTGTGTGACTGAGGGAACGTAGGGAAACCCAAGGTGCGGGAGCCAAGTTCTCAGGAGTTTGAGGCCTGGCTCAGCATTGCCACTCACTTTACAGAAAGAAACGAAGGGCAGAAAATCAACCACCTTCTGCAGTCAGAATACAACAAATGAACCTGGTCCCATGGTGGTCTCCATATGCAATTAGACATTGTTTTTTATACAAGGAAAATTAGAAAAAAACTATTTTCTCTCATAACAACTTTACTTTTGGTTTCTAAAGCACTGTTTTAAATCAGAACCCATTTGTGTTAACTGAAAATGTGCAGCTGTTTTCCTTTCAGGAAATCAAAAAGGCCGGCCAGTCCCTGAGCATCTAAGTGATTCTCTTGTTTTATTAATGATACACTTATATGCTATGTCACTTCACACCTTTGAATAGCCTTCTGTGGAGTTAAAGTCAGCAATCACCTATTGGGTTTGATCTGGGGATGATAGCTAGGAAGGGTCACCTGCCTGAACTGCTATTTCCATATGCCTGCCGCGGTGCCCCAAGGGCTGCGTGGAATGTCCCCCAGAAGGAAGACACCACTAACTGGCTGCCCTGCAATCACCCTTCAGTGAGACATAATGTATTAGCTTGGCTTCTTCATGACGAATCACTGAGACCAGGCTACGGAGAAACCCACTGGGTGGGTGGTAAAGAAAGGAGTGCAACTTGGAACATGAAAAGTTCTCTAGGCAGGACAAGCATGGAGTGTTCAAAACCGCAGGGATGGAGGGTATTGAAGAAGGAGATGGAAAAGAGGAAGACAGCAAACACAAACTCCACTCATGCATTTGCTTAGGGCAGGCCTTGGTCCAATGTCTCATTCTTATGCACTGGTTTGCATTCACAGATTTTCAGTCTAACTTAGTGGCTCCATGGGCTGAATTGCTACTAAGTCATCTGGTATCCTGGCCAAGGACATTGTGCCACCTGGCTATACAAACACTGTCTGAGTTCAACCCGGTCTCTCTCCCATTTCTCACGCAAAGCTCACAAATCCCCAGCCTCACAGTAAGTTTGCCCTTAACTTGCACTAAGAGAGAATTCATTCCAGAGCATCCCTTCCCTCCTGTTCTGACCTGTACTTCCCCTGACCACTTAGCTCTACGTGATCTTGTGCAAGTTCCTATCAGTTAAATGTGGGAGGGTTTACATTGCTCAGTGATTTCAGAAAGTGCTAGGTTGAAGTTCATGACCATTTTATTTCCCTAGATCTTTCCTTCTCTCAATCCTATATTTTTGGGGTTCTGAATCAGTCACATTTTATTATAGCTATGTCATAGTTATACTGGCTTTTCCTATGTTATGTGGTATGACAACAGAGGTGTGGCTAGTTAGAGGTAACCTGTTTTTTCCCTAGGCTTTTGCTCCTCTACTCATATAGGAATGTGGTATGCTCACCACATTCTCATCCACACCCTGACCTCAGACAGGACAGCATAACAAGTATAGCACAAATATAGCCAACATCATTGAAAAGATTTGGAGGTGAGGCTAGGAGTGAATTGTAGAAAACGTCTGTCATTCTGATCAGAGGCTTGGGGGAGTGTGGATGGTTAATGTGAAGATTAATACAAAAATAACAATTTAAGAGCAAACTTAATAGGAAAAATAGCTATGTTTTAATAAAGCAACAGTAGTGCTAATTAAAACCCAAATGTTTATAATAGTTGACCAGGCATGAACTTGCTGAGTTCCCAAGTGTTGCGATTAGTCAGTTAACGTGGGTAAATGCAGTGGTTTGAGTTGTTAGCATTTTATGTTGCGTTCTGAGCTGCTCTGATAAAATAGCACCATGTCTTTTGAGCTGTGTCTGTTACCTGAGAGGATAGCGCCTAAATACACAGGGTGGCGGCCTGCTTTTCTTTCCTGCATGTCCATTGTTTTTGTCTTGTGGTTGTTAGAGTATCTTTGCAGTGGAATCTTCCTCCTTTACTCCTTTCCTTCCTCCCTCATTTAACACATGCTGTCAGAATAAAATTCCTATAACACCCCCTTGAAAATGTCCTCACCCTGCTCAAAATAATGTAGGTTCCTAATTACCTATGGATAAGCCCAAGCCACATACTTGGCCACTGTTGGATAAGACTGGTGATCACTGTGACTAGCAAAGAAACTTCCATCACTGGAATTATCTGGAAGATACCCCCTTGCTATAAGATGAATTAGAGCTGCCAGTCATTTCTTCCACCATCACTTCCTCATTGCTCCCACATCGCTGTTTGTCAGAAACTCTACCCAGGCTGAGGGCAATGGGCTGAATGAACAGAGCGTCTGCTAGCTCACTGGCCCAGGGGTAGATCTATCAGATTAGTGCGGTGATCTCTCCCACACATTTGGAAGTGGGCTCAGAAACCCTGGTTAGCTTATGTTGTCACTTAAACTGAGCTTCCAGGCAGCCATGCTGACACCCATGTGTTACACCAAGCATGTCAAACTCATGGCCCATGGGCTGCGTGTGGCCCACAACGACTATTTTTGTGGCCTAGACAATATAATGGTATGTAAGAAACGTTTTAATAAAAATTTTGTAACTTAATTTTTATAATATCTTGTTATACATAATTATTAATAACAAACTACAGTACATCGTTTGCTAATGACTGATTACTATAATCATGTTGCATTTATTTCCCTTACACGCCTTACATGCAGGCACATCATTTCTCTCCACTAATACTAGCAGCGAATATTTTAGCAGCCGATTGCCACATCATTAGTCTTGGACTGACTTGTTTGGTGTGCACAACAGGAAATATTTCACTTTCAGAGAACAAGAAGAATAGGTTTATTTGCATTACACTTATTAATTTGTGCAGTTATTCAGTGTCTGGTAAGTTAATGTTCAAGAAAAAATATTAATTTTTATTAAAATGTTCTATTATTTTATGTTAATGATTACTCATTTATTTCAGCCCTTTGTATTCAGCATGTCTCTATCAAAATAAACCTGCATTTCTACGAAAATTGAAGCTTTTGTTTTTTTGCGCCCTACATAAACTTAAACCTTGTTTATTTGGCCCGTGTTAGCCTTTGAGTTTAACATGTTTGTGTTACACAGAACAGACAACTGTCCTGCAGAGAGAAAATAATGAAGAGACATCAAGAAAAAAGGGTATCAGAAAGTCAATAACAGGAATAGCAACAATTCAGTTTAAGTCAGTACTTATATAGGCTGCTCAACCCCCTCTAGGGATTATAAAAATGCACAATGAAACAACAATCATTTTCTGCCAATCAGATTAGCAGATAAAAACAAAATGGAGCCGAAACCAGTTTGGCTCAGTGGATAGAGCGTCGGCCTGCGGACTGAAGGGTCCCAGGTTCGATTCCGGTCAAGGGCATGTACCTGGGTTGCGGGCACATCCCCAGTGGGAGATGTGCAGGAGGCAGCTGATCGATGTTTCTATCTCTCTCTCTCCCTTCCTCTCTGTAAAAAAATCAATAAAATATATTTAAAAAAAAAAACAAAACAAAAGAAAAAACAAAATGGAATATGTGCAGTGAGGATGACAGACAGGAGGATTAAGTAGCTAACCAGACACAAAGACACTGGGCTGTGGGAGGCTTTCTTGCTGCTTTCCAGCATTGCTGTAGAGCTTGCTCCTGCTCAGTGTGTGCAGGTCCGACAGGGTGTGGTTCCCTGCTGTTCCAGGCTCAAACAGAGTACAGCTCCCAGAGTTCCCACCTGCTCAGCCATTGTTCTCTAAAGCACAGACCTGATCTGGGTGGCTGGGTCCTGGGCCTGAGCCTGGCACCCTGTAGACCAGCGATAGCGAACCTTTTGAGCTCTGCGTGTCAGCATTTTGAAAAACCCTAACTTAACTCTGGTGCTGTGTCACATATAGAAATTTTTTGATATTTGCAACCATAGTAAAACAAAGATTTATATTTTTGATATTTATTTTATATATTTAAATGCCATTTAACAAAGAAAAATCAACCAAAAAAATGAGTTAGTGCGTCACCTCTGACACACGTGTCATAGGTTCGCCATCACTGCTGTAGACCCTTGCGGCATATGTGGCACCATATCCATGCCTGGCCCTCCCTAGGACTTAGATAGGGCCACTCAGGTCCAGCAAGCTTTCATTTGAATTTGGGGGCAGGAGTTAAAGTCTCCTCCTCTAGGGAAGGTTAGCACCAATAACAACAGACCATCACCTCCACAGCTCTGTGGACTGAGGTTTTAAGAAATAATTACCTAATGGCTATCTCAAGTTCAGTCTTCTAAAATGGAAATCCTAACATCAGTCCCCTGTGAAAAATAACACTGCTCTGCTGGCCCCTTCTCAGATACAGGTAACTCCAGCTGCTCGTGTAAACAAGTCAACCACCTGGAGCCTCTGTGACATTGTGGGCTCCTCAGGTTCATACCCAGATTATTAGATTATTCTTCCAAATGTATCAAATATTCAACTGCTTCTCAAAACTGACACTGGTGGGAGCTGCTGTCACCCTGATGATGCTGTTGTTTCCTGGCTGCCCCTGCCCCATGCTCCCAGACATAAATCAGGCCAGGCCACCCTTTGCTCAGAACCGGCATTGGGCCATTTCACTAAGATCAGGAGCCAAATTCTCACTGAAGGAAGGTCCACATGGCTTCTTCAATGCCTTCTGCTCCAGCAGACTGGCTCCTCTGGTTCTTGGAGATACCAGGCACAGCCTTGCCTCAGGGTGTTTGCACTGGCTGTTCCCTCTGCCTGGAATGTGCTTCTTCAGAAATCCATGTGTCTGATTCCTTCCCTCCTTAAAGGCTTTGTTCCAGTCAATCTACCATTGAGGCTTTGACTACCCACTTTCCCACACACCTCTGCTACCGACTCCTATGCCCTTCTCTGCTTTCCCTCCATGGCAGCTCTGCCCTTCCAATGTAGTATGTAATTCTGTTATTTATTATGTATGTTTTCTGCTTCTCCCTCGTAGCTTCATGAGGGCAAAGATCTTAACTGAGGAACTGGAATAATGCTTGGCACACAGTAGGCACCCAATAAATGTTTGTTGAAGGAATGAATGATTGATTACATCTGTGCTCTCTTAGAAATGTTGCTGCTTTAGAGATGAGTAACTAAGACAGAGCACCCAGGAGTGTTTGTCAGCTTCCCTCCAGAAGGGCTGGCACTAAGGATGATGCTCAGGTCAAACTTTGCGGCGATAGGCATATGCTCATATGGGTGTGCAATGCTTCCGAGGACACTGACTAAGCGCTCCCACCAATCTGCTCACAGCACTTCTGTGGAGAGAATATGCTGGAAGGACAAAGGGGGACTTCTCTTTTGACTCCGTATAGTTCTGAATTGATGGAATTTTTTATATTTAAGCAATATTACTTTTATAATTAAATAACTTTTCATTTTTTAGAGAATAAATTTGATATTCAGAGAGAAGCAGAGTGAGAGACCATGTGGACTGTGGACTGCAGACTGGGAAGCCATCAGGGGGTGGTCCTGGAGGCTCCCAGTACCTGGTTCCAACCCCTTTGCACTCAGGCTGCGTTTCCTGCCTGCAACCCATGAAATGCTCCAAGGAACAGGTGCGAGCAACAGAAAGAGCTGGCCAATTTAAGGAGAAAATGAATGTTCACAAGAACAGTTGCAGGTTCAGGCTTGGGAAAAGGGCAGGGCAGCCTAAGCTGACCCGACTGGAGCTGCACAGAAGCTGTGCCTCAGGCCTGCCAGGCTCCTGACCCAGTGTCCCGCCACAGGTGCTGGCTGGCCCCCAGCTGCCGCTTTCACCTTGGAAACGGAGTGCTGCTGCCCTTACCACCATCCCTGAAGAGGATTCGCTCATCCCTGCTTCCTTGCATTTCTTGATTTGAAACCTGGGGTGGGTGCATCTGATTGGCCCACTTGCTGCCCATCTTCTAGCACAGTGGTTCTCAACCTTCCTAATGCCGTGACCCTTTAATACAGTTCCCCATGTTGTGGTGACCCCCAACCACAAAATTATTTTCGTTGCTACTTCATAACTAATTTTGCTACTGTTATGAATTGTAATGTAAATATCTGATATGCAGGATGTATTTTCACTGTTACAAATTGAACATAATTAAAGCATAGTGATTAACCACAAAAACAATATGTAATTATATATGTGTTTTCCAATGGTCTTAGGCAACCCCTGTGAAAGGGTTGTTCGACCCCCAAAGGGGTTGCGACCCACAGGTTGAGAACCGCTGTTCTAGCAGCAAGGGGAGTTTGGAAAGTCCCTGGTTCAGTCAAGGATTTTCCAAACAGAAAAGGGGTTCAGAAACTAGGCAGCCAAAAAGTCCCACAGATATCTGTGACCGACAGGTTTCCTTTATGAGAATCCTATCAGATCCAACCAACAACTCCTGACTTGGATAGAAACAAGTTTTGGGTGGCTTTAAAGGGTAATTTGTTGGAAAATTAGCCTTCAAGGAAAATTTCCTGCTATGATAGGGAGGTCTGCATTTTGTAGCTTGCCAGTGGAGTGTGCCATCACCACAGGAACTTTCTGAAACCTCTCTGGGAGGTGGAGGGATGTGAGCGAGTTGACTGACTGTGTAGCCCTTGTGTAGGAGCTGGGCATGGGGCCAACAGTGCTGGACCCACAGCTGGGGAGAGGGTGCTTCAGGGCCATGGACAGGCTGGCTTTCCTTAGGGAGGAAAGAGAATGATGGAATCAGGGAAGGAACTCAGAAGTGGGGGGCAGAGAGGGGTGGGTTGTGGGTGGGAGATGAGGACCAAGAGGAGCTCTGTGGGCCCCTCAGGCAGATCTTTTAGTTTCTTGGCTCCTCCAAGTGACCAAAGAGGATGTGAAGGCCCTTGAAGGTATATCTCCTACCTCTCTTGTCCCAGCTCACCTGGCCCATCCACTGACTGCTCCCAGACAGGTCAGGAGCACTCCTGTGCCAGAGCTTTGTTTTAGATCATTGCCCCAGACCCATGTCTCTGCCCTCAGCTTTCACTGTCTTCTTTCATGATTTCCTTCAGAGTCCAACTTACTGCTGATCCCCATTCATGTTTCCAGACTATCTCCCCAAAGTGGTCACTCACTCCTCTGAGCAGCTCTGAGGCCTGACTCTGGTTCAAGTTGGGACTGTTCTACATTTTTTGCGCCCACATTCTCCCCCCTCCCCTTTCTGGGGCCACTTTATCAAGACCTGTCACTAGGAGTCTGCAGTGGGTGTCAACAGGCCTATTCAGTCAGGCAGAGTCCCAGTGGAAGGGCCCAGGAGGACCTGGGAGCAGAGGGAGGCCACCTCACCCGAATGGAGCAGGAAGGTGCTCAGAAAGGCCACCTGAAAGAGGTTCTTATTTAAGTATTAAAGAATAAATTTCAAGACAGATTTGGAGTCATTCATGGATTGGACCGGCCAGTAAAGAACAGGGAGGTGTAGGACATACTCTCGTGTTTCTCACCCCATCTCAAACACAAGGAAAGAAGGGCAGAACCCGCATTAGTTGTGCCATGTTTGTGTCCTTGCACACTTGTGAGCCTCCCAGCCACTCAGAGTGCAGTTGTGGTTGTGACTGTTTGTTGGGACCAGCCACAACTTATTTCTGTAAACACATTTTTACAACCGTGAAAATGGTTGCTCAGTTCCCCTTGCAGAAAAATGGTATTTTCCTAGCCAGTGACATGTTTTGAAGGGCTTTCTATTTATTAGAACCATTTAGAAGTGGTAGCACAACTGCTTACAAAAAAACTCTGACTGGTTCTTTTCTTGCTTTCTGTCCTCTACAACTTATATCTGTTTCCACTTAGATTGGACACAGCACGTTCGTGCACACCTCCTAATAAACCCAACGGGAAGCGGTGCTGAGATTATGAACCTGTTTGAAAACACCCTATCCTGAATATACCCCTTAGCTAGGCTGACATCAGCTAGTAAATACCCATTTGGCCAAGTAGATTGTGAAATATTGTCATAAGTCAGTAGTGGAAGGTATTTTGCTGTGATTCCCAAGCCTTTTAGCCCTCTCTCCCTGACCCACCCACTAAAGAGGGGACGGCTGGCCCAGCAGATCTATGCTATGGGATAAGACACTAGGCCAGCACCCATTCTATTCTGATTGGTCAGTGCCCATCTGCGCTGGTTGTTAAAGAATTTGAATAGCCCCTGCCCATTTAAATAACCTTTTTTCCTGAAATTTAAAGCTCTTTAATCTCATACTTTTCTCTGTCAACCACACTGTTCTAAAGTGTTGAATAAATATCTAAATGTTTATATATAAATAAAGCAAACAAAACCTCCTTGGGTTTGAACCTCGCAGACAAGCTAGGGCTCCCCACAGCTCCATGCAGCACAGAGCTCAGCTGGTGTGTCTCACAGAAAGTGGACATAGAACCACTCTGGGGGTGGCAGAGGATGTGAACTGGGCATCTGGTACCAGCAGTGTGAATGCAGTCTTGTGTGAAGAAGCATTGGTCGGTGCTTAGAAAAACCTCCTTAGCATCGTTCTGAGAAACCTTTCCTTTGTGTCTCCAAAGCAAGACCTCCACTTCCCTAATCCTGAGTTGCTGGATACCGCATTCACCTGGACAGTGAGTTTATACCTGGCCTCTTGGTTCAGTTATTAACAGCACCCCTCTCAGTCTAGTTGAGACGGAAATTTTATAGTTGTCCTGTTCATTCCTCATGGCCTCTCTGGGTCTGGAGGAGGCAGTCACTGATGATATGGTAAAGTGCTTTGATGAATAATAATAAAAAAAGGTTTATTACAAATCTTTGGTTCAGCACAGTTACTTTGAGATGCACGATGTCTCCAGGTGGTTTGTGTAGACAGCAGGATAGCTGAAGCACTGAGGGAGGAACTGGGGCAGAGATTTCTGACGATCCATGTTCACTGTCACAGAATAGAAACTGGGCTTCTGGCCCTTTGTTCTCTGTTGAGAAACCCACACTCGCCATCCCTAACTCCTATTAAATGGTCAGTCCCTTAGCACCACCACCAAGTGGAATAAAAAAAAGTACTTTTTGAAACCTTTTGTTATTTTCTGGAAACAAAACAAAACATAAACCCTGCTCACAGAATTGAATTAGAAAAGGGATAAAAGGAAAACTATGTTAATAAAACCCCCATAATTTATGCCCTATTAGACAGCTGTCTTGGAATTTTCCAAAAGTCACTATTATGAAAAGTTAAACGATTGTTTCTAGATGGAAAAAGAATAGAGATTACAAAGCAACCAAACGTTGTAATGCATAAACTCTCACTGAGTCATGGATTAGAAAAGAAAATCAGAGAGAAGAATTTGGGGGCATTTTGTTAATGGATAGATAACTGATATCATGGGATTATCATTAATTTTCTTAGATGTGATAGTGAAACAAAAAGTGCATGTGCGCGCGCGCGCGCGCACACACACACACACACACACACACACACACAAAGAAACAAAACAAATACAGCGTTAGCTAGTAGTGAATCTGGTTAAAGGTCATGTGGATATTCATCATACTATCCTTTTTAAAAAATATATTTTTATTGTTTTCAGAGAGGAAGGGAGAAGGACCGAGAGATAGAAAGATCAATGATGAGAAAGAATTATTGATTAGTTGCCTCCTGCACTGGGGATTGAGCCCACAACCTGGGTATGTGCCCTGACCAGGAATCAAACCTTGACCTCCTGGTTCAAGGTTGACGCTCAACCGCTGAGCCACGCCAGTCCAGTGCCATCATACTATTCTTTTGACAATTTTTTCATGCTTGACAAATTTTAAAATAAAAAGTTTGAGCTATATTTACCTGTAAGCATTCCACTGAAAGTAGCCACTGTTGACATCATCCTATCTAATAAAGATGGAACATGCAAATTGATCATCACTTTGCAACAAAGATGGCAGCACCCACAGCCAGTAAGGAGGGAATATGCAAATTAATGTGACAAAGATGGCAGCGGCCTGCCTGGAGCGAAGGCAGGAGGCAGCTCCTGGCCCGGAGTGAAGGCGGGAGGCGGCGACCAGAGCGAAGGCCCAGGTCCTGGGTGCCAGAGGGAAACCAGTGCTGGCAGCCAGGGGAAGGAGGCCTATTCTTGCACGAATCTTCGTGCATCGGGCCTCTAGTTGACATATATTTACACAATCACAAATATATGTTTTATGTAAAATTCAGTTATATATACATAGTTTTGTAACTCTTTTAGAGCAATATGCTTACATTTTATTTTTTAATTATTTTAAAAATAAAATTCAGTAACAGTTTTGCAATCTCTTATTGACTATTTTGAGCATTTTCAGCCATTAAATATCCATAGAAAACATAGCTATCCATGCTGCCCAATATTCCACTATGTGAATATAGCATAACCTATTTAACCATCTTCTGATTTAGTTGGCTTCTACACTAATAAATAACTCATGATGAACAACTGTACAGGAATCTTTGTTTTTATGTACAGTTTGCACTTCATAAAATATCTTAACACACAGGTAGCTGTAAGCTTTTCCAAATCCATAGTGGAGGTGCCTTACTGATACGCTGTGGCTTGCACTGCCCTTGGACAGTTAGTCAATGGCCAGGGAAAAAAATGCCCTAAGACAACTGGGTGTGATTTGCTGATACCTGTGGTGGAAGGCAGCATCAACACTGCTTCCAGACCTTCAGTGTAGACGAAGTCTCTCTGATGAATCTCTTTCAGGAACTTGTTAACCGAGGAAATGTTAGTCCTCACTGAACATCACTGATGGATATCTTCCTCCTAGCAGAGCTTTTGGAGACTCTGATTTTATATCTCTACTTAGAGGCCCAATGCACAACATTTGTGCAAGAGTAGGCCTTCCTTCCCCGCAGCTGCCGGCACCAACTTCCCTCTGGCACCCCGGACCTGGGCTCCCCTCGCAGCTCCAGCTTCATCCAGAAGGTTGTCCAGAAGGACATTTGGTCTAATTAGCATATTATGCTTTTATTATTATAGATTCCTATAACCTTAAAGGCTGTAAATGGAATAAATGGTCTACCTTCTGGCCAGCCTCAGCATTGGGCCCAAATGGACTCACATAAAAATAAGCTAATTCTAAAAAAGCCTTAAAATGCAATCTAAACTTTTACTGAAGTCCCTCAAAGAGATAATTGCATGAAAGATGATGTTCCTCAAATGTTCCCCACCTCTATCCCCACATCTGTCAGGTATAGCTGTGGCCCCACCCTTCCCAGAATTTCCTCAACCTCTTTTGGACTGGATTCCCCCGCCACCCCCCCCCACTCTTTTTTCTCACACTTGAGTCCTCTATCATTTTCAGAATTAGTTGCCTTCTCCTGTGAGTGACTTCCTGTCTTTCCTGATGAGACCTGTTTGATGCTTCTAATTTTCTTCTTTGCTTACTACATGGACCCTTTACCCATGGAGGCCTCAAGGCCAAGCAGATCAGAGAGCCCAGGATGAGTGTGGAGATTTAAATATTCTATTTTAATACTTGTCCTGTCAAAGTCATGTCACTTATACAAACTTTCTCAAACACTATCTGAAAAGGCAGAATCATTAATTCTATCAATACGTATTGGTGCCACGCTTTGTTCCAACTGGGGATATTAGGTAAATAAATGCACACATGGGTTCACCTTCTGGGTTGTGGAAAAGAAACCAAACCAAGAGTAAGAAATGCTCTACCACAGAGCAGTGCTTTCTCTCATTTTATATCACAGGACACATAAAAAAAGAATCATGTTTGTACTGAAAGAAAAATTGTATATACATATAAAAGATTTTCTTCTGTCCTAACAAGGTAATAATTTAAAAATCCTTAAAAGCCAACCTTAGAGTGGCAGAGTCAAGATGGCAGCATAGGAAAATCCTGGACTCTCCTCCGCCCATAGACATACCGAAAGTACAGCTCATATAGAGCAACTGTCTCTGGAAAGGGTGTTAGGATTAGAAAAACAGTTATTCCACAGATGGGTAAAAAGAGAAAGCCATATCAAGATGGATAGAAGGGGAAGATACAAGGTATTACCAGGAGCCACACCCCTGGAGCTCAGCCATAGAAGAAATATCACAAATATGCAACAAGTCCCAGAAGAAAGAGGGATTTGAGCCCCACATCATGCACCCCAAACTGGAGGACGTGCACCTGGAAGATGAGCCCCCATCATATCTTGCTTTGAATATCAGTTCAGCTTATGTCCAGGAGAATGAAAGGGCTATAGAAAACAGAGACTCTACTCTTAGAAAGGTCATGCACAGATACACTGTAGTCCCAGGACAGAGGCCGCAGTTCTGAAAAGCACCTGGGCCATATGTAAAGGAGATTCATTGACTAATCTTCGGGCCTGTGATGGAGGGACAGAAGTCTGTTGGAGCCATCTCTGGGGAAGGAGGTGGGTGACATTTGTTTGCCATCATTCTGCCTTGTTAGCCTGGCACTGGTAGGTACCATTTTAAGGACTCTCCATCTACCTTTCTGACACCTGTTGGTCCCACCCCAGTATTACCCTGTGGCCCTGCTCGGCTGGCACACCTCCACTGCAATGCCCTTCCTGGTACTCCACTACCACGAACCCCACCTTGCCCCTCCTGGTAGGGGGACTAAGCCAATGCTGGTAACCTTCCACTGCAGCCCATGCCCCACCAGAGGGTGTGCACACTTCACATAGGGATTATGTTTTGCACACCTGGCATTAGTGGCCAGAGGGCTTGTGTTTCTGAGCTTTCTAGGACTAAAACAAACAGAGAGACAGTTAGGAGCAAGCTACCCTACCGTCTCCAGGGTACCACACAGAAAACAGACTAAAACACCCCCCCCCCCACAACCATCCAGTGACCACTCCTTCAAGACTTGGATAGACAGCTGCTTCATCTAATACATAGAAAAAGCACAGAGATTAAGCAAAATGAGAATCAAAGAAATAGGTTCCAAAATAAAAGAACAAGATAAAACTCCAGGGAGTAGGGGATCTAACTGATAGAGTTAAAAGTGATGGTAATAAAGTATCTCACTGATCTCGGGAGAAGAACAAATAAACACATAGGAAACTTCAACAAACAGGTAGAAAATATAAGAAAGTTCTGAAAAGAAGTCACAGAACTGAAGAATTCAAGAACTGAACTGATAAATACACTAGAGGAGCCCAGCCAGTGTGGCTCAGTGATTGAGCATTGACCCAAGAACCAAGAAGTCACCCGTTCAATTCATGGTCAGGGCACATACCTGGGTTGCAGGCTCAATCCCAGTAGGGGTCATGCAGGAGGCAGCCAATTGATGAAATTTTTCTCTCATCGATGTTTCTATCTATCCCTCTCCCTTTCTCTCTTTCTAAAAATCAATAAAAAAAACATATTTTAAAAAATACACTAGAGGGGTTCAATAGCTGGCTGTATGAAGCAGAAGAATGGATTAGTAAGCTCAAAGACAAAGCATTGAACTCACACAAATAGCAGAAAAAGAAAAGAGAATTATGCCCTAGCCAGTTTGGCTCAGTGGATAGAGTTTCATCCCACAGACTGAAGGCTCCTGGGTTCAATTCTGTTCAAGGGCACATACCTCAGTTGCAGGCTCAATCCCTGGCCCTGGTAGGGGTTTGTGTGGGAGGCAACTAATTGATGTGTCTCTCTCACATCTATGTTTCTCTCTGTGTGTCTCTCCCCCTCCCTTCTACTTTCTCTAAAAATCAATGGGAAATATCCTCAAGTAAGGATTAACAGGAGAGGGAGAGAGAGAGAGAGAGAGAGAGAGAGAGAGAGAGAGAGAGAGAGATATTTAAAAGAAGTAAGATGGGTTAGGTCTTCATGGAACAACATGAAGTAGATTAATTTTTCATTATAGGAGTTCCAGAAGAAGAAGATAGAAAGGGGAAGAAAACATATTTAAAGAAAAAATGGCTAAAAACTTCTTCAACCTGAGGAAAGAAACAGACGTTCAAATCCAGTAAGCCAGAGAGTTCCACACTAAAACACATTATAATTAAATTGTCAAAGGGTAAAAATAGAGATTCTTAAAAGCAGCAATAAAAAAAGCAACTTCTTATATACAAGGGAAACTCAATAAGGCTAACAGCAGATCTATCTATCATCAATCTATATCTATCTATCATCTATCTATCTATCTATCTATCTATCTATCTATCTATCTATCTATAGTTTAAAGTATTACATATGTCTCCTATTTCCCCCATTGGCATCTCCCCAGCTACTCCCACCCCCAAAGACAAGCCCCCATTGCCCCAGTGTCTGTGCTCATTGGTTATGCTAATATGCATGCATACAAGTCCTTTGGTTGATCCCTTACCCCCAACCTCTGGTTCCCTCTGAGGTTTGATGGACTGTTCAGTGTTTCTCTGTCTCTAGATCTATTTTTGTTCATCAGTTTATGTTGTTTATTATATTCCACAAATGAGTGAGATCATGTGATATTTATCTTTCTCCAACTGGCTTATTTCACTTAGCACAGTGGTTCTCAACCTTCCTAATGCGACCCTTTAATACAGTTCCTCACGTTGTGGTGACCTCAACCATAAAATTATTTTTGTTGCTACTTCATAACTGTAATTGTGCTGCTATTATGAATCGTAATGTAAATATCTGATATACAGAATGTATTTTCATTGTTACAAATTGAACATAATTAAAGCATAGTGATTAATCACAAAACAATATGTAATTATATATGTGTTTTCCGATGGCCTTAGGTGACCCCTGTGAAAGGTCGTTCGACCCCCAAAGGGGTCGTGACCCACAGGTTGAGAACCACTGACTTAGCATAATGCTCTTTAGGTCCATCCATGCAGTTGCAAATGATAAAAGTTTCTTTTTTTTTACAGCAGCGTAGTATTCCATTGTGTAGGGGTACCACTGTTTTTTAATCCACTCATCTGCTGATGGGCACTTAGGCTGTTTCCAAATCTTAGCTATTGTAAATTGTGCTGCTATGAACATAAGGGTGCACATGTCCTTTCTGATTAGTGTTTCTGATTTCTTGGGATATATTCCTAGAAGTGGGATTACTGGGTCAAATGGGAGTTCAATTTTTAATTTTTGAGGAAACTACATATTGTTTTCAACAGTGGCTGCACCAGTCTGCATTTTCACCAGCAGTGCAGGAGGGTTCCTTTTTCTCCACATCCTCAGCAACATTTGTCATTAGTTGATTTGTTGATGATTGCCATTCTAAAGTGTGAGATGGTACCTCATTGTTTTGATTTGCATCTCTCAGATTATTAGTGACTTTGAGCATGTTTCTTTATGTTTCTTGGCCTTCTGTATGTCCTTTTTTGAAAAGTGTCTGTTGAGGTCCTTTGCCCACTTTTTTTATTGGATTATTTATCTTCCTTTTGTTAAGTTGTATGAGTTCCCTGTAAATTTTGAAGATTAAACCCTTATCAGAGATAACATTGGCAAATATGTTCTCCCATGCAGTGGGCTTTCTTGTTGTTTTGTTGATGGTTTCTTTTGCTGTGCAGAAGCTTTTTATTTTGATGTACTTCCATTTGTTTCTTTTCTCCTTAGTATCCATTGCCTTAGGAACTGTGTCTGTAAAGATATTGCTACAACATATGTCTGATATTTTGCTGCCTAAGGATTCCTCTAAGACTTTTATAATTTCCCGTCTTATGTTTAAGTCCTTTATTCATTTTGAGTTTATTTTTGTGTGTGTTTTAAGTTGGTGGTCTAGTTTCATTTTTTTGCATGTATCTGACCAAATTTTTGCAACAAGAGGCTGTCTTAACTCCATTGTATGCTCTTGCTTCCTTTTTCAAATATTAATGAAGCATAATGGCTTGGGTTAATTTCTGGGTTCTCTGTTCTGTTCCATTGGTCTATATGTCTGTTCTTATGCCAGTACCAGGCAGTTTTGAGAACAGTGGCTTTGTAATATAGCTTGATATCTGGTATTGAGATCCCTCCTACTTTGTTCTTCTTTCTCAGGATTGCTGCGCCTATTCGAGGTCTTTTTTATTCCCTATGAATTTTTGGAGAGTTTGTTCTAGGTCTGTGAAATATGCTGTTGGTATCTTAATGGGGATTGCATTGAATCTATAAACTGCTTTGGAAACTATGGACATTTTAATGATGTTGATTCTACCAATCCATGAACACGATATATTCTTCCATTTGCTTATGTCTTCCTCTATCTCTTTTTTCAATGTCTTGTAGTTTCCTGGGTAGAGGTCTTTTACCTCATTAGTTAAGTTTATTCCTAGGTATCTTAATTTTTTTTGGTGCATTGGTAAATGGTATTGTTTTTTTTTATGTCTCTTTCTGTAAGTTCACTATTGGCATATAAAAATGCCATAGATTTCTTGGCATTCATTTTGTATCCTGCTATATTGCCAAATTCATTTATTAGGTCTAATAATTTTTTGATGGAGTCTTTAGGGTTTTCCAAGTACAGTATCATGTCATCTGCAAATAATGACAATTTTACTTCTTCTTTTTCAATTTGGATGCCTTTTATTTCTTCTTCTTGTCTGATCGCTATGGCTAGTACTTCTAGTACTATGGTGAACAGGAGTGGTGAAAGTGGGCATCCCTGTCTTGTTTCTGTTCTTAGGGGAAATGGTTTAGTTTTTGCCCATCAAGTGTAATGTTGGTTGCAGGTTTGTCATATAAGGCTTTTATTATGTTGAGGTATGCTCCTTCTATTCCCACTTTGCTGAGAGTTTTTATCCAGAAGGGGTGTTGGATTTTGTCAAATGCTTTTTCTGCATCAATTGATATGATTACGTGATTTTGTCTCTCAATTTGTTTATGTGATACATCATGTTTATTGATTTGCAGATATTGTACCAGCCTTGCATCTGTGGAATAAATCCCACTTGGTCATGATGTATGATCTTTCTAATGTAATACTGCATCTGATTTGCTAGAATTTTTGCACTTATGTTCATCAGGAATATTGGCCTGTAATTCTCTTTCTTTGTAGTGTCTTTATCTGGTTTTGGAATGAGGGTAACGGTGGCTTCATAGAAAGAGCTTGGAAGTGTGACTTTCTCTTAAATTTTTTGGAATAGTCTGAGGAAAGGCTTTAGTTCTTCTTTGAATGTTTGGTGAAACTCCCCTGTAAAGCCATCCAGACCAGGGCTTTTTTTTGCTGGAAGATTTTTCATTACTGCTTCAATTTCATCAGTAGTTATCAGCCTATCCATGTTTTTTTATTCTTTCTGATTGAGTTTTAGAAGCTTGTCTTTTTCTAAGAATATGTCCATTTCATCTAGCTTGTCCAGTTTGTTGGAGGAGAGTTCTTCATAGTGTTTTTTTATAATCCTTTGTATTTCTGTGGGGTCTGTTGTTACCTCATCTCTTTCATTTCTGATTTTGTTTATTTGGGTCCTCTCCCTTTGTTTCTTGGTGAGCCTGGCTAGAGATTCATCAATCTTGTTTATGCTTTCAAAGAACCAGCTCTTGGTTTTATTGATCTTTTGTATTGCTTTTTTTGGTCTCTATTTGTTTATTTCCACTCTGATCTTTATTATTTCCTTCCTTCTGCTTGCTCTAGGCTTTTCTTATTGCTCTCTTTCTAATTCTTTAAGTTGGAGGGTTAGATAGTTTATTACCATTTTTCCTTGTTTTTTTTTGAGGTAGGTCTGTAGGCCTGTAGAGCTATGAACTTCCCTCTCAGAACTGCTTTCACTATGTCCCATTGATTTTGGATTGTTGTGTTTTCATTGTCATTTGTTACCAGGATGCTTTTTATTTCTTCTTTGATCTCTTTGGTAACCCAATCATTGTTTAATGGCATTTTATTTAACCTCCAACTGTTTTATTTTTTTCATTGTTTTTATTGTCGTTGATTTCTAATTTTATGCCATTGTGATCTGAGAAAATGCTTCATATGATTTCTGTCTTCGTGAATTTGAAGAGACTTTGCCTGCGTCCCAATATGTGGTCTATCTTTGAAAATGTCCCACTTGAGAAGAATGTATATTCCGTATCTTTGGGGTGAAATGTTCTGAAGGTGTCAATTAATTCCATCTGATCTAGTGAGTCATTTAGGTTTGATGTTTCTTTGCTAATTTTTTTGTTTAGAGGATTTATCCAGTTGTGTTAATTGGATATTAAAATCCCTTACTATGATTGTATTCCTCTTGATCTTACCCTTGATAACTTCCAGAAGTTTTTTTATGTATTTGGGTGCACCTGTCTTGGGGGCATACATGTTTACCAGAGTTATATCCTCTTGTTGAATTCCTCCCTTTAGTATTATGAAGTGACCCTCCTTATGGCCTTCACTTGGAGATCTATTTTGTCAGATATAAGTATTGCTACCCCAGTTTTTATTTTTTCATTTCCATTTGCCTGAACATTTTTTCCCATCACTTCACTATCAATCTGTGTGAGTCCTTTGTTCTGAGGTGGGTCTCTTGTAGACAGCAGATATATGGGTCATGTTTCCTTACTCATTCTGCTACCCTATGTCTTTTGATTGGAGCATTTAATCCATTTACATTTAAGGTTTTTATTGATAGATACTTGTTTGTCACCATTTTTATTCTTTATGCCTGTGTTCCTTCTTCCCTTCCTATTTCTTCTTTTTATAGAAGTTCCTTTAGCATTTCTTCTATTGCTGGCTTGGTGGAAATAAACTCCCTTAGCTCTTTTTTGTTTGGGAAGCTCCTGATTTCACCTTCAATTTTGAATGATAGCCTTGTTGGGTATAGTATTTTTGGATTCAGTCCTTTGCTTTGCATGACTTTGTATATTCATTCCATTTCCTTCTGGCCTGATGTTTTTCTGTTGAGAAATCAGTGGATAGTCTAATGGGAGATCCCTTATAGTTAACTTTCTGTCTCTCTCTGGCAGCCTTTAAGATTCTTACTTTGTTGTTGGTGTTTGCCAGTTTAATTATGATGTGTCTTGGTGTTGGTCTTTTTGGGTTCTTCTTGTTTGGGACTCTGTATGTTTTTTGGACTAGTGTGAGTTTTTTCTTCCCAATATCAGGAAAGTTTTCTGACATTATTTCTTCAAACAGCTTTTCTATTCTTTGCTCCATTGCCTCTCCTTCTTTCACCCCTGTTATGTGATGCTTTTTGTTTCATGTTGTCCCAAAGCTCCCTTAAGCTCGCTTCCTGATTTTCAAGTTTCTTTTTTTTTCAGTTGCTGCTCTGCTTGGGTGTTTTTTCTACCTTATCTTCTAGCTCGATGATGCAGTCCTCAGCTTCTTCTAGTCTATTGTTGGTGTTTTTCATTGTGTTCTTTATTGCAGCTATGTCATTCTTCATTTCCTCTTGGTTCTTCTTCATTTCCTCTTAATTCTTACACATTGTTGAATATGTCTTCCATTCTTTTTAGCGTCCTTATAAGCATTGCTCTGAATTCTTCCTTTGGCAAATTGCTTGCCTCCATTTCATTTACTTCCTTTTCTAGTGATTTCTCCTTTTCTTTCCTTTGGGGGTTGTTTCTTTGTCTCCCCACTTTTTCTGTTTCTTTGTGGCTGTTTCTATGTATTAGATCAAACTTCTATGTCACCCAGTTTTCTTTTAAAGTTTGTCTTATATAGTAGATGTTTTGTGGGAACCAATGGTGCAGTCTATCAGGTCTTCAGGCTGGGTATTCTAGGGATGCCCCAACTTGGGAAATTTGGATTCTCTTGGTATAGTTGGGTCTTGAGAATTATTGTCCCTTTCATGGATGGAGTCTCCTCTCACAGTGTCTGGTTATGTGGCTCATTCTCTACCACGTTGACCAAACAGCACAAAATACAACTTGACAAGACACAACACAAAGGGAACAAAACACGAATGTACTCAGGACACCAATAAACCCAATAAAAGTGCCCACCAAAGAAAAGATAATTAGGAGAGAGAAAAGAGAGCAAAAATGATATTGAGAAAAGGAAGAAAGGTAAGAAAGATAAGAAAAGAAGAAAAAGAAGGGAGAAAATATACATATTTTGGGAGAAAACTCTACAAAACAAACAAATAAACCAAATATACAAACAACAAATACCCAGAAAGAAGGGGGGACAAAATCTCTAGAGGCAGAGCTTATATCCAAAAAAGAAGGTAAATGAATTGAATGAATAGGGGAATGGCCACAGTTCAGTATATAGGAGGTAGAAAGAGAATGTGTGGAAAATAAGAAAAGTAAAAACAAAATAATTTTTAAAAAAGAATTTTTTTAAATGTATCTATATATTCATCTATTTTTGGAAAAGGGAGAATAGAGGAGAGAGCAGATAGGCTTGAGTTTAGTGAGTGAAAGCAATTAAGCAATTAGGGGATAAGAGAGCAAGAGAGGATAGGAAAAACAAAAGCATAAAAAAATTGGCTAGCAAAGAGAAAAGATAAGGGCACATGGACTTGGAGCAGGGGAGAGGAAATTAGATAGATGAGTAAGCCAACAAAGGATACAATAATAATAAAGTGTTAATAAAGAAGATCAATTTTTAACAAAGGGTACAAAGAAAGCAGAAAGAAAAACTAAAGCAGGGACAGGAGAAAAGAAACAGTGCGGGAAGCCACCCACTGCTGATACTATCATGAAAGTGCACCAAGGAACTGGGAAGGCTGATGGGCCTTTTTTCTGTTGAGATAGTGGTGGCTCGAAGCAATTTCCTGACCTAATAGCCTCAAAGTAAATGTTTACTGGACCTTACTGATCTGTACTGATCTTTATTGACCTTAGAAACGGTCTGTTTGCTACCTGTTTGCCATGCTTTACTGAGGGCAAGATGTGTATCTAAAACTGAATAAAAAGCAGATGAGGCCAGGTTCCAGTGTGCCTCTCCAAGAGAGAGGTCTCCACCTGGCCCCCCATGCCTTATAAATTCATATTTCTTGTATAGTATTTTCATTTGTGCATTGGCCCCTCCTTTAGATCCCAAACCCCACCACAAAGGTTGTGGCATCTGGCACCTCGAACAGGATACTAGAGGAGAAGATTCACCTGAGTGAAAAACAAAGTGAAAAAGGAAAAGTGGAAATTCACCAGAAAGGTGGGAAGTTCACCATGCACAAAGCCCATGCCAGCTTTGGAGTCGTGACCATAACTGGATGGGAACGTCTTTAATTAACCAGGTTATACTGGGGCAGAATTGGAATAAAAGGCAAAAACACCATTGTAAATTCTTAGCTTGAATGCTCAAGGATAAAGGAATT
Organism: Myotis myotis; assembly: GCF_014108235.1. Lineage (NCBI taxonomy): Eukaryota > Metazoa > Chordata > Mammalia > Chiroptera > Vespertilionidae > Myotis > Myotis myotis. The sequence continues at coordinate 99,242,411 of NW_023416324.1, read as the reverse complement.
AAGGTGTCAAAAGGTACTCTCTTAAATCAGGCTCAAGGAAAACGTGCCCTTGTCATCTTTAACTACGTGGGCTCTTGTTCGAACTGCATTATGCCCACTTTGTATTGGGGGTCAAAAGTCTGTAAAACCTAAGGCCCTGGATCCTCCACCTCTGGTGTGGGAAGGCTCATTCACTAGAGAAAATGGGGCTAACAGTCCTTTAACAAGGACTCTTTAATGCTTTGTCTGAAAATTACCATATGACGCCTTGGGACTGGCAGATTTTAGCCAAAACGACTTTAGAGGCCAGTCAGGGCTATGGAGAGAAGAATATGATGAAATCTGTGAACAACAGGCTGAGATCTGGGCCGCATCTGGCTGTAGGTCCCAGGCAATGTAAAACATCTGAAAGATCCATGAAAAGAACTCTGATTTATTAAGTCTTGTCTATGTATAATGCGTGCTTGTCTATTGATTGTTGTTTTATCTGTCTTTTTTGTTTGGTTTAGTTTGTTTATTGTAAGTCTATTAAGCATGCCTTTAATTTATCCTCATAGAAAAGAAACAGTAGATGGCCAGGTCATTACTAAATTTCCCCAGAGCAAACAGAATGTGGGGGTGGGGAGAGAGAATATGAGGCCGATAACACAGGCCCTAGGAAAATTCCCTAGACAAAGAGAGGTAACTAAAAAAGGTTCCAGCCCATTAATTACTAGGTCTCTTGGTGATCCTGCAAAATGGATGCCCACTCTTGGGAGTGTTATTAAAAGTCTAATTTTCACCATGTTTTTGTTTTCTAGTCTCTCATTTGAAATGTAAATAAATAAGCCATTTCTCACAAATTGGAAATGCGTCTGTGGAAGGGAAAAGGCTAGTTTAAGAGGAAGGCTAGTTTAAGATCGGTGGCCTCTCGGCCTAAGCCCCATCTCTTCATGGATGAAATAGAACAGGCAAAAAAAAAAAAAAAAAAAAAAAATTAATTCAGCCTCTGTTATTCTTTAGAAGATGGTGAAAATGACACCAGGAAAATATACATGTTGTGTTTGGGCAACAAGATTAGTGTTTCCATAATAATGGGCAGTTCTTGAATAATGGACCGTATTCCAAGGTTGCCTCCCACATCCCGTAGGCACTCCTGTTTTTATAAAAAAATAAAATAAAATAAAATAATACTTTAACATTAAAGCCACTGAAAGTCAGTAAGTTATCTCTGTTACAGAATTTGCCAAAGAAAATACCTTGGATAATAATAATTGGCTTTAAAATCTCAAAATGTTAAAACATAAATAAATAGATGTAACTAAAATGAAGGATTTGTAATAAAGCTTTTCAGTAATAATTATAAATATATTAATAATGTGAGTGCAGTCACTCAAGAGGAGACTGACTGCACTCTCTGTTAGAGGAAAGGGCCAGTTGCCCTTCTCCCTGTAAAGGCAGAGAAGCCACAGCAGTAACCTTAGATGTTATCTCTAAGGAAGAATGTAGCAGTTTAAATCCAAGCGGCTAGAGGCCTGCTCCCTCCTCCCCCTGCCTTTTCTCCAGCCTCATATGCCTATACATAATTTTCCAAAGTCTTTGGTAACTTAAAGACTTTAGAACATTGCTGGATTAAATGATAAACATCTAAATATTCCAACAAGTTTTAAGTTCATCTGGTTTTACCTTTTATTGTAGAAAATCTAAAAATATATTTCTTAAAGGTGAGAATGTTCATAAATGTCAACCTAAGAAATGCTGGCTGTTTACTTTTAATTATCATTGAAAATTAAGGTTTAAATATTGTATGGTTTTAATAATAGAAGGCAGGACATACATTTTAAAAGAAGAAAAAGGTCTGTGCAAGTTGCTGAAGGTATATACAAGTTGATGACAGAAAGAAAGAATAATAGAGTGGAAATACTTAATGGAAGGTCTAAGTCATGGTTATGCATTTTTGAAGGACATGGAAAGAAGGTTTGAAGGTTAATTTAAAAGTGTGAAATTTGTGCCAAAACCGGTTTGGCTCAGTGGATAGAGCGTCGGCCTGCGGACTGAAAGGTCCCAGGTTCGATTCCGGTCAAGGGCATGTACCTGGATTGCGGGCACATCCCCAGTGGGAGATGTGCTGGAGGCAGCTGATTGATGTTTCTCTCTCATCGATGTTTCTAACTCTCTATCTCTCTCCCTTCCTCTCTGTTAAAAAATCAATAAAAATATATAAAAAAAAAAAAGTGTGAAATTTGTGAAGGTTGTGTAAGTAATGAGAAGGAAAAAAGAAGTGTTGAAAGAAAGAAATAAGTTCTAAAGTTAACTATTTGCAAAAGTTGCAAAAGGGTCATAAAATCTCAGGGAAGTTTAAACAAAGGCTAGACCACTACACTTATCTCCCCTGCCAAGGACAGAGTAAATGGTTAATACAGAAAGGGAGGGCAGGACAAGGCTGCAATACTTCTTAAGCAAAACCAGAATATTCAGCAGTGAAATTTCGAAACAGGAGCATACATAATGCCTCAGACCCCCACCTAGCCTGCTCTTTAGATTGGCTGGGGGGTGGGGCAGCATCTATACTTCATAGGTCAAATGTATAAGTTTGCTTACTTTGCTTTTTCAATAAAGATGACTACTTTAATTACTTAATAATTTAGCTTTTCACAATCTAATCAAGGTCTCATATAAACTCATTTATATGAGAAGCCAATATTTTATGAGCAATTGGTTCTAGTAAAGTCCAAAGTAAAATTTATGTACATATGCAAATGAGCACTAGCCAAAAAGAATGCTGTTTAAAAGTAAATTTTAAGCTTAATAGAAAGGAGAAATTTTAAAATCTCATCTGCTACTATTTACAAAGTAAACTAAAAGTTATTATTCAAGCATTAAATCTCACCATTAATGAGACACCATAAGTATAAAGAAAGTTACTTTTACTTGAGATGTATGCATTGCAGTACTGACCAGCATGTCTCTCTCCTACCTGTTTTTCAGAAAGGCAACCAAGTTGGATGCTATTTAAAAGAAAGTAAAAGTTTTTAAAAGAAACTCCTTAAATGTGGCTTAGAGATTGCTCTGGGAAAAAATATAGAGGGAAATGCCCTTTAAATATCTAGGAACTGTAATTAGAAATCAATGTATTAGGCCTTAAAAAGTAGAAATATGAATGAATTGCCTTAAAACCTTACATGACTTTTGAAAATTATTTGGGGACATTAATTGGTTAAGACCTTATCTAAAAATCTCTATGGGAGAAATGACAAATTTACTCAATATACTTAGGGGTGACTAATCTTTCTTCACCCTGAACATTAACAGATGAAGCTAGGGAGGAGTTACTAAGAATTGAACAGGCAATCTCCTCAGCCCAAGTGGCATGGGTACTGACTGCCTGAATTTCCTTTATTAGGACAGATTAATCCTACTGCAAATAGTCCCACTGGAGTCATCTTCCAAAATAAAAACTCTCCTACTATTATTGAGTGGGTCCATCTAGGGCATCAATCCTCTAAAACTGTGGTTACATATACTAGTATAGAACTCATGGCTCAATTAATATCTCAAATCAGAAAGCGCTGCAGGCAGCTTAGAGGAGAAGAACCCCAATGCATCTATCTTCCCCTCACTGGGAAGCAATAAGAAATGCTATTTCAGGCTGATTTGAATTGGCAAATTGGACGAAGTGGATATTCAGGGGAACTTAGTTGTCACCTACTAAAAAACAAATTATTACAATTTTTATATTACACCTCTATTATTATACCAAAAAATACTAGGCAGGAACCTATTCCTAGAGCATTAACTGTTTTTACTGATGGTTCATCTAATGGTAAAGCTGCTTATTATGCAATGAATTCACACCAAGTCATCCAGACCAGTCACACTTCTGTGCGGAGAATTGAATTAGAAGCTATCAAGGCACATAGAGTGACTTATTGGATATAAAAACAAGAGTCATCTCTATTCTGCCTATGGGAGACTCACCTCTTAGATACACAAAGACTGAAAGTGAAGGGATGGAATATGATATTCCATGCAAATAGAAATAAAAAGAAAGCTAGTGTGGCTATCTATCTATACTAATAAAAGAGTAATATGTTAATTAGACCAGGAGACCTTCTGGAGACCTTCCGGACATCCTTCTGGACAAAGCTGGGGGCTTGGCTGGCCTGTAAACTGCCCCCAGGCCCTTGCCCAGGCCACCCTGCCCTCTGACCCAGGCTGCCCTGCCCCCAGCAGGGACACCCACCCCATCAGGGGGCTGGCCGGCCTACAAACCGCCCCAGGCCCCTCACCCAGGCCACCCGCTCCCCAACAGGGACCCCCACCCCAATGGGGGCATGGGCAGCCTGCAAACCCCCTGCAGCCCCTTGTCCAGACCTGCCTCACCCCCGAAGGGGACCCCCACCCTGATCTGGGACCCCCTTTAGGGCAGACCAGCCAGCCCCCACCCATGCACCTGGCCTCTATCTATACCAATAAAAGGGTAATATGCTAATTAGACCAGACATCCTTCCAGACAAAGCCATGGTAGTGGAACCAAGGTAGAGGCAGTTAGGGATGAACAGGCCAGCAGAGGAGAGCAGTTAGGGGGATCAAGCCAGTGAGGGGGGGGGCTGGCAGTTGGGGGTGAGCAGACTGGTGGGGGGAGGGGCAGTTGGGGGCGAGAAGGCCAGCAGGCAGAGTGGTTAAGGGCAATCAGGCAAGCAGGCAGGTGAGCAGTTAGGAGCCAGTGGTCCCGGATTGCGAGAGGGATCTCCAACTGCTGGTTTAGGCCCGATCCCTGTGGGCCTAAACTGGCAGTCAGACATCCTTCGAGGGGTACCAGATTGGAGAGGGTGCAGGCCGGGCTGAGCGACAACCCCACCCCCATGCACGAATTTCGTGCACCAGGCCACTAGCATATATATAAGAGCCTAAGGTACTGAACAATCGAATGACCAAATGACCAGTCGACCTGCCACTATGACATGCACTGATCACCAGGGGGCAGACACTCAATGCAGGAGCTGCCCCCTGGTGGTCAGTGCACTCCCACAGCCAACCTCCCATGGCCCCTCCCCTGCCACCCAACCTCCCATGGCCCCAATCGGCCCTGATTGCTGGGCAGGCCGAGGGACTCCACTCATGCACAAATTTGTGCACCAGACCTCTACTCTATATATATAAAAGCCTAAGTGACTGTTATGATCAAATGACCAGAATGACCAGTCGACCAATTGCTATGATGTGCACTGACCACCAGGGGGAAGACGCTCAACACAGGAGCTGCCCCCTGGTGGTCAGTGAGCTCCCACAACCAACCTTCCGCGGCCCCTCCCCTTGACTGGCCAAACTCCTGTGGCCCCTTGCCTCCCTCTGCTGGCTGGCCAACCTCCCGCAGTCCCTCCCCCTGGCTGGCCAGCCCCCCGATAGGCCTTGATGGCCAGCCAAGCCGAGGGACCCCACCAATGCACGAATTTGTGCACTAGGCCATTAGTTGAATTGTAATGTTGTAAACCTAAAATATATATAATCTTGGACCAATTTTATCATAATAAAAATGCCAATCTTAGCCCAGCCTGTGTTGCTCAGTGGTTGAGCATCAACCCATGAACCAAGATGTCACCAGTTCAATTCCTGGTCAGAACACATATCTGGGTTGCAGGCTTTTCCCCAGTAGGGGCTGTGCAGAAAGCAGCTGATGGATGTTTTCTCTCATTGATGTTTCTGTCTTTCTATCCCTCTTCCTTCATCTCTCTCTAAAAATCAGTTTTAAAAATGCCAGTCTTAAAAATAATAAAATAATCTCAAACACAAAATAAAACAAAAAACTTTAGCTCCCTAGATTTAAAAAATTTGTAAAAGAAAATAATTGAGAAAGCTTAAATTATCAGAACTTTATAGAAAGAAAAAACAATTCTTTTACATATAAGTAAATTAAATTTCAGTTATGGTTAGTAAACATAAAATTGTAATTATTCATTTTTTAAAGTTTTGATTGTTAAAGAAGATTTAAATAAATGGAAAAACATATAATGTTCATGGATCAGAAGACTAAACATCGTTGAGATGGTAATACTTGCTAAATTGATCTACAGGTTTAATGTGGCCTCTTTCACACTCCCAGCTGACCTCTTTGTAGAAATTGACAAGCTGATTCTAGATTCCATATGGAATTGCAAGGGTCCCAGAATGAGAGGATATGGGAAGTCTGCAAGATGAGAGTGGGCCCTCACCTGCTCATGCTAGCTGCCTGATCTTGGACTTCCAGCTTCTAGAACTGTGAGAAATGGATTTCTGTTTATAAACCACACAGTCCATGGACTTGTGTTACAGCAGCCAAAACAGACTAAGATAAAAATGTTCTAGCATTGACTATGGGTGATGATTGCACAACCCATGAACTAAAAACCATTGAATTGCATTCCCTTAAATATGTGATTGTATGGTATGTGAATTATATCTCCATTAAACTGTTAAAAAATTGGTGGGGGTGAGGAGAATCTGTAGCTACATCCAATTCTTCAATGGGCCCAAAAAAGATCATTTCAGAAGTACTGACCTAGGCAGATCTTCACCATGAGTTTCAAGGCCTGGTCACAGGGATGATTTTTCTTTGAGCAAAATTTCATTTGTTTCTCTTGACAGACATTTACATAGATAAAAATGTGATGATGTCAACCCTCAAGCTGGGAGGAACAGGAAAAAATGAGCAGCTAGAAAATGCTATTCTGAGGGATGAATGATTCATCGCACCTGACCGGAGGGTTGCCCTTTGCTGTGCACACTCACCAGTCATCTTTGACCTATCCAAAGTCAGCAGCCACTTGTGGTTTATGTAAATTTTATTTGAACTTTATATTGACTTCAGAACCCTTTGGCAATAGAACAAGCTATTTCATATTTCGCCAATATGCAATGCCGAACTTCCTTCCCATTAATGGTTCTCAGCTTGGGCTACAGTTTAGAATCATCTCAGGAGCTTTTTAAAAATAGTAATGCCTGGCCTCCAGGCATATTGAAACCAAATATCTTTTGGGGGTAAGACCTGGGTGTCTGAGCCTTTTACAAGCCCCTTAAGTGATGCTGAGGACCACTCCACCCAGGCAGTGCAATAATGCAGGCCCCCACTAAACTGAAGATCTATAGGAATTTGACATTCCAAATGTAGATCCTCAAACCAGGAATCCAGACACTAAGTAATGCCATTATTGTTCTGATGAGATATCAGCCGTCATCTAATCCAATCTCCTTAGTTTTTCGATGTGTAAAGAACCCAAGTGTGAGGTTCTTGCCAAGGCTACATGATTTTCCCCTTGTCCCAAGCTTAGGGAGTTTTCTCAGCCTGGATTCTGAAGGGAGTACTGTGTTCCCTTCCCTTAATTGTCACTAGCCCAACTCTCCAAGAAGGTGGCTCTTCCAGAGCAGCTCAGGAATGCAGCTGCCATTCTGGCTGTGCCTCTCCTCATCTAACTCTGAAGCCTTGTTCAAATTTGATAAACACCATCAGGTTACAGACAGTGGCCTTGAGGAGGGATGAGGAAGATGGCAGGGGGGCTAATGCCGCTGCAAGGAGATCGCAAAAAATGTGCAGCTCCGATCAAAATGTCAGCAGCCCCGCAACAGAATGGGAGTGACCGAAACTCTAGAATAAATGCCTGAAATAGTACTGGATTATTAAAAGCTCCTTCATGGAGACTTTGGAGTGCACACTGGATGGTATTTGAAAGGATATTAAAATAAGTCTGTGGAAATGTAAACTTTCTTTGTTGTACTCACTTCAGGTTTTTTCTCTGAGGCCCCTCCAAATAAGGCCAACTTGAACATGTTTGTTCAGCAGCTAAAAGCTGTCATACCAGAAATTCCACCCCATCAAGGCTTATGGAACACAAAACATGTGATTTATGTTTCCAAAGCAGCAGACTCATAAAAGCAAAAGATTGCTCGAAAACATGCTGGGTGTCTGTAATGAATAATGAGTAGGGCTACCTACGCAGGCAGCTATTAGAGCGAAGAGCCAATCACAGAAGGAGTGCTGGAGTTTTGCCAGAGGGCACCTTTTTCTAGTCTATTTCAGTCCCAGAGATTAGAAAACAACAGCAGGCTTATCCAGTTGCACAGCCCAAGGTGGAATCACGGTGCAGACAAAATGCTGTCCTCACAAACATCAACCCACCTCATTTTTATTCTCAATTGGTTTCAGTACATAGTTTACATATAAAATATGTTGCCCTCAGTAATATGTGCTGGGCTCCTGTTGGTGTCCCCTAGTCCTATAGAATATAACAGATTCATGGATGCAGAACACATAAGTGGCTGGCACAACTAATATCTCCTTGGCAGGCAGCTGCCTTGCCTCGGATCCTGCCAGAGAAGACCACCAACTGGCTGGTCCCCGCCCGATTCAACTCTTCTCTTGGGGATTATCTCTCACCACATAGCCCATCCAAACTCAAGAATCCTATGCAGCCAGTTAACTCACTTAGTGACCTAGGCAACACATTTGTTACAGAAAAACCGGACAAGAACCAAACAGCGCTCTGGGAGTTTGGAGTTACACTTTATTCACCGCGGCGGGTTTAGGGAAATGAATCCAAATTCTAAGCAAAGCTACAAGCAGAGCTTCCCTTTTTATGGAAGAGCTAGCCCTTTGTGCACTTGCTGGCAGCGGCCTTGAAAACTACACAGTTCTATCAATTTAAAAATGCACCTGGCATGGCATTGGGTGTATCTAGTCTCTGGCCTACAAGGTCAGATAGCTAAATTTATCTCCCCCATTATTCAAGCAGGCTAGAAAGCAAAGTTACTTTTTCAGAATTAGATAGAGGCCATCCAAAGAATAGCAGAGAATTCTAAACAGTAGTTTTACAGAATAGGGGTTTTCCTTCACACATTTACTTTATTTTTTATTTATTTTTGGGGGGAAGCATGGCTGGAGAGATATCTTTGTGTTGGTGAGAGGGGAGGAAATTGAGTGCCCAAACTGTATGGTGCATGAGCTGTCTAGGTAGCTCTGCTCCGAGAAGAAAAGGGCCCCTCAGCTTTGGACATGGGACCAGGTGAGAACTGATCAAGGAGCTCACCCAACGTAAACTTCAGGGCCTCTCCTAGGGAGAGTGCCATCCTGGGTGTAAGGGGGCCATTAGTGACACATTCCCATAGTTTTGTAAATGTGGTCCCACAGTTCTGTAAATCTTTTGTACATCTTTCATTGTAGTCAATTCACCTTAAGACTGCCAAGATCTTTCTACTCGGAGTCTACTCTGTCACATCTCTGTACATTCTGGGGTATTGGGGTGGATGGGAACCTTTTGGGGACCTGAGTAAGGGGGAGGTTAGTGGTGATTCGGGTTGTTTTATTGAGCAGGGTGCAAGGCTGATTTCTTTCCCAGGTTCTTGTCCAGTTGGGTTTGAAGAATGAAACCACAGACAAAAGGTGGTAGGTGAGAAGTACAGAAATTTATTGCAAACAGAAGAAACTTTATTACAAGCAGATGTTATCTCTAAAACCCCAATCCTAAATTCTTAATCCTAAAACTCTGTACCTCCTGGCAAGGAGGGACAGACCATCCCCTAAGAAGGGTGGCCACTGCTTTCTTTGTCTGAGGTATTATATATCCTGGAGACCCTTTCCCTTATTGTGCCTGTCCCACCATGGGACCTTAGCCCTGTAATTAGTTTGCAAGACTCCCACATCTGCGCTTCTCCTCTTTTTGTTTGTCTTATTTGTTCAGGTTGGAGTTATTTTAGACCTCCCTATGGTTTCCTTTCAGTTGTCCTAGCTGGAGATGTTTTATTACCCCTAAGGTCAGGGCTGCTTTAATTGTTTAGGCCAAGATGTTTCTCTGGACCCTGTCCCTCCTTCCTGTTTACCTAATTAAGCTAGTTCGCTAACCCCTATCAGTGGTGTATTAGTGTGTTTTCCAGAAAAACAGACCCAACAAAAGATATCTATCTATCATCTACCTATCTACTAGAGACCTGGTGCATGAAATTCATGTACTCAGGGGGGTCCCTCAGCCCGGCCTGTGCCCTCTTGCAGTCGGACATCCTTAGCGCTATTGTGGAGGCAGGAGAGGCTCCCACCACCACCGCTGTTCTCGCCAGCCATGAGCCGGCTCAGAGCTTCTGGCTGAATGGCTCCTGCGTTGAGCTTCTGCCCTCTGGTGGTCAGTGTGTATCATAGCGACCGGTCATTCTGGTTGTTCTGGCATTCTGGCCACTTAGATATATATATAGACTAGAGGCCTGGTGCCCGAAATTCATGCACGGTTAGGGTCCTTAGGCCTGGCTGGCTATAAGGGCCGACCAGGGCCTTCCTTCCCCCAGCTGCCAGCTGCTGGCCTGGGGCCTTCTTTTGTTCTGAGCCACCCCCTGGTGGTCAGCACACATCATAGTGAGCAGTCAAACTCCTGGTGAGTCAAACTCCCAAGAGGACAATTTGCATATTAGCCTTTTATTATATTACTAGTAGCCCGGTGCACGAAATTCATGCACTGGGGTAGGGGGGAGGAAAGGGGCCCCTCAGTCTGGCCTTCACCCTCTCCAATCTGAGACCCCTCAGGGAATGTCCAACTATCTGTTTGTGCCCACACTTTTAACAGATAACAGCTCCATTGTTGTTTCTTTCTTATGCTTAAAACCATTGGAATTAGTAGGTATTCAAAGTGTGTATACATTTTGGGGGGACACCCTGTATATCTCTAGTCAGCGGTGAAAGAAACCAACAGCAGATTTGGAACCCCCAGACAGGGAACCTCGCTCACTCCCCACATGTCTCCCCACTTCACTTTCCACCTTCGTGGGCAGCAGGAGAATCAATGTTTTCTCTCATCAATTCAGAAAAGCACGTCCTGTCACCCGCTGCCTGGCAGGAGTGCACTAGGCCCCAAGCAAGCGAAGCTCAGTCAGGGCAGCCTTCGCTCATGGGTGCTGGCACCCAAAGTGCACATTCCTTCTCTACAGTCGCCCCGACTATCCCACTGTTTCACTGAGAGAACGGAATTCCTCTCCACCTCTGGGTTCTTGATCTTGAACACTGACTGAAGGCACCTCAGCGAGGGCTGCCCTCGCCCACCAGGTGTGTCTGTCTGCACCTGCTCCTGCCTCAGCACCTGCATTAACCCCCAGAGGTGATCTCGTAGCTGCACTGGCCTCCGTGGGAACAGGGCATCACCACTCCACCCTCTCACTGTCATCTCACAGGTGCCCACTCTCAGCACCCAGAACACCCAGACACTCTTCAAAGGACGTGAGCACATCAGAGGGGATGTGTGCACATCCTGTGAGGGTGTTAGGCATGCTGGGTTGATTGAAGTGTGGTGGAGAGGCGGGGGGAACTTGTGCACCCCTTGGTTTGCAACTGTTGCAGGCGCGGGAGGGTGACAGTGTGCTGGGGGATGTTCACATGCCAGGGGGGATGTGCACACCAGAGGCCTCTGGCTTTGCAGATCCGCAAACCCCTGTGGTGCGGCCAGGAGGATGTCAGTCTGGCCCACCACGGTGGCTGTCCCTGCGATCCTGCACCTTCTGGGCCAGGAGGCAGATCTTGCGCAGCCACTCCTGGGTGCTGATGGCCTGCAGGCGCTACTTCAGCTCAGCCTGCAGGCTCTGCTTGGCGTGCTCACAGCTGTCACCACCGCCATGTGGGGAGTACAGGCCGCCTTCCACCCGCCTGCCTCCCCTGTCCAGAGGCTCTCTGCACTGCTCACCTGCCCAGAGTGACTGGGGCTGGGTGGAAGCCAGGCTTCCTGCCCTGCTCAACCCCGGCCGATCCGACCCTGTGCAAGCTGCCGCCCCGCTGGGAAGGGTCACAGATCCAGGTCCCGGGACTGTAGACAGTCTCAAGTGCTGCTCCCCACCCAGCAGGATCACAGATCCATGTCTTGGTCCCATGGACAGCCTCAAGCACTGCCCCCCGCCTGGCATGGTCACAGATCTGGGTCCCGGGACCACGGACAGCCTCAAGCACTGCCCCCCGCCCAGCAGGGTCACAGATCCGGGTCCCAGACAGCAGACAGCCTTTCCCCCTGCTGCCTGCCTTCAGTATGCAAATTAGCTGCCATCTTGTTGCTTCGGGGGGGGGGGGTCCCCACTGGGGTGCCTGACCAGTCTGAGTGAGGGGATGATGGCTGTTTTCAGGCTGGAGGGCAACTGAGGCTCCCAACCTCTTCTTTTTTTCTTTTTTTCTTTTTTTATTCTGGGATTTATTTACCTTCTATGGCTGTCGCTGGAGCTGAGAGCCAGTTTTAGCTCTGAGGCTCAGCTCCAGCTATGAGACCTCCGCTGCTGAAAGCAGGGATCTGGGTTTGTTTGGGTTCTATAATTGTAACACTGTTGCGATCCTGCTGGCTGAAGCCCGGCTGGCTGAAAGCAGGTTTCTGGGGAATGTTTACCTTCTATATTTGCAACAATGTTTCTTAGAGTTGCAGCTCAGAGGCCGGCAGCAGCAGGCAGGGAACCTGGCTTCCTCCTTCACTGGAGCAAGCAAGCCTTCTGTTTGCTTCAGGTGCCTGGCTGCTGGCTGCCATCATGGTTGGCAGTTAATTTGCATATCTCCCTGATTAGCCAATGGGAAGCATTCAGGGCCATGGTCAATTTGCATCTTTCTCTTTTATTAGATAGGATTAGATATATTATTGATGTGATCAAATGATTTTTGTCTTTCAGTTTGTTTATGTGATGTATCACGTTTATTGATATTCATCCCTGGAATGAATCCCACTTGGTCATTGTGTGTAATCTTTTCAATATATTGCTAGATCCTATTTGCTAATATTTTGCTGATTATTTTAGCATTGATGTTCATCAGGCTTGTAATTCTCTTTCTTTGTAGTGTCTTTATCTCGTTTTGGAATTAGGATAATACTGGCCTCATAAAAAGAGCTTGGAAGTGTTCCTTCTTCTTGGATTTTCTGGAATAGTTTGAGGAAGATAGGTATTAGTTCTTCATTGAAATTTGGTAAAACTCCCCCATGATGTGGTCCGGATCTGGGTTTTGTTTGCTGGGAGTTTTTTCATTACTGCTTCTATTTCATCAGTTGTTGATGGCCTTTTCAGGTTTTCTGATTCTTCCTGATTCAATTTGGGGAAATTGTGTTTTTCTAGGAATGTGTTTATTTCATTCACATTGTCCAGCTTGTTGGCATATAGTTGTTCATAGTATTTGCTTACAATCCTTTGTATTTCTGTGGTGTCCATGGTTACTTTTCTGCTTTTGTTTCTGATTTTATTTATTTGTGTCCTCTCTATTTGTTCCTTGATGAGTCTGGCTAATTGTTTATCAATTTTGTTTATCCTTTCATAAAACCAGCTCTTGGTTTCATTGATTTTTTGTTTTGTTTTTTTAGTCTCTATGTTTTTTATTTCTGCTCTAATCTTTGTTATTTCTTTCCTTCTACTTCAGTGGTTCTCAACCTTCCTAATGTCACGACCCTTTAATACAGTTCCTCATGTTGTGGTGACCTCCAACCATAAAATTATTTCCGCTGCTACTTCATAACTGTAATTTTGCTACTGTTATGAATCATAATGTAAATATCTGATATGCAGGATGTATTTTCATTGTTACAAATTGAACGTAATTAAAGCATAGTGGTTAATCACAAAAATAATATGTAATTATATATGTGTTTTCCAATGGTCTTAGGAGACCCCTGTGAAAGGGTTGTTCGACCCCCAAAGGTGTCGCGACCCACAGGTTGAGAACTGCTGTTCTACTTACTCTGGGCTTTTCTTGTTGTTCTCTTTCTAGTTCTTTAAGTTGTAGGGTTAAATAGTTTATTGTTAGCACATTGTATGAGGAAAACGTATTTATACGTTTTACTTATACGTTTTACGTTGACTGGTAGTAGAGTGCGGCACATGTATTAATACATTTTTTATAGACTAGCGGTAGAATGTGGGTAACATATAAATATGTAAACTAAAGTTATCATAATTTTACTGAACGTTGCCATTTGTGCAAAAAATTAGCAAAAATGGCCCGCGCCACCTATTAGCAGGCGATAAAAACTACCCGCAAACAATGTGTTAATTTTTCTTGTTTTTTGAGGTTGGCCTATAGTGCTATGAACTTCCCTCTCAGGACTGCTTTTGCCATGTCCAAGAGATTTGGGGTTGTTGTGTGTTCATTTTCATTAATTTTCAAGAAGTTTTTAATTTCTTTCTTGATCTCTTCGCTAATCCATTCATTGTTTAGTAACATGCTGTTTAGCCTCCATGTGTTTGAATGTTTTGGGGTGTTTTTACTGTAGTTGATTTCTAATTTCATTCCACTGTTATCTGAGAAGATGCTTTACATGATTTTAATTTTCTTGAACTTGTAGAGACTTGTTTTCTGTCCTAACATGTGGTCTACCTTTGTAAATGATCCATATACACTTGAGAAGAATGTATATTCTGCAGCTTTGGGGTGAAATGTTCTATGAATGTCAATTAAATCCATCTGATCCAGTATGTCCTTTAGAGTCACTGTTTCTTTGTTAATTTTTTGTCTGGAAGATCTATCCAGTGAAGTCAGCAGGATGTTAAAGTCCCCTACTATGAATGTATTGTTGTTGATCTCTCCCTTAAAGTCCTCTAGAAGTTTTTACTTTTTTATATATTTAGGTGCTCTTATATTGGGTGTATAAATGATTACCAGTGTTATATCCTCTTGTTGAATTGATCCCTTTAAAATTATCTAGTGACCTTTGTTGTCTCTTGTGATGCCCTTCACTTTAAAGTCTATTTTGTGGGATATGAGTGTTGCTACTCCAGCTTTTTTCTCTTTCCCACTTGCAGGGAAACTTTTTTTTTCCATCCCTTCACTCTCATCCTCTGTGTGTCTTTTGTTCTGTGGTGGGTCTCTTGTAGACATCATATAATTGGGTCATGTTTTTGTATCCATTCAGCTACCCTATGTCGTTTGATGGAAACATTTAATCTATTTAAGGTTATTGATAGGTATTTATTTATTGCCTTTTTAATTCTTTATGACTAGGTTTCTCTCTATATTTCTTCTTCTCATTACAGTAGTCCCTTTAGCATATCTTGTAATGCTGGCTTGGTAGTGATGTACTTCTTCAGTCTCTTTTTGTCCAGGTAGCTCTTTATTTCACTGGCTATTTTGAATGATAGCCTTGCTGGATATAATAATCTTGGTTTCAGATTCTTGCTTTCCATTACCTTGAATATTTCATGCCATTCCCTTCTGGCCTGTAGAAGTCAGGTATCAGCCTTATGGGAGCTCCTTTGTAAATAATAGTTTCTTTTCTTTGTCTTTAATTTTTGCCATTTTAATTATGATGTGTCTGGGTGTGGGCCTGTTTTGGCTTCTTCTTGCTTGGGGTTCTCTGTGCCTCTTGAACTTGTGTGGCTTTTTCCTCTTTCATAGAGGAGTCTATGCCTAGGCTAGTTGGCTACAGGTCAGATGCAGCTAGAGGCAGAACCTAGAACTGCCCCTGGCTCTGTGGTTGTTCATAGCTGGAATAGAAAGGACATGGTCCACCAGCCCTGTTTCCCATCTCTGTGCTGCTTCCAAGGTCAGTGCATTCCCGTTGGTCCTTTTCTCACCAGGAACAGTCATTTTTCACACGTGAGGGGCCCGGTACAGGAGCATAGACCCTGAGGGCATTTGGCATCTGGAGTGGCCCTGCATGCTTTTTAAAAAGCTAAGCCGTAGGAGAACATTTTGTGCCCCAGCACTGACCTAATTCTAGGCCCTGGATTGTGCCAGCAGTGCTCGTGAAAGATAAGACCTTGAAACTCTAAATGTTTGCTTTTCTCCCTAGCACATGCTGACCCTCTTCCTGGAAGCTCTGAGGTAGCCAGTTTGCCTCTGGGAGAACCAGGGTTACTGTAGAAAAACTGCAAAGAGGGCTGTGTATTCTTTACTTGGCAAGACTTCAAAAGGAAGCAGGGCATAGAGTTATGCTGGGAAAGGCAGATGGCTCTGGGAACTTTGTCCCAAAAGGGGTCCATAAACTGGGCTAAGAAGATAGAGTATTAGGCATGAACTTGAGGTGGGTGAGGGGAAAATAAGAGCTGAGTGGGGAGGAAGAAAGGGGGAGGAAAGAATGAGGATACTTTGGTAGCCAGCATCTGAGAGCCAGACAACCTGGAGACCACCCACTGCTCATTCTCCTTGGCAGGCAGCTGAATACTTGGGGAGTGGCCAACCTGGTCAAGGTTCTGTTCTAGGCCTGGGGACTCAACAGTGCACAGAACAGACCAAAAGCTGTGGCTCTCATAGGCAGACCTATCACGGGGTGGGGAAAAGACCGACAATAAACACAGGCCAGGTTTTGCTGTCACACCCACACCGTGTAGTTGAGGGCCTTCCTGGACGGCTTCCTGGTCCTCACTCAATACGAGGAGGCCCTCTTACCTAAGTCTAGAGACTTATTGGGGTCCAGGTGCAACCCAGCATGCCCGTGAATGCCACCTCCATTCCATAGAGTGAGGGTCTCCATGCCAGAAAGTGACGATGGGGTGAAAGAGGAGGTGCCAGTGCCTGGTTTTGGCTGGGTCTGGACAGGGGACAAATCCCTTGTCCTTGATATACTGCCTGTGCCCCCTCACCACCTTTGATGATTGCTTTATCCAAACTGCACTTTGCACTGTGCCATCAACTTTCACTTAAGGAGAAGATGAATATGCCCCTTGGTTGTTGCTCCTGCAGATCTCCTGCCCTCTCTGCAGCTATAAGAGAAGCCCCATGATATATTAAGTAGGGACCATGTGCAGGACCTTGATCACCTTCATTCTGTAATTTCTCTTTCTGAAGACTCTCAGGAGAAAAGTCTCTGTTCTCAGGGCCAGGAGCACTCCTGTGCATTTCATATATGGACAGTCACAGAACTGAGGTTGAAACTTTATATTGGCCACTAGAAAGCTCAGAGCCAAATTTGTGGCTCCCAGCAAATGTACAGAACTCGACGCCCAGTAAATGCTTTGTGAACCAATTTACTCCTGGCTTATCTTTCTCCATTCATTTTCTTCATCCCATTGTTGTCATTCACCCTTTTTAACTTTATCTTTCCATAAAGATCCCTGCAAGATTCTGCTCAAATATTGTCATGGAAAGCTTTCCCTGAAAGTCCCAATAGGACTGACCCCTCTCTGGTTGGGTCCCCACAGAACCCCGGACTGGGCTCCCCCTCAGGCCACATGGAGCAGCCCAGCCTGGCCCCACAAACATGCCAAGTGAATGCAAACAAGGTTTATATGGACCCCGAGAAAGAAGACATCTGCTAAGAAGGCCTCCGGGTAGCTCACTGGACTCAGATTTAAAACAACAACGAAAGCCAGGACCTAGCATCCATTTCTATACAGGGGCCTCTCACACAAACTGCACTTCAGGGAGAACCCTGCACTGAACTGCCTGCCTGCACTGAGCCAGCCCTCATAAAGGAGGTCCTGGAGTCCTGTTTCAACAAAAGCACTGAAGCTTTCCCCAGCCAATCAGAGCTGCACAGCTCTGACCAACCCGAGAGGCTCTATTCTGATCAATCAGGACAGTGTCTTTGGACCAATCAAACTGTGAGGACCAGAGGTGGGGCCTTCTGTCCATATAAGCCAGCTCCCTCTGGCTCTGGAAGCACACTTTGCTTTTTATCTAGAGTGGAGATGGTCTCCCTGGCTGAGCTGAAACACTGACACAATGTCTCCCAGGAGCAGAGCAGACCTTTGAAGGTCAGAGCAGCCTGGCACAGAATGGAGCTGACCAAAGTGCAGGGGAGGAGGAGCAGACTAACATGGCACAAAGCAGACCAGCAAGGAGCAGAGCAGAGCTGTGTAGGGGGAGAGGGGCCTGGCTCCAAGGCTGCCTCATAGCTGTGCTGAATCACAATTGAGCTGTTTTGCACTGAATAAAGATTCATTCTTCACCACACCCCCAAATTTGGGATTCATGTTGGTGTTGAATTAGCACCTTACTATTGAAGACAAGGCAGAAAGGTCATCTCTGTGAATGCATACTTCACTTTTAAGCAGAGTAATTACAGGATTAACACACAAGAAAGGGACAGAGGCCAGGAGGGGAATGAGGGAGACTAGGGAAAGGAGGGGCTCAAGGACTGGACCAGCCGCTGAAGTTCATTAACGAGAGCTGAAATCTATTCTATGCCGAACCCCTGTTAAATTCTTGACTCTCACGTGATTAAGCGTGATATCCATTTTACAGGTGTGGAAACTGAGATTAGGTAATTTGTGGAGTGTGCCTGAGATTAGAGAGGAGGGCCGCTCCTGCTTGCAGCCAAGGCCCATGGAGACAGACACAAATGGTGGATCAGTGGATCACTTGGAGTTTCAAGCAGGTTGCCGAAAGCCTAAGGACAGTTCCTGATGCAGTTAGCACCTAAGTACCTCACAGGAAGCCCAGAATTGGCAGAAAGAGCAGAAGAGTGGGATCCAAAGTGAACTCCCATGGGCCACTATACTTGCTGAAACAAACTCCACTTCACTTTGTTTTTTACTTTTTTCTCCCTTTTTTTTCTTTTCTTTTTTTCTCCTCCCTTTTTAATTCTCTTTTTTTTCTTTCCTTTCTTTTTCCCTTTTGAAATTTGTCTTCTTTATCTGTCTGCTTTATTGATTTGTTGTTATTCTAGTCTCTGTTTTTTCATTCATATATTGAATATTCCTACTCAATTTTTTTTCTTGTTCTTTTTTTTTTTTACTACTCAATTCCCCCCCCCCCACTTTCTTTTATTTCTCTGTTTTCTTTTTCTCCTGCTTTCTCACTTTTTTTTCTTTTTCTTATTTTAGGTCGATCTGATTTCTCCTCTATTTTCCTTTTCAAAGATTTTTTATTTTCTTCATTTATTTTCTCCCTTTTTTATTTAACCCATTTTCCTTCTCTTTTCCTCCAATTCTTTATTCTTATTTTCTTTATTTCAGCTATGCATCTACATATAGTGTCCCCACCTTTTTGTTATTTTTTTGTTTGTGCTTTTGTTTGTTTGTTTATTTGTTTTGTTTTCTCTTCATATTTTTTCTTTCTTTTCTTCTATAATTCTTACTTTCTCTTCTATTTCCTAATTCTTCTCAGGTGGTTGCTTTTGTTGGTGCTGTAGGGATCTTATGTACATTTTTGCTTTGTTTCTCTGTTTATTGTTTTGTTGTGTTATATTTTGTTCTGTTCAGTCAGCACCTCCACAACAACTCACACAATGTGGTTGGGGGTAAGCCATATAGTCAGCTAGGCTGAGGGGAGACTCCATCTATGAACAGGACAATAATATTCAAGACTCAAATACAAGAAGAGAACCCAAAAATCTCAAGTAAGGGGCTTTCCTACAGCCCCTAGCTCAGGAGACCTAAAAGACTACACCACTGGGTCCCACAAAACACCTACTATATAAGATCAGCCATAAATTCTCAGAGTCATAGCAGTTTGAGCTAATATATAGAAACAAATACAAAGGAACAGCAAAAATGGGGAGACAAAAATACAACCCCCAAATGAAAGAAAAGGAAGAATCACCAGAAAAGGGACTAAATGAAATGGAGGCAAGTAATTTGTGAAATAAAGAATTCAAATGGTTATAAGAAAGCTCAAGCATCTGAGTGAGAATTTCAAGCAACTTAATGAGAATTATAAAGAGCTGTATGAGAAATACATCAACATGAATAAGAATTAAGAGGAAATAAAGAATGGCATGAGCTGTAATAAAGAACACCCTGGAAGGATTCAACAGTAAACTAGGAGAAGCTGAGGACCAGATCAGCAAATTAGAAAACAAGGTAGAAAAAAGCACCCATTCAGAGCAGCTAATGGGGAAAAAAATTAGAGGACCTGTTTGAAGAAATAATGGCAGATATTTCCATAACTTGGTAAAGGAAAGAGTCACTCAAGTTCATGAAACACAGAGTTCCAATCCAAATGAAGCCCAAAAGGCTCACACCTAGACACATATTAATTAACACTAGGGGCCCAGTGCATGAATTCATGCCCAGGCCTTTTCAAACTTTTATTCAATTTTGGATACACATGTAGCCCTTAGTCAGGCAGGCAATTCCAGTAACAGACAGACTATCTTAAAGGTCAGTAAATATTAGTAAAGATTTACTCTGAGACGATTTGGTCAGGAAATTGCTTGAGCTACCATTGTCTCTACTAAACAATTGGTGCATAGCTCTGTCCCTTGCCAGGGCTCAAGGTTCACCAACATTCCAGGCTCCTTGCTTACACTTCTCTAACAGTGAAGACAATGGGTAGCTTCCAACATTCAAACACATGGAAGCTAAATAACATTCAACCACTAGTAAACAATGAATGGCTTACCAAAGATATCAAAGAAGAAGTAAAAAACATCCTGGAAAAAAATAAAAATGAGCCACAACACCAAATCTCTGGGACACAGCAAAAGCAGTCCTGCAAGGGAAGTTCATAGCAGTACAGGCTTACCTCAAAAACCAAGAAAAACTTTTAATAAGTTATCTAACCCTACAACTTAAAGAATCAGAAAGAGAACAACAAGAAAAGAACAGAGTAAGTAGAAGGAAGTAAATAATAAAGATCAGAGAGGAAATAAATGACCTAGAGACCAAAAATCCCAAAAAGATCAATAAAAGCAAAAGTGGTTCTTTGAAAAGATAAACAAGATTGATGAACCTCTAGTCAGATTTATCAAGAAACAAGGAGAGATGACCCAAATAAAGAAAGTCAGAAATGAAAGAGGTGAAGTAACAATAGACCCCGCGGAAATACAAAGGACAATAAAAAAATACTTTGAATGACTTTATTTCAACAAACTGGACAACCTAGAAGAAATGGACATATTCCTAGAAAAATACAACCTTTCAATACTCAATCAGGAAGAATCAGAAAGCCTGAATAGGCCAGTAACTACTGATGAAATTGAAGTAGTAATAAAAAAATACTTCCGGCAAAAAAAAAAAAAGCCCTGGTTTGGAAAAGTTCACAGGGGAGTTTTACCAAACATTCAAAGAAAAACTATTACCTATACTCCTCAAACTGTTCCAAAAAATTCAAGAGGAAGGAATATTTTCAAGCTCTTTCTATGAGGCCACCATTACCCTAATTCCAAAACCAGATAAAAACACTACAAAGAAAGAGAATTAAAAGTCAAACCCTGATGAACATAGATGCTAAAATCCTCAACAAAATATTAGCAAATTGAATCCAGCAATACATTAAAAAGACCATATACCATGACCAAGTGGGATTTATTTCAGGGATTCAGGGCTGGTACAATGTTTGCAAATCAATAAATGTGACACATCACATAAACAGATTGCAAGACAAAAATCACATGATCATATCAATTGATGAATAAAAAGCATTCAACAAAATCTAACACCTTTTTCTTAAATAAAAACTCTCAGCAAAGTGGGAATAGAGGGAACATATCTCAACAAAATAAAAGTGAAATATGACAAACTTACAGCCAACATCCTACTCAATGAGCAAAAACTAAAACCATTTCCCCTAAGAACAGAAAAACACAGGGATGCCTGCTTTCACCACTCTTTTCAACATAGTATTGAAAATCCCAACCATAGTGATCAGACAAGAAAGAAAAATAAAAGGCATCCGAATTGGGAAGGAGGAAGTAAAACTGTCATTATTCGCAGATGACATGATATTGTACATGGGAAACCCCATAGACTCCATCAAAAACTTCTAGATTTAATAAATGAATTTGGCAACATAGGAGGATACACAATTAGCACCCAGAAATATGTGGCATTTTTATATACCAATGATATACTTTCAGAAGAGAAACTAAAAAAAAAACATATCCCATTTACCATTGCAACAAAAAATTAAGATACTTAGGAATAAACTTGACCAAGAGTAAAAGATCTGTACTCAGAAAACCACAGGACATTGAAAAAAGAGATAGAGGAAGATATAAAGAAGTGTAAGAATATATCACATTCATGGATTGATAGACTTAATATCATTAAAATGTCCATACTACCCAAAGCAATCTATAGATTCAATGAAATCCCTATTAAAATACCAATGGCATATTTCACAGATCTAGAACAAACATTCCAAAAATTTATGTGGAACCAAAAAAGACCCTGAGTAGCCACAGCAATCTTGAGGAAGAAGAACAAAGTTGAAGGAATCACAATACCAGATATCAAGTTATACTACAAAGCCACTGTAATCAAAACAGCCTGGTACTGACACAAGAACAGCCATATAGATCAATGAAAAAGAATGGAGAACCCAGAAATTGACCTAAGCCATTACATTCAATTAATATTTGGCAAAGGAGGCAAGAACATACAATGGAGTCAAGACAGCCTCTTCATTAGTTTTGGGAAAATTGGACAGGTACATGCAAAAAAATGAAACTAGACCACCAACTTACACCATACACAAGGATAAAATAAAAATGGATAAGAGACTTAAATGTAAGTCATGAAACCATGAAAGTCCTAGAAGAAGACATAGGCAACAAAATCTCAGACATCTCTCATAGCAATATGTTTACTGATACCTCTCCTATGACAATGGAAACTAAGGAGAAAATAAACAAGTGGGGACTAGATCAAAATAAAAAGCTTCTGCACAGCAAAAGAAACCATTAACAAGATGAAAAGGGAACTCACCATATGGCAGAGCATATTTGGCAATGATACATCCAATAAAGGGTTAATACCCCAAGTATATAAGGAACTCATACAACTTAACAAAAGGAATACAAACAATCCAATTTAAAAAATGGGCAAAGGACCTAAATAGACACTTCTCCAAAGTGGATATACAGAAGGCCAAGAGACCTATGAAAAATTCTCATTGTTACTAATCATCTGAGAATTGCACATTAAAGCAACAATGAGGTATTGAACTGTGTCCAGCATGGCCAGGGGTGAACCTGAGGTGGGGGCGCAGTGAAGGATTAAAGAAGACAGACAAGAGAATAAAGTTGGGGCTAGGTGGGACGCTGCTCTCTGATGGAGAGACAGCGCCACGGCCTGCAAGCCAAGTGTTTATTTTATAGCTAGATTCCATGAGGCAAAGTAAGGGTGTGGTCAAGATGTTTACAATGTTGTCCCGGGTTTCAAATCTTATTCAATTACATGCACCTGAACTCTATCAAGCCCACATACTCAGCCTCCTGGGACCATAAGGCCAAGCTTACAATTACAGCCTTTGGCTATAATTGTGCTGGGACTTGCACGTGGTTTTGCCATGAGGGGATCGTGCCCTCTCATTAGTCTGAGGCTTGAACCTGTCCAAACGCTGTAGCCTCTCTCCACAAGGTATCACCTCACACTTGTCAGAATGGCTATTATCAATAAATCAACAAATGAGAAGTGCTGGTGAGGATTTGGAGAAAAGGGAACCCTAATACACTGCTGGTGGGAATGCAGACTGGTGCAGCCACTGTGGAAAACAGTACGGAGTTTCCTCAAAAAATTAACAGTGGAACTGCCATTTGACCCAGTGATCCCACTTCTAGGAATATATGCTATGAAGTCACAAACACCAATCAGAAAGAATATATGTACCCCTATGGTCATAGCAGCACAATTTAAAATAGCTAAGATTTGGAAACAGTCCAAATGTCCATCAGCAGGTGAGTGGATAAAAAAAAAGTGTGGTACATTTACACAATGGTATACTATGCAGCTGTAAGAAAGAAAGAAGTCTTACCATTTACAACAGCCTGGATGGACTTGGAGAGTATTATGCCAATAGAAATAAGCCAGTCAGAGAAAGAAAAGTATCACATGACCTCATTCATATGTGTAATTTAATGAACAAAATAATCTGGTGAACAACATAAATCCAGAGACATAGAAGCATGGAACAGACTGTTGAACGAATCTCAGAGGAAAGATGGAGGTGGGTGGGTAGATAGGAAGAGATCAACCAATGAACTGTATGCATATATGCATAACCCATGGACACAGACAATAGGTTGGTGAAGGTCTGGGGCAGGCAAGGGGGAGCTAGAAGAGGTCAATGGGCGAGAAAAGGAGGACATATGTAATACTTTCAACAATAAGGATTTTTAAAATAAATAAAACAAAATAAGTTGTCTCACGTTAGCTTGTATGGCTTTGGGGAAAGGAAAGTTTTAGTTTCAAAAACTCCAAGTCAAACAATGAAACAAAAATTGGAAATGTTAGTTTAGAGAGTTGTGGCCAGATGTTCAAAGAACTAGAAGAATTCAGGATTCGATTCAAAAACAAAACCTTAAAAGTAATAAGCAACACTAGAGTTGAACATCCACAAAGATTTATCACTCTCATCTTACCAAAGATAGCCAAATTAGTCTAATTTCTTTGTAAAATGAGTTTACTTTTAATAAAGGTGGCATGTTGTTTACATAAAAGCAGCTAGTAACTAACTATATAGGCTTCTTTAATCTGCTCTGCTGACATTTTTTATAAGAAATCTTCAGATAGTTTAAAATGTTCTCCCAGGGCCAGAAAAGCCAAAGCAAGGACTTGCCACCAGACTTCACCTGTAATATTTATAGATTTTGGTGAATTCCTCTAATTTCAAAATTCCCAAGTTATTGAGGTTTCTGCACCTGCCAGGAAGTGACTTTCCTTATTCATTTGGTAAGGCTACTGAAAACACTGTAAGCAAGGTATCAGGCCTATATTTCCAAGGGTTTTATTGGTTTTCACAACTCAATCTTAATTCCTTAAAGTTGTCTTGTCATATCTGAGTCTATGCATGTTTCTCTCAAATATGACATTTCAGTCAAAGTCTGTCATAGTTTCCAATTGGTCCTGTTACAAAGAAAACAGGTTTTTATTAATACTATGCAAATAATAATATTGCCATGAAAATAAGAATACTAACTGATAGTTTCCAAATTCCGGAGGAATCAAATAGAGAGAAAAAGACAAATGTCTCAATTCTGCTCATAAAGGTATAATTTACCAAATTACTATAAATCATAGGTAGCTTAAGAGAAATGATATCCTTATATCTTAAAAACAAAAGATTAATGAACCAGGTTATTTATGTTTCAAATAAAGTCATAAAAATTATAATCATCCTCATCAGTTCATTTAGTTCCATGTAATTTGTTCTTGTTGATCTTGACCTTTTGTTAACAATTTTACAAATCCAGTTTTTCCTTAGAGTGCTACCTATTCTTACCCAGTTAAATGATATAATGTGAAAGTTTATCAGAACCCTGTACTTTAGGGTGTTAGTCCTTTCTTCATTAGTCTCATTGAATATGAAACATTTTTGCAAAATGAAACAGAATAAGACAATGACTCTGCAAATGACAAAGGCTTAGAATTACATGGTTAAAGATCTGATTACAATGAAATTGACAAAGAAATGTGCTTTCTCTGCAACATACAATATGTTAAGATAACTAAATTTGCAAATGAAAACATACAGGACATGTGACTTCTAAGAGGTTTTATATACTTTCTAGAACACTTATTTTAATAATAATATTTACATAGAAATACATTATTATTTTTTAATTGACAATGCTTCCCATGTAATTTTAACATATCAAATATGTTTACTTAGCTTAACACCTCCCTTTTACAAAGAGAGAGATTTTCTTTTCTTTTCTTTTTTTTAAATATATTTTATTGATTTTTTACAGAGAGGAAGGGAGAGAGATAGAGAGCCAGAAACATCGATGAGCGAGAAACATCGATCAGCTGCCTCCTGCACATCTCCCACGGGGGATATGCCCGCAACCCAGGCACATGCCCCTGACCGGAATTGAACCTGGGACCTTTCAGTCCGCAGGCCGACGCTCTATCCACTGAGCCAAACCGGTTTCGGCGAGAGAGATTTTCTTTAAAGAGTTCAAAGGACCTTCTGAAAAAAATCACAAAGCCATTTTTAAGTTAAGAAGAAACTATTGAACATTTGAATTTTTAGAAGTTTGTTAAACATGTCAAAAGTTTTAAAACACTTGGTTAATAAAATCATAGTGAAAGGAGTTTAGAGACAGGAAAGGCAGTTTTAGGGAAGGGGTTCCATGGGAGAGGAAGACATACCATAATGGAGCAGAGACAGGAGGGAGAAATGTTACAAGATAATGAGAAGAAGAGGGGGCAGTAGGTGAGCTTTGAAACTTTGAAACTGATACAATGTGGGAAAGAATGGAGGGGTATATAATATAAGGAAGGATCCAATTAGAAACTGGGATGAACAAAGAGACTCAGAGAATTATGTTTTCCCCATTTTAGAGAGAGACAGAACAGGTTTTCCCATTTGGGGACCCTCCCCAGGTGGACTCCCCTTTGGGGACCCCTCCCCAGGGGGGGCATTTGTATATGCTTGCAATAAACTTTCAGACTTTTGGCTAAAATCTTTTAGTCAAAAATTTCATTCTTCAAACTTCGTAGACAAGAACCCACAATGAAGGTCCAAGCTTGCCAATTCCAAGTATCAATAGATCACTGTGAAACAATACGTAGTCATCAATTTAACTTGAGGCCCGGTGCACAAAATTTGTGTGTGGGAGGGGGGGTCCCTCAGCCTAGCCTGCACCCTCTCTAATCTGGGACCCCTTGGGGGATGTCTGACTGCCTCTCACAATCCGGGACTGCTGGCTCCTAACCACTCGCCTACCTGCCTGATCACCCCTAACTACCTCTGCCTGCCTGCCTGATTGCCCCTAACTGCTCCCCTACTGGCCTGATTGCCCCTAACTGCTCCCCAGCTGGCCTGATCACTCCTAATTGCCTCTGCCTCTCCCTGCAACTGGGACCCAGGATTCCTTCCCTCTGGCTGGCCGCAGGCACCCAGGGCCCACGCCAGCTTCGCCCAGGCCAGCCGCAGCTGCAAGGGACCATGGGCAGGCAGCTTCACCCAGCCCGCAGCTGCAGGTGCCCGGGACTGCGGGGTGGGTGGCTTGTCCCTCTCCTGGGCTGCAGCACCTGCTGCTGGTTCCTGAGACCATGGAGCATGAGGCTTGTCCCTCTCCCGGGCTGGGTCGCTGGTGCAGCCGCTGGTACCCAGGATCACAGGGTGAGCAGCTTGTCCCTCTCCCCAGCCACAGGTGCAGCCACTGGCACTTGGGACTGCAGGGCAGGCGGCTTGTCCTTCTCCCAGGCCGCAGCCTGTCAGGTCCCAATTCCTCTCTCCCCAGTGTTGAGTGGCTGAGCTGTTACAGTGTGATGGTGTGATGACCATATGCAAATTAACTCTTTATTATCCTATCTAATAAAAGAGAAACATGGTAATTAGCCGTACGTCCGCTACCCTTCCCATTGGCTAATCAGGGCAATAAGCAAATTAACTGCCAGCCAAGATGGCGGCCGGCAGACAGGCAGCTTGAAGTGAACATGAGGCTTGCTTGCTTCAGTGATGGAGGAAACCAACGTTCCCCGCCTGCCTTGCCGGCCTCTGAGCTTGCAGTTTGAAACATTGTTACAAATATAGAAGCTAAACAAAACCCCAGAAACCTGCTTTCAGTGAGCTGGGATCTCAGAGCTGGAGTTGAAACAGTGTTTCGATTATAGAACCCAAACAAACCAGATACCTGCTTTCAGCAGCAGAGGCCTCAGAGCTGGAGCCATAGCTAAAGCTGGCACAGAATTAAAAAAGAAAAAGAAAAAAAGGAGCAGTTGGGAGCTTCAGTCACCCACCAGCCTGAAAACAACCCTCAGTCCCTCACCCAGACTGTCCAGGCACCCCAGTGGGGACCCCCACCCTGAAGGGTGTGTGACCAGCTGCAGACAGCCATCATCCCCTCACCCAGGCTGGCCAGGCACCCCAGTGGGGACCCCCAAACTGATCCAGGACACCCTTCAGGGCAAACCAGCTGGCCCCAACCTGTGCACCAGGCCTCTATCCTATATAGTAAAAGGGTAATATGCCTCCCAGCACTGGGATCAGCGGAGCCGCAAGGCCTCCCGGCACCGGGGTCGTCGGAGCTGAGAGGCCTACCGGCACTGGGATCAGCATGACAGGGGGCAGCGCCCAAACCCCCTGATCGCCCTGAGGCTCTGTGTGTGACAGGCTGCGGTACCCCAACCCCCTGATTGGCCCTGCTCTGTGTGTGACAGGGTGTGGCACCCCAACCCCCCTCCCCCCATGGGCCCTGCTCTGTGTGGGATGGGGTAGAGTCATAACCTCCCCATCGGCCCTGCCCTGAGTGTGACAGTGGTGGTGCCCCAACCCCCTGATCGGCCCTGCTCTGTGGGTGATAGCGGGTGGCGCCCCAACCCCCTGATCCACCCTGCTCTGTGTGTGACAGGGGGCGGTGCCCCAACTCCCCTATCAGCCCTACTCTGTGAGTGACGGGTGGAGCTCCTCAACCCCCTTATCGGCCCTGCTCTGTGCATGACAGGGGGGAGCTCCCCAACCCCCTGATGGGCCCTGCTCTGTGCATGACAGGGGGGAGCTCCCCAAGCCCCTGATGGGCCCTGCTCTGTGTGTGACAGGGGGCGGTGCCCCAACCCCCCAATCGGCCCTACCCTGAGCGTGACTGAGGGTGACATCTCAACCTCCCTATCTGCCCTGCTCTGTGCATGACAGGGGGTGGCGCCCCAACTCCTCAAACAGCCCTGCTCTGAGCCCGACCAGGGGCTGCACCTAGGGATTAGGCTTGCACTCTGCCACCTGGGAGCAGGCCTAAGCCAGCAGGTTGTTATCTCCCGAGGGGTCCCAGACTGCGAGAGGGCACAGGCCGGGCTGAGGGACACACCCCCCCCCAGGTGCACAAAATTTGTGCACCGGGCCTCTAGTATAGAATAATAGTGACAAAGACTTTGTAGGCAAATACAGAAAGTTCAATGGTTTTAAGCAAAATTTAGCTCTTTTAATGTTAAGAAGACTTGGTTTACCTAAGTACTCAAAGACCTGATGATACAGAGCACAGAAAATAATTTTAATAAAACACAAAATCTTTCATTTGTGCATTCTCTTTATAATCTCTTATTAAGAGCATACAATAGTACAGGACAACTTTGTCTTTTTAACAGAAAAAGAACAAAGCTCTAATTTATATAAGCTTTCTTTTAATATTTAAATTCATTTACTTAATTTGATTTAATTAACTTTATCTTATTTAGCTTGATCATATCATATTTTCTTTTTCAAGATTCCTCTTTTATAAATTTTTCACAACTTTCCTTGACCCTATTTTGTCTCCTCTTACTCATTCAGAAATAACCAACTTATTGTAAGACAAATCACTTTTTATAAATGTCCTCAGAAATGCATTCTCATACTTTATACCTTTTTTTACCATTATTATTCATGTTATTTTATTCTATATAATAAAGAGGTAATATGCAAATTGGCCATCACACCCTCACACAAGTTGGCTGCCCCCATGTGGTCACAAGATGGCCGGCAGGGGAGGGCAGTTGGGGGGTGATCAGGCTGGCAGGGGAGGGCACTTGGGGGTGACCAGACCAGCAGTGGAGGGCAGTTGGGGGGGACCAGGCCTGCAGGGAAGGGCAGTTAGGCACAACCAGGCCAGTTGGGGGGGACCAGGCCTGCAGGGGAGGGCAGTTGGAGGCTATCAAGCTGGCAGGGGAGCAGTTAGGTGTCAATCAGGCCAGCAGGGGAGTGGTTAGGGGGTGATCAGTCTGGCAGGCAAGCAGGCGAGCATTTGGAAACCAGCAGTCCTGGATTGTGAGAGGGATGCCCGACTGCCGGTTTAGGCCTGATCCCATAGCGATCTAAACCAGCAGTCAGACATCCCCCAAGGGGTCCCAGATTGGAGAGGGTGTAAGCTGGGCTGAGGGACACCCACCCCAAGGGCACGAATTTGGTGACCGGGCCTCTAGTTTACATATATTCATGGCAGATCCAAATTTACCTTTTAGCTTATTTGTAATAAGAATTCAAAAGTAGGTAAACCAAGACTTATTTAGCAGTTAATATTTCAATATTTTATCTTATTTGGAAATGATCTGGATATTTAATGACTATTTGTCATTTAATTTAGCTGGCAAAACAGTAAAGTTTCAAGGTACTAAAAGATTTTAGGAAACTATTTTTAAGTACAAATACTATAACATATACAGTTATTACTAAAAAGTTACAACTAAAAACAACATTTTCATCCTACTTACATTTACCTGATTTACTTTATTTTAACAATTATGGATAGGTTAGTTATAAAAATTTTATCATACCAAGTTATTCTTTCTGACAAATTCTGTAATAGAGATAACATGATCTCATTTAACTAATAAACCCAGATAGAATAAAACTATTATACTTAACTAGAGGCCTGGTGCATGAAATTTGTGCACTGGGGGGGGGGGGGTCCCTCAGCCCAGCCTGTACCCTCTCCAATCTGGGACCCTTCAGGAGATGTCTGACTGCCAGTTTAGGCCCGATCCCACTAGCAGTCAGACATCCCTCTCACAATCTGAGACTGCTGGCTCCCAACCACTCACCTGCCTGCCTGCCTGATTTCCCCTAACCACTTCTACCTGCCAGCCTGATCACCCCCTAATCTCTGCCAGCCTGATCGACACCTAACTGCTCCCCTGCTGGCCTGGTGCCCCCAACTGCCCTCACCTGCAGGCCTGGTACCCCCTCCCCCCCAACTGCCTCCCCTGCAGGCCTTGTCCTCCCCAACTGCCCTCCCTCCCTTGCAGGCCCAGTCATCCCCAACTGCCCTCCCCTGCTGGCTTGGTCGCCCCTAACTGCCCTCCACTGCTGGCCTGATTGCCCACAACTGCCATACCCACCAGCCAATCAGAGCGACTATATGCAAATTAACCCAACCAAGATGGTGGCCGGCAGCCATGGAGCTGGAGCAAGCAGGAGGCTTGATTGCCCCAATGGTGGAGGAAGCCAAGCTTCCCAGCTCGGAGCTCTACTCAAAGCAACAAAGTTTCAATTATAGAAGGTAAATAAACCCCAGATACCTGCTTTCAGCCAGCCATGGCCACGGAGCTGGAGTGAGCAGGAGGCCCATTCTGGCCGGCTCTGAGCTCCACTCCAGGCTACAAAGTTTCAATTATAGAAGGTAAATAAATCCCAGAATAATAAAAGAAAAAGAAAAAAAGGAGAGGCTGGGAGCTTCCGTCGCCGGGGAGGCTTGGCCAGCCTGAAAATGGCCCTCAGCAACTCACCCAGACTGGCCAGGCACCCCAGTGGCGGCCCCCCACCCTTAAGGAGGTGTGGCCAGCCTGAAAAAACAGCTATCAGCCCCTCACCCAGGCTGGCTGAACCTCCATGGGGTGAGGGTCCCCACTGGGGGGGGGGGGGGCTTGACCAGCCTGCAAACAGCCATCAGCCCCTCATCCAGGCTGGCCAGGTACCCCAGTGGGGACCCCCACCCTGAAGGGGTGTGACCAGCTGCAAACACCCATTAGCCCCTCACCCAGGCTGGCCAGGCACCCAAGCGGGACCCCCACCCTGATCTGGGACACCCTTCAGGGTAAACCAGCAGGCCCCCACCCATGCACCAGGCCTCTATCCTATATAATAAAAGGGTAATATGCAAATTGACCCTAACAGCAGAATGACTGGGAATGACTGGTCACTATGACACACACTGACCACCAGGGGCCACACGCTCAAGGCAGGAGCTGCCCCCTGGTGGTCGGTGTGCTCCCACAGGGGGAGCTCTGCTCAGCCACAAGCCAGGCTGATGGCTTCCAGTACAGTGGTGGTGGTGGGAGCCTCTCCCGCCTCCTCAGCAGCGCTAAGGATGTCTGACTGCAGCTTAGGCCTGCTACTTGCTGGCAAGTGGACATCCCCTGAGGGCTCCAGGGCTGCCATAGGGATGTCTGACTGCCATCTTAGGCCCAATCCCCTGGGGAGCAGGCCTAAGCAAGCAGGTGGTCATCCCCCGAGGGGTTCCCAGACTGCGAGAGGGCACAGGCCAGGCTGAGGGACCCCCTCCCCGCCGAGTGCCTCTAGTTTTAAAATGTCAGCCATGAGAATGGTACAATAAGGCAAAAAACCCAATCATTTATAGCAGTTGAGGTAAGTTAAGTTGTATTATTTCAGATGGCTAAGGTTTTTTCCTATTAATATTTGTGGAGAAGACAATTAAGATTTATGTTTGCCCTTGGAAAGGAGCCTTGGAGCCATAGCAGCAATTTACACTTTAAGAAAAATTAAAGCACCTGCTCAGATGCCCAGAGTTTCTTTGGGGATCCTTTTGAAGCTTTTTTTAAAAAGTCATTTTGCCTTTTAGAAGCTTCTGCATATCAATCACAGAATGCATTGATATTAAATGGGGTGGGCTCTCCAGGTAGACTTAGAACAAAGGGTTTTTTTAAATGGCCATTAGAGTTTTAAATTACTTTGAGTAAGTTAGTCTATTTTATTTAAACAGCTCAAGTGGAGAAACCAATGTGTTTGTAAATAAAACTAGTAGAGTTCCTGAGGTAGGAATTTTTGGGGAACTTTTAGAGCAGCGGTTCTCAACTTTGGCTGCACATTAGAATCACCTGGGAATCTTTTTAAAATCCTGATTTCTGGGCCTCATCCTCCAGAAATTCTGTTTCTTTGTTATGGGATGGGGCCACAACATTAGTAACAAAGAAACAGAATTTCCGGAGGGTGAGGTCCAGAAATCAGGATTTTAAAAAGATTCATTACTAATGTTGTGGCCCCACCCCATAACAAAGAAACAGAATTTCTGGAGGATGAGGCCCAGAAATCAGGATTTTAAAAAGATTCCCAGGTGATTCTAATGTGCAGCCAAGGTTGATAACCACTGTTTTAGAGGATGAAGATCTCATGTAAAGATAAATTCCCCTGAAAGCTATCATGGCCAGACAAAATGACAAAAGAGATGGTAAGGCTATCTTTGAACTATTTAATTACTTAAAGTCCTTTAAGTACTAATTGAAAATGCTTCTTATTCAGCTTCTTATTTCTAAAAGTTTCTAATTGTATATGTAAATACACTAATTTTGGAATTTCAAAAGATCCCCAAGTGGCCACTGTCACTCCAAATTGTCTTTTGTAACAGAGGTCCATCAAAATAGATAATTAACAGAGGATTGACTATAATGTTTAAACATAAATCCAGCTGGTGTTGCAGATGGGGGTTGTCATTCTGTAGCTGATTTAGACAAAAAACTGGTATCAGAGAACTCATGAATAAAAGCTCTGAGCCTCAGCTTGAGGAGGGAGACTAGAAACAAGAAAAGTCACCACTGGAACCCCAGAGCACAAAAATTGAGCAGCTACCTTGCTCAAATCCAACAGTGCTGAAATTAAAGCAGAGAACTTTTTGGATTCCACAATGCTGACACCACAAATGTCGACTGAGTTCAAAGAGTCAGGAGGCTTTGGCCAGAAATAAATGATAAAATTTTATTCAAAGGTCTTAGAGTTGCAAACTAGAAACAGCTAGGCAAAAGCCTATAAGTGTTCCCAAGAAGAAATAAAAGTTAACAGTTTTATTGTAAAAATTATATCCTTGAGACTATTCAGTCCTGCATTCTTAGCCCTTGGATTGATCTAGGACTATTATTAGTCACATATCAGAAGATCTGGATGATGGCTGCCAGCTGGTCTGAGGATGGGCACCAGGAGGTCTGGTCATGTCCTGAGACCTTAGTTTAGGGCAGTGATGGCGAACCTATGACACGCGTGTCAGAGGTGACACGCGAACTCATTTTTGGTTGATTTTTCTTTGTTAAATGGCATTTAAATATATAAAATAAATATCAAAAATATAAATCTTTGTTTTACTATGGTTGCAAATATCAAAAAATTTCTATATGTGACACGGCACCAGAGTTAAGTTAGGGTTTTTCAAAATGCTGACACGCCAAGCTCAAAAGGTTTGCCATCACTGGTTTAGGGGATAGTCAGAGGGCTATCTGTAGGTTTAATGTATGTCCAGGCTTGACGCACAATGAACTAGTATATATCTAAGTATTGACAGGACTGCAAAGTTCAAAAGTTTAAGTTACCAGGGTAGTTAAGAATCCTTTACTCAAGCTTCAACCTTCATAATGTTAATAATTTAGCAGCTTGGTTAAAATGATAGCATTTTGCTTTTTCTCTAGCTTTCCTCATTCCTTGGGACTTGTGCAGTAGGCATTCCTTCAGCCCCAACCACCAGATAGTCTTCTATGAAGCAGCCTCTCCCACAGGGGCCTCCTCCAGAAGTCTACCCTGGAGTATTACCTGCAAAATGACCACAGTCAATCCCATTTGCTTTATGGGCTCTCGGGTGTCTTACCAGTAGTTACCACAGCTTCACTTACCACTCAGCCCTAGCAAGGCAGTCCAAAACCTGGAGTTCTGTGTTTTGTAAGAATTTTCTTAGTGAATATTTTAGGGCTTAAGAGGAGGGATATGCTTCCCCCCATCCCCTGCCTCCACCTATGACCCACCCTCTCCTGACTGTGCCTAGCTGTAGATCCCTAGCTGCCCTGAACTGCTCTGCACATGCTTGCTGTAGAATGCACCTTTTGCCGTGCTTTGGGCAGCAGCTGTCCTTTAAACCTGTAGAGCTGGGGCCTGGATAGTCCTCAAAGACTATGCGGACCACCTCTAGAAATCACCCTGAAGTGGTAGCTACAGATTAGAGACAGTCAGCCCTATGTGGACTCTCAGCATGAGAGTCCTGGGCTCTTCCATCAATCAAGGTCTCAGGTGTCTCTTTTGAGATGATTCCCTGTCAGCCAGGCCGGCTGGCCCTGCCCTGACAAACAAGCTAGTACCCTCCAGCTCTGCCTTCAGGGAGAATGTGCTCACCCTCTGGCCACAGCAGTAAATTGTCTAATTTGAGGCTTAGAAGTAGGCAGCTGTCTTGTATTAGAGGGATTCTGCTCCTGTGACCAGTCCTCTCCCAAACTATTCCTTAGCTTAGGTCCCTGGCATCCCTACGGCCAGATCCACGCATGCACAGTTTGCATTCCTTCCGCGGGCTGTGGGCAGCAGGGCCCTTCAGACCTGAGGAGCTGGGGCGCAGCCTCACCCACCTGTATACTCTCAAGTGTGGAGAGAGACCACCCTCTCAAAACAACCCTGGGGCAGCAGCTGCATATTGGAGACAGTCATTCTCATTTGGACTCGCTGCCTCCTGGGTGGAGAGCTTCTCTAGCTCCCAGGTGAATGTTATAGAGCACACCCCAACTCATCCTCCCAGCCCCACCCTAGCAAGGCAATGGAGTAACCCAGCACTCTGCACTCAGTCTGAATATTACTCATTGGGTATTATAGGGATTTCAAGGTGACATCACCTTGTTCTTCAAGAACTCATCTTGAGACCCAAGCCCTCCCAACCCTTGTCAGTTCCAGATCCTTGGCTATTCTGATCTGCTTCACACATTGGTTGGGCAGTAGGCATCCCTTCAGCCAACCTGGGGCAGCTGGGGCCCAACCTAACCACCTGGAATCTTTAGTAAGGAGATGGCCTAACTTCTAAAAATAACCTTAAGGTGGCAGCTAAAATTGGCCACAGTCAGTCTCTATGGAAACCTGACTCTTGAGGGTCCTGGTGGGCTTCTCCAGCAACCGGTGGTCCCAGCTGCTTTTATTAAGTGACTAGAGGCCCAGTGCATGAAATTCGTGCACTTGGGGGAGGGGGTTCCTCAGCCCAGCCTGCGCCCTCTTGCAGTCCAGGAGTCCTGCGATCGATTGCCCCACAGAAGGAGGCCCCGCCCACCCACTTCAGCCCTCAGGTTGGTTGCCTGGGCCTCCCTCTTTGGGGTGATCATGGGGTGATGGCAGGGCCCCTCTGACCAATCACCTCACACACGCCTTGGCTGGCCTGGCACCAGTGCATGTCATAGCATGGTTGTCCGGACAGTTGTTCTGCTGGTCTGCCGTTCGGTCAATTTGCATATTACACTTTTATTATTACAGGCAGTCCTCAGGTTACATTGGAGATCTGTTCCTATGGCATGATGTAACTCGATTTTCACCATAAATCGGAACCCACCTATATAAGCACCTATGTCACTCACATGGAGCACATACACAGCAATAATGAAGTAAAACAGTAAAAAAAATTAAAGGAAAGATAACTCCTGACCTTTACTTGTGGTAAATAAATAATAAAAAACATAAAGCACATATGTACATACATTGAAATGATGGAACTTTTTCTTTTTTATAAATACTGTAAATGGGAGATGGCGACGTAACCACGAAACGATGTAAGTTGAGTCCGATGTAACCCGAGGACTGCCTGTATAGAAGATTGCTCGGTCAGTTGGCCTGGCCCCACCCTTGCAAGGCAGACCTATGTCCTCCAGCTCTCCTTTCCAGGGGAAATATCTGAATTTGTGTAGTGCAGTGACTGGATTTGCACAAATGCTTGTGTCCACAAGATCCTATTCCTGTGACCCAGCCTCTCCCAACCCATGGGCTCTTCCAGGTCCCTGGCCACCCTGGGTTGGGCTGCTCATGAGTGCACAGTGGGCTTTGGCAGCTGGCCCTCCTGGCCTGTCCAGCTGGTGCCTGTTTTCAACCACCTGCATGGTTTCCCATTTGGAGAGGGCCACCCAATGGCAAGCTCCCTCTAGCTGCAGCAGCAAATCAGCCACAGTTAGTCCCACTGTACTTAGTGCCTCAAGAGGTCCCAGACTTCTGAAATCCTGCATTCAGTTTAAATATTGCTCATTGGATAGCTTAAAGCTTGCAACATGGCATAAACCTTGTCCCCCAAGGACCCATCCTGTGACTCGACCTCTCCTGGCTCTTCCATTTTCAGAACCCTGGCTACTCTTACCAGCTCCATACATGCATGGGCATAGGCACCTCGTGACCAACCTCTGGCAGCCTGTGCGTTCAAGACAGGGGATCCGGGAGCTGTCCCTAACCACCTGCTAGCCTCCAGGTGTTGAGGAATCCCACCCCATCCTGGCAATACTGTGTCCACACTTGGGCCTTCTGCCCAGTGGTATCCTGGGCTTCTCCACTGTCAACATATCCAGGTGTCTTATTCCAGGGAACCATGTCTGGCCAGCCCAATGGGCTCCACCCTGGCAAGGTAGGGCAGTTTAGCTTTTTCCAGCAGAGCCTTTGGAGGAAATACATGAATTAAGTAAGTTAGGGCTTTTATCTGCCTTGTGCTCCATGAGCGAGCGCCTAAGACCCCTGGACTCTCCAGACACCTGTCTCTTGTTACTGGGTCCACTTGGCATGTGAAAGGCACATGAACAGCAAGCACCCCGTCAGCTGACCACTGGCAGATGTTGCCCTCATGGCCAGGATATCTCAAGGTGGTCCCAACGACCTGAACAGCCTTCAGAGGTGGAGGAGCCCCCCTCGCTGGTGACAGTCAGTCCCCATCTACATGTGCTGCCCACTGGCACCCCAGGCTTCTCCAGCCATCAAGAAAGTGTTTCTTATCAGGAGAAATGGAGCCGACAAGCCGACTGGCCCCACTCTGGCATTGCAAAAATGTCTGGCTTTTTCCAGTCCAGCCTTTAGAAAAATATGTGTATTTGAATAAGTTAGTGTTTTTTAAAAATATATATTTTATTGATTTTTTACAGAGAGGAAGGGAGAGGGATAGAGAGTTGGAAACATCAATGAGAGAGAAACATCGATCAGCTGCCTCCTGCACACTCCCTACTGGGGATGTGCCCACAACCAAGGTACATGCCCTTGGCCGGAATCAAACCTGGGACCCTTGCGTCTGTAGGCTGACTGGTTAGGGCAATAAGTTGGTGTTTTTAATTAGGCATCCGCCTTGTAATGGAAGAGCCAGCACCTGGGACCTTCAGCCTCTTCCACACCTGCTTCTTGTTCCTGGTGCAGGTTAGACTGGCCTGCAGGAGCACAGGCATGTGCAGTATGCATTCTGTCAGCCTGCTTCTAGTGGCCTGTTCCCGCCAGGCAGAAAAGCTAGGGGTGTTCCCCAACCACCCACACAGCCCCAAGGGGTGAAGGGCGCCCCCGCCCCCTGCAACCTGAAGCTAGTTCCTCCTTATAGGGAAGTACTATCCTGTAGTGCCCCATCCTTCTCCAGCTGTCAAAAGGACCAGGTGTCTCAATGAGGGAACATCTGCTCTTGAACTGGAAAATGGGAGGATGGTGGGTGGAAATGTAGAGGCAGTAGGGAGAGTGGTAGGTAGGAGATGAGGTTTATGGGAAGGTGACACGGTGGGAAGTGGACCAAGGAGATATATTTTTGGGGTACAATTCATGGCTTGCTGATTAACTGAATATGAGAGATAAGGAAAAGGGAACAATAAAAAATGCCAACTTGGAAGTGTGAGCAATGAGCTGATAGAGGTGCTGTTTACTGAGTCAGGGGAGAGTGGGAGAGCATGAGGAGCCAGAGGGCATGTTGCATGGAAAATGAAATGGGCACTTCTTGCCATACTCTGTTTTTTTAATGATTGTCTCTCCCCAACCCACTTTTTTTTTCTTCTCTTAGCCATTAGAATATTATTTTGCTCCTAGCAAGGGGGCCCAGGGGAAGCAAGGCATGAACAGGAGCCAGACTAGTTCAGCTTCTCAAGGTCCCAGCCCCTTTTTGTTTTTGTTTCTCCAGCCTCAGTCTGGGGCTTTCCTTGTGGTGTGAGATGACTGCTGAACCCTCGGTGTTGGAAGAAAATTCTCCAAGAATAGTTCATTTTTGCATGGTCCAGTCTTTCTGAGCAAAGGCACATTTCAATAGCAAATCTTTGGAAACTGAGAGAGTGTCTCCCTAAAGGTAGAGAACCTCCAGGGGGATTTGGAGAGTTAAAACGCTCTCCTTCTCCATCCTAGCGACATTCCTACTCTCCAAGTTTATAACCTAGTGATGCCTTCCCTCTCTTTCCTAAAGGAAATTTGAGTAATGAGTAATCTCAAGAGGCAAATGTACCAATAGTTTATGAGCCTCCTAATTTTGGGATTCCTTTACTGTGATGCAAACACAATGGGCAGGTAGATTCTGGTTCTCACTGTGTCCTCCCCCTGGGATTGAGGAACCTGCTCTGGCTGCTTTTGCCATGAGTAATCACCTGTTTCTCTGACTCAGAGCGCCTCCTGCCGCCTGACAGTATTTATACGGTCTATAAACTATGGTAGGCTAACTCGTTAACTTGCAAGTAAGGCAATGTCTCAGCCCTTCTGTTTCTGACAACAAATCGAAGTCTCAGGTGCACAGGCTGAGGCTGTTCTTGTAAAAGCAGTCTTAGAACCTTTAGCTTATACAATTGGCCAGAACTTGGCAACTTAGCACTCCGCAAGGCAAAGAAGTTTGAGGGTACATGTGAGATTTCTAGCTGCATGCCTTGCCA
Organism: Myotis myotis; assembly: GCF_014108235.1. Classification (NCBI taxonomy): domain Eukaryota; kingdom Metazoa; phylum Chordata; class Mammalia; order Chiroptera; family Vespertilionidae; genus Myotis; species Myotis myotis. The sequence continues at coordinate 99,203,384 of NW_023416324.1, read as the reverse complement.
CCCCAGACTACCTTAGAGTCTGATACCAAGGAATAAGGTGGGAGTGGGTGTCAGTGACACAGCTAACAGCGCCTGTCCCAGGGTGTTTGTAACCCTGCCGTTCCACAGCTATCTTTCCCAGCTTCTCACAATTTCCTATCAATGGAAATATTTTTCAAGTTTCAAACAACCTACAGTTGTTGGGTAGGGCATTGGTAGGCGTGGTCTGAATCCTAGTGTGCTGTTTAGTAATGGTGTGCCCTTAGGAAGGTCATGATCTTGCTTAGTCTCAGCTCCTGAAAATTGAAAATGATGATTTAAAAAATTCCCGACATGGTGACTAGGAGGGAAAAATGTGTCAATACATGTGAAGATTTGTAGTAAATATGAATCCCAGCTGAGAGGGTGGAAAGTGAAGGGCAAGTCCAGCACTTGTTGGCAGCATGGAGCCAAGTCACCTTTCAGAACAAAGCAAGAGTCTGCTTCAGTGACGTTCCACATCCAAGTTAACACAAGGTCAGCACAAGACCGTATGTCCTGACAGCCAACGACACCCAGGACTCCTGAACCGCACAAGCAACGGGCAGTTATTACCACTCCACTCCGGGGAAATATGCAGAGGGTCAGTCTGGACCATGGCCTCAAGATAGTGGAACATGAGTCTGGGCTTTCACTTACTGCAGCTTTAGTGGAAATAATTGGGTTGCATGTTTTCCTATTTGCATAAATAAAAGTACTTTCAACTTGGCACAGAAGCTTCCATGCATACAGAGCAATGCTCAGCATGGACCAGGAGAAGGAAAACACGACTGAGGAATCAGCATCCAGTCTTTACCACAAGCCTCTCCCATAAACCCATGCTCTGCTCGGATGGGACTGAAGTCCCAATATCTACAGAACCATTTGTACCCTTCTCAAATGTATTCTGCAGCTTTCTCGAAACTTATTGAGCAAACCAGAGATCAGAATGTTAAAAGGCATCATTGATTTATATTAATTATGTACCATTCACAGCTATTCCAAATAAAGAGTGCATAATTAATACATATAAAGAAGCTTACAGCAATGGAAGATGCTTGGTTGTTCTTTTCTGAAATTTTATACATTATTTCTAAAGTTATTTACTGATGAATTAGATTGTGTCTGAATCAAAACCATTGTCTGATTGTTTTGTGCCTCCAGTGGTAGCACCTGCTTCTTCCCAGGACTCAGTCTGCCCTTCAGGCCTTCAAAGCTTTCCTCTCTGGGAAGCTGATTGCATAATGTGACCTGGCTCCTGGCCAATCATTTGTTCTATTTTTTTTTGTTTGCAATTTTTTATTACAACTTAACTCAATGAACATAAAAATCACCTTTAAAGTGTACAATTCAGTATTTTTAGTATATTACAAATCTGTGCAACCACCAGCACCAATCCCAGAATATTTTAATTATCCACAAAAGAAACCACATCCTCCTTAGCAGTCTCTCCTCATTTCCCTCTCACCTGGCTCCTTGCAAACACTAATCTACTTTCCGTCTCTACAGATTTGCCTATTCTGTATATTTCATATAAGTAGAATAAAATGATATGTGGGCTTTTGTGTTTGTCTTCTTTCACTCAGCATAATGTTTTCAAAGTTCATCCATGTCATAGTATGTTTATCCATGTCATAGTGTGTTCACCTATTCTCCAGTGTTCCTTTTATGGCTGAATGATATTCCATTGTATGAATCTACTGGATTTTGTGTATCCATTCATTAGTTGATGGACATTTGGGTTGTTTCCACTTTTTTGCTATTATGAATATGCTGCTATGAACATTTGTGTACAGGTTTTATATGAAGATATATTTTCAGTTCTTTTGGGTACGGACCTAGGAACAGAATTGCTGTGTTATCAGTAAAACTGTTTAACATCTGAGGAACTGGTAAAGTGTCTTCCAAAGTGGCTGACTAGTTTATATTCCCAACCTCAGTGAGTCCCAGTCTATATGTGAGAGTTTCATTACTGCACATCCTCACCAACACTTGTATGTGTCTTTTTTATTCTAGCCATCTTAGTGGGTGTGAAGAGGTATCTTACAGTTTCAGTTTGCATTTCCCTAATGACTAATGATGTTGAGCCTTTTTTTAAGTGCTTATTGGCCACTTGCATATCTTGTTTGGAGATGTCTGTTTAATCCTTTGTCCATTTTTAAATAAGGTTGTCACCCTGGCCTGTGTTCCCAGTGGTTAGATCATTGGCCCTCTTACCAAAAGGTCGTGGGTTCAATTCCAGTCAAAGGCATGTACCTGGGTTGCAGGTTCAACCCCTGATCCCTGTAGGGACACATAGGAGAGGCAACCAATCAATGTATCTCTCTCATATTGATCTTTCTCTCTCTCTTTTCTCTTTCATCCTCCCTCCCTTCCACTTTCTTTTTAAAAAAACAAACAAACAACAACAACAAAAACACAGAAGAAATACCCTTGGGTAAGGATTAACAAAAAAATTAAATTAGGTTGTCTTTTTATTATTGAGTTGTAAGAGTTTTTTATATATTCTGGATACTATACTCTTATCAGATATATAATTTGCAAATATTTTCTCCAATTTTTTAATTTATTTTTTTTCTTTCTTAATAGTGTACTTTGGTGCACAAAAGTTGTTAATATTTTAACTTTATTTATTGTTGGCTATTATAGATGCCCCGTCCCCTCACCCCCACCCCCACGTCCCTCTGGCCATCACCACATTGTCGTCTGTGTCCATGGTTATGCACATATGTTCTTTGGTTAATCCCTTCACCTTCTTTCATCCAGTCAAAAGTTTTTAATTTTTATGAAATACAAATAATCTATTTTTTTTCTTTTGTTGCATGTGATATGATACCAAGGTCATGAAGATTTATACCTATATTTTCTTCAAGTGTTTTATTTATTATTATTATTTTTTAAAAATATATATGTTCCATTGATTTTTTACAGAGATAAAGGGAGAGGGATAGAAAGCCAGAAACATCAATGAGAGAGAAACTTTGACAAGCTGCCTCCTGTACACCCTCCACTGGGGACGTGCCTGCAACCAAGGTACATGCCCTTGACTGGAATCGAACCTGGGACCCTTCAGTCCACAGGCCGACACTCTATCCCAGGGGTGGGCAAACTTTTTGACTCGAGGGCCATAATGGGTTCTTAAACTGGACTGGAAGGCCGGAACAAAAGCATGGATGGAGTGTTTGTGTGAACTAATATAAATTCAAAGTAAACATCATTACATAAAAGGGTACGGTCTTTTTTTTTTTTTAGTTTTATTCATTTCAAACGGGCCAGATCCGGCCCGCGGGCCGTAGTTTGCCCACGGCTGCTCTATCCACTGAGCCAAGCTGGTTAGGGCTTCTTCAAGTGTTTTAGTTCTTACATTTAGGTCTTTGGTCCATCTTGAGCTAACTTTTGCCTATGGTGTGGGGTAAGGATCCAAATTCAGTCATGCATGTGTATGTCCAGTTGTCCCACCATCATTTATTAAAAGCCTATTCTTTTCCCAGGGAATGGTCTGGGCACACTTGTTAAAAATCAGTTGACCATATGTTTATTTCTGAATTCTCCATTCTACTCCATTAGTCTGTATGTCTGTTCTTACACAAGCACCACACTGTCTTGATTACAGTAGCTTTGTACTAGGTCTTAAACCCAGGAGTGTAAGTCTTCCAACTTTATTCTTCTTTTTCAAGATTGCTTTGGCTATTCTGGATCCTTTGCATTTCTATATAAACTTTAGGATCAACTTGGCTGTTTCTGTAAAAAAAGAAGAAGAAAACCTAAAAAAAAAAAAAAGCAGGGACATATGTCAGTCAGTTTTTGCTCAATAATTGGAGACTATTTATTAGGAGTCCTTAGTTACAGAGTTAGGAACTCAGTGATCTGAGGGTAATTCAGCGTACTTGAGCTTAAATATTACCCCATCTCTTCAAACAATCACCAGGCACACTAAGGGAAATGATGGATAATCAATTTAGGAGGTCAAATTGCTCAGAGAGACCAGGAATGTCCTGACTCGACTGTCATCTTCTGTTCCTTCTGCCTTGCTGTCCTTGCCAGCTTGGACTCTAGCAGAAGCCTGAGTCCTGGCCTGAGGCCTGTGCAAATGGCTGGGAGACTCCGGCAGGTCACTTTCTTCTCCAGCAGTCCAGGCCCTGTGTGCTCTCAAATCTTGAGAGGGCTCTGGTCCCTAAGTCCTACATCCCAGTGCTCAGAGACCCTATAAATCTTCTATGCACACACTCTAGCAGAAGCCTCCCCTCCCATCAGAGAGCTTTGCAGGGACACTTGGAAGAAACAGCATTGCAAGGACCCTGGGCTCTGATTCAAAAATTGCTGGCTTCTAAGTCACAGACAGTTAAGCACGCTAATCCATAAGGGCAAAAGGCAAAATAAATAGATAACAGCAGTTTTTAATCATATAAAAACTAAATGTTGATCCATGTAGGAATGTCAGGGAACTTCACATTCCCACTGCTGCTTGGGACTCATGGGCCATGCAGTTTTTATTTTCTCTAGCTGCAGTGTTCCAAGTCTCCTAGGCAAGGATTCCTAGCGAATTAAACCTCTGTACACTGAGCCTTTTGCTACTGTCCTTTCTCAGGGAGTCAGAGTACAATTTGCAGATGAGCTTCCTGCTCTGGGAATCATGAAGAAGTTCTGCAGGTCTCTGGGACTGTCAGGGGCTGGTGGGAGAGCTCTGTTGAAGGCACTGGTTTCACAACCATCCTGGTTGGTTATGAGCACTGTAAAAACACTGCTGCCCCATGTGGCTACTTTTTTTTTTTGGTCAAGGGGCCTCAGTTTCCCTGGCCTTTGAGTGATTAAGTACACCTGATGCAGGGATGAAAACCATTTGGGAGTCCCTGGCTGGCCTATAACCCTCTCGGGGAATGAACCACCTGCCTGGCTTCTGTGTGTCTTCCATGCCCACAATCCATTAGCTGAGCAGTGACCAATCAGACTCTCTCTTTCTGGAATTGGGAGATCTACCCAAACTGCTGTCACTCAATGCCTTGTACATGGACTTGTATGGATATGTCAAATGGCCACCATGTGTGGGCCAAGGTTTGGAGAGCAGGTAACCTGAGTGAGCAGAAACGCTGGGTTCAGGAGAAAGTCAGAAGTAGAAAGAAAGGAAAATAAGCAAAGGGCAACGCCCATGCCTACCTTCCCCATAATGCTAGCTGGGCCTGCTGCAGTGGCCAGGCCCAGCCCAGATGCGGGACGAACCATGAAGGACATCTGTCCTATCCAGCTCCTCCGACTTTGCTACCTAAGTGGGGGAACCCAGGAGTACCCCAGGATCCAGGGGCACTTGGGCATGTCTGAGGAATATTTTTTAGGCGTTTTGCCTTTTTAAAAAAATTAATTGCGGAAGCATTTTACCTTAGTATAGGTCAATGCTTAATAAAAAGTGTTTTCCTACAAAATTTTCGAGCTAAAACCGTGTCCCCTTGGATTCTGGATTCCTGATTTACTAGCCCCACTTTGAGAAACAAGGAATTTGTCAGGCGTCTGATTTCACAGGTGAGAGGATGAAGCCAAAGACAGGGCCTTTCTCCTTTCCACCTTGCCCTCCGTTTTCTAATCTGAAAAATGAGGTTATGTGGTATTTCTGAGGCTGCGATGTAGATTAAGAAACTGAACAAAGCACTTCGCAAAGTGCCTTATAGACTTGCCTTGTGAGGAATGGTTGTACGCATTACCTTTCCCTTCCGGTCCCTCCCTCCTCCCTCCTCCCTCCCCCCCTCTCCCCTTTCCTCCCCTCCGCCTCCGCCCTCCGCCCGCGCCCTCCGCCCGCCCCCTCCGCCCCACCTCCGCTCTCTGCCCCGCCTCCCTCCTCCGCCCCTTCTCGTCCTTCACCGGAAGCCGAGGCCGCAGCCGGGCAGTGTCCGTCAGAGCCGGAGCCCGGACCCCGCAGCCTCCAGCGCCTGGACGGGTAACCGCTCGCGACCGCCGGGCAGCCCGCCGCCCGCGGGCCCAAGCCACCCATCCGATCCGGGCGCTGGGGTTCCCGATCGCTCCTGGCGGTGCCCGCACACCCCGCCAGGAGCCGGCACCCCGCGGCCTCGTTCCCCTCCGCCCGTCCCCTCCTCGCGTCCCCTCCCTGCGAGGGAGGGAGCACCTTCCCCCGAATGTGGGTTTGTAGGCATTTCTGGGCTCTTGAATGAACTTCTTGAAGTTTCTTTCAACCCCAGCTTAAGTGGGACGGCGTCGCGCCCGCCTCTTTCTGTAACTAACCTCTGGTTCTTGCGCTGCAACTTGTTGGAAGCCCGGAGGTTGCGCGTTTCCCACGCTGCGCTCCCTCTGCAGGGTTTCCGCGGTGGCTCCGAGCTGGCAGTGGAGCCCTGTCTGCAGACCTTTCAGAGCCTTCTTGGCCCAGGGCCTGGCTAGCTGGAGGCCAGTGACCTGCAGGGACCTCCACCCCAGGGACACAGCCTGCGATCTGCCCACAGTGGCCAGGGGTTCTGCTGCTGGGGTCCATGTCTCTGCTCTGCCCCACCCCTTCTCTGAAAAACCTCTCCACCTCTCAGAGGAGCTTTTCCCCAAATGGTCCCCAGCCAGGGCAGCCTGTTTCCCTTGTATTCATCTGGCCCATCTCCACTCTGGAATAAGATCAGAGTCACAAGGATCTATCTATATGAAAGCCTAAGCAACCATGCAACCGAATGGACCACCAAACAGGCTCCGTGGGTTGGGGGGGGGGGGTAGGAGGGGGGGTGGGGGTGGAGGGGGCTGTTGGGGGCAATCAGGCTGGCAGGGGGGCAGTTAGGGGTGATCAGGCAGGCAGGCAGGTGAGTGGTTAGGAGCCAGCGGTCCAGGATTGTGAGAGGGATGTCCGACTGCCGGTTTAGGTCCGATCCTGAGGATCGGACATCCCCCGAGGGGTCCTGGATTGGAGAGGGTGCAGGCTGGGCTGAGGGGACCCTCCCCTCCCCCGCCCCCGTGCACTAATTTTGTGCATCGGGCCTCTAGTCAATTATAAAATCTTGTGTTTCAGAGGCCCCTTAGTCTAGTCCCCACCTCTGTGCTTGGAGCGCCCACACACCGGTGGGACAGAATTGTTTGATTTTCTTCTACAACTTCATCACTCCCTGTGGCAGCTCCTTGGACTTCTGGGCTTCTCTGTTTGGTTTATCTGACGTTGAACCTAATGATGTATTTTCTCTGTGTGGTCTGAGAGTGCTGCCCTTGGGGGTCATAGGACAGAATAGTCTGCCCCAGGCTAATCAGGCCAGCTCCCAACCCTGACATGTGCTGAGCCTGCTGTCAGGCCCTCTCCTTTGTTCCTGGGCATTTGTCCACATCCTTCAGAAAATGCAGCCCAGCCTGTGTGGCTCAGTGGTTGAGTTTCGACCTATGAACCAGGAAGTCACAGTTCAATTCCTGGTCTGGGAACAGTTACTGCATGTACCTGTTTGCAGGGTTGATCCCCGGAGTGGGGCATGCAAGGGGCAGCTGATCAGTGATTCTCATCATTGATGTTTCTATCTCTCTCTCCATCTCCCTTCCTCTCTGAAATCAATAAAAATATATTTTTAAAAAAGAAAAGGAAATGCAGAGCCCAGTGGCCAGGCATGATGTAGCCTGTCCTTATAGCTCTGCTTGTCCCCCCCACCCCCCCCGGCAGACCTCTGCCTGTGGCAGCTTCTTTGGCAGTGCCCTTCAGACTGGTCCTGTGAAGTGGCCAGGCAGGATCTCCCTCGTCACCCCAGGGTCTTGGGCAGTTTGCAGTAACTCTAACCATTGCCACTGTTACAGAAACCCCTCCCCCTATTGAAGGCACTGCTAGTCCCAGGTCCCTTCCCTGGTTCTGTTTGTAAAACATGGGGCCTCCTTTGCTTCCCTGCTGCAGTTGCCTTTTGGAGTTACCCCAATTTCATATCCTTGACATGCCTCCCTGTACCATATGCTCCAGTTTGCCTGAGACAGTTGTGCTTATACCCATTGCCCTGGCATAACTATTAGTAGTATCCACTTTCACTTTCAAAAGATTCATGATTTGGATGATTGAACTTGTCTCTGTCTGTAAGTTGGATGCATCTGTCTTTGAAACCAGTGCCCCACCTCTCAGCCTAATCCGAGAAGAGTAGTTGGAAGTACTGATGGGCTGCCCTTAATACTTTGGCCTGGCTAGCTGGCCCTGTGTGGACTAGAGGTCTCTGACTGGGGTGTGTGGGAAGGTGTCTAAGGGTACCTCCAGCCTCACTTTGGTCATACTGCCACATCAGTTGGATTCCCTGGAGTTGGGTGCCATGTCAAGGGGGTGGCACACAGCAGCCCTTATAGGATGCACCCAGAGCTCAGAGGTATTGTATCCACAATCTAGAAAACCAGAGTTCCTCCCGGCCAATGCTAGCTAGTACCCTTTCTTCTAGATGGGAAGCTTTAGGTGGCTTTGCCCCTGAGGGCAGGGGTTCCCCTCTGGCCCTGGCACCTGGGAATCAAATTGATGTGGGAGTATGACCAAAATGAGGCCTGAGGTGCTTTTGGACACCCACCCACCCGTCCAAGACCTCTGAGTTCACCCCGGAGTGGTTGGCCGTGGCCGGAGTATTAAGGGCAGCCTGACAGCACTTCCAACTGCTCTTCTCGGATTAGGCTGAGAGGTGGGGCACTGGTTTCAACGAGGGCGACCAGCTGTCCTCGTTTGCCTGGTACTGAGGGGTTACCTGGGATGTAGGACTTTCAGTTTTAAAATCAGGAAAGTCCCAGGAAGACTGAGGTGAGTTAGTCACCCTACTCTTAACTCTGGCTGCATTCGAGCCTCACACAAGGAGCCTCTCATTTGAAGATTCTAGTTGAATTAATCCAGGTAGGGCCTCACGTAGACGTATATTTTTTGACTCCCAAGTTGATTCTAACAAACTACCAGAGTTGAGAACCACTAGGTTATAGGCAACATGACTAAATGACCATTGAATGTGGTTATTTTTGAGCAGAAGTGGGCACAAACATCTCTCGAAAGGGTGGTGACCAAGTGTGGCGGTCCTCTCCTATCAAAAGGGATGTCAAATGGCAGTCACTCTTAATGCTATTATCTTTCCCCACCCATGGCCTTCTTCCTCACCAGTGAGGACCACACTGTCTTTCCCATTATGCTCTGGTACCCCCTTAGTAAGTCATGGAATTGCCTCATTTTGATGGGAGGGTTCATGATTTGCTTAGTCTCAGATGAAGCTGGCATGAGCCGTGGGCCAGGGCTCCAGTATTCTGGCCTGGAACACTTACCCCTATGAGTAGTGATCCGGGAGCTAGCTGAAGGGACAGTGTCCACTTTAGCTTTGCCCATCCTTCTTCCTCCCTCCCTTCCTTGATCAGTCATCTTTTGAGGTTGGTAATATGATTTGGCTTAGCTCTGGGCAGGTTCTTGGCTACAGTCTCATAAACTGTTGGAGGTGACAGATGCATAAGGCAACATTCACAGTCAGGCTAGGAAGTGCAGGTTTGAAATCATACCCCCAAGAGCACCGCCTCCATGCAGTTCAGCCTGCCAGTGCCATGCGGCCATGTGTATGTGCATCACAGCTCAGGCATGCTGGGAACGAGACCGGTGCTTCTGGACTATCCCCTCTGCAGGCCTCCAGGGTCATGTGGTACGTCAGCACCAGGGGGATGGCCCCCCGCGTCGACTTTGAGGGTGCCCTCTTCTCTGGCTATGCGCCCGATGGGGGCCTCTTCATGCCTGAGAAGCTCCCACAGCTGAACAGGGAGACCCTACGTCAGTGGAGTGCGCTCTCCTACCCAAGCCTGGTCGTGGAGCTGTGTGCCCTTTTCATTGGCCCAGAGCTCATCCCAAGAGATGACTTAAATGGTGAGCACCCTCATCCCACTTCTACTCTCCTACCTCTGCCAGCCCAGCCCCCCACCGAGTTGAAAATCTATCACTTCATCCCTAGATCTTTAGTCACATTTCCCAAATTGTCGTGTTTCTTTCAGACTTTGGAATTCCAGAATTGGAAATATCCAGCTCCTCCCACCCTCCAAAATGATCTGCAGAGAAATTTTTTTCTTTAGTTTATTTTTAAAACACTTTTTTAAGACTCGCAGTTTGAATGTTGAGATTTTCCTTCCTGCACATAAGGCACACAGCTTGCGGTTTTATTTCCAGAAGGGACTCAGTGTGTCTTGGACCAGCTGGTCTCAAACTGTAAAGTGCTGTGGATTCCCCTCAGGGGCTCATTGAAATGCACACTCTGGTTCAGGAGGTCTGGGTGAGCCTTCCTATCCAGTGTCCAGATAATGCCAGTGCTGCTGTTCCGTGGACCAGGTATACGATATCCATACTTCATGTCGAGAGTTTAGGAGAAGAGGGCCGCTCAGAAGGTGGTTCGACAACCAGCGCCGATAACATTGCCTGGGCGCTTATTAGAATTCTCAGATTCCCTCAGACCTGCCGAACCAGAGTCTGTATTTTAAGATCCCAGGTGATCGGTTTGCCAATGAAACTCAGACGTGTTCAGATGGCCTTGCCTCACGTAGGCTTGTATGAACAGCCTCCCAAGGTTCTGGCTTCCCAGTGTGATTTAATAATGCAGCAAACAGTGTGCTGTCTTTAGGAAGAAAAATGGGAAGAGACGAGACATTGATTTGTTTGTCACATAACTTTAATTGAATGTTCTATTGGAATACATTCACAAGAAATCCAAATGATGAAGATGTTTATAAAATAGAAAATGAAAGTCTTGCACTACCATCTCTGCTCTCTGGGGGGATCCTATGGGGGCTCGTCAGCAGTGTGGTGCCTGTCTTTCCAGACTTTCTCTAGAATTACACAATTATATTCATGGGTGGTATCATTTAGGATAAAAATTTCTGCTCTTTTTATCCTTTAGCAGAGATAAAAACTTCAAATTCAAAAGTGTAAAGAGACTGAGAGAGAACTGGAGGGAAAACATAACAATGCCCTCTGCCTGCTGTACCTGCAGATCTGATCCACCGGGCCTTCCGCAGGTTCCGCCACAGAGAAGTGGTCCGTCTTTCCAGGCTGCGGGACGGGCTGAATGTGCTGGAGCTGTGGCACGGAGCCACATATGCGTTTAAGGACCTGTCCCTGAGCTGCACGGCCCAGTTCCTGCAGTACTTCCTGCAGAAGAGGGGGAAGCACGTCACTGTGGTTGTAGGTGCGCGTCCGCGTGAGCCCTGCAGCCCGAGTGCCCCAGCTTGCCGGTGTCCACCCACCGTGTGTCCTCCTCAGATGCCTCTCAGGGCGTGTGTCGTGGGTCTTCTAGAGCAGGGTTCTCAACCTTCCCTCATGCCACAGTTCCCTTTCACGGTCTGGTGGAGGCTATGGAACCTTCTCAGAAGGGTATTTTTAAAGATACAGACTGCATAAGATTATGTGGTTTAAGTGCACAGAGGCCTTGAATTCTCTCCGTGGGTCTCTTGGTGGTTCATGGTTTGCTACCCTTCGAGTATTGATGGTAGATATTGCCTCATTTGGCAACAGTGCTTTAGGGGCATTTCCCTCTCTTTTGTCTCCCTTGTTCTAAAGGGGATATTCTTTCCCTTCCCATCCAGGAACCTCTGGAGACACAGGGAGTGCTGCCATTGAGAGTGTTCGAGGGGCAAAGAACGTGAGCATTATTGTTCTCCTGCCCCAGGGTCACTGCACGAAGATCCAGGAGTTGCAGATGACCACGGTGCTGGCAGAGAACGTCCGTGTGTTTGGAGGGGAGTGCTGGGACGGGCTCCAGGGCAGTGGCCTGTTTGGGGAGATGGGCTGGAACAAAGCTGGTTGTTGACTAGCTGACCATCCTTCCTCTTCCTCCCTCCCTCCCTTTCTTGATCAGTCATCTTTTGAGGTTGGTAATATGACTTGGCTTAGCTCTGGGCAGGTTCTTGGCTGCAGCCTCATAAACTGTTGGAGGTGACAGATGCATAAGGCAGCATTCACAGTCAGGCTAGGAAGTGCAGGTTTGAAATCATACCCCCAAGAGCACCGCCTCCATGCAGTTCAGCCTGCCAGTGCCAAGTGGCCATGTGTATGTGCAGCAACCAGAGCCGTACCCTTAAGCAGGTGGCCGAGGGTTTTCTTTTCCCCAGGACACTGAAGTTTAGAGGACAAAAATGTGTTAAATAATTATTTTAAAAGTGTCATTACTAGTTGATGGCTTATGCCCTCCTTATAGTGTGGAAATAACTAAGCTATGCACTTGGTTATCGGGTCTGAGGATTTAAAGTAGGCAGCCACTCAGCTGCACGCATCACTGGTGATGTCCTGAAGCCGCATCACAAACTGTAGCATTTTGAAAAAGACACAAATCTAATATCAGGCCTCTACTATCAGGCGTTCTAGTTTCAATAGGATTCATCTTTGTGGAGTAAGAGGGGGTGAGCTTTTATTTTCATCTCTCATACCCCACAAGATTCCAGGTACCTATGGTGGGGGTCTTGGGGAGGTTTTGTGTGTTGCGGCCTTGGGCCAGCTGTCTAGGCATCCTGGCTTGGTTTGGTCACTTACCTGGCAGAGCAGCAAATGTGACATTCCTTCTCCAGCTGGCCTGGCCTCCTGGCGTAATCCCACAAAGGATGTTTTTATATAACACCGAGTTTGTAAAAAGCAAAAGCACAGTGAAAACAAACCTTACCCATAGGAGTAGCGTGACTATCCTCTGTCTGTTCAAGAGCAAGGAAAAATCCCCTGTGCGCTCTCTTTAACAAGTGCATCCATAGTCAAGCGAGAAATTCATGGTTCCGCCAGTGCAGATACTGGCAAAATCTTACACATTAGTCTTGGTGATTGCCCATATTTAGCTGCATTTTCCTGCAGTCATTGCAAGATTTTAGTGCACAAGATTCTGGTTCTCGAGGGTCCCTGTTGTACCCCAAGTACCAAAATTGCTAGTTGTAGAACTAGGACCATCTTTTCCTAGAATCAAAGCAAAGAGGAGAAGAGCTTTTAGTAACTCTGTCCTGCCACCTGCTCCCCCTCACTTTGTACAGATGCTGGAAGGCTTTGCCCTGAGGATGTGCATGGAAGCTTCATTCCTGGTGTGAGTTAGAGAAGGTGCTCATTGCAGAAGAGAGGCAGAAAGTGTTACTGCTGGAGCCAAAGGGGCTTTCTGTTATATACATGTTCTGAGCTTTCATAATATAAAGCATCAGACTTTAAATTAGTTTTCATTTCTAGACACCACTGTTCAAGTTCTTCCTTGCCTTTCTAGAATCTGCTGATTTGGTTTTCAGGAAAATGTGTGTAGTTCGGGAGCAGTAAATACTCATTTTCTCATAATAGGGGTGGGTCACCTGGATTGTTATGTGTTGGACACTTTTGTAAGTCATTAGTTTCCAAATACATTATGTATGTGGTCCTTCTTAAGCACAGAGTAATCAGCCTGAGCTAGTTATATATTATTTGGGATGGTTTTGCCTGGAAGAAACAGGGAATCTAATTCAGACCAGCTTGAGCAAGGTTTCCCAGCTGACGTAACTGGAAGTCCAGAGTGGGGCTGGTTTCCTGATTGGTTGATTCATTGACTCAGCAGTACCCTCAGGGACCCAGGTTCTTTGCATTCTCTGTTCTGCTTTCCCCAATCTTAAGGCCCATTCTTTTATTTATTTATTTTTTAAAAAATATATATTTTATAAAATATATATTTTATTGATTTTTTTTACAGAGAGGAAGGGAGAGAGATAGTTAGAAACATCGATGAGAGAGAAACATCGATCAGCTGCCTCCTGCACACCCCCTACTGGGGATGTGCCTGCAACCTTTCAGTCCGCAGGCCGACGCTCTATCCACTGAGCCAAACCGGTTTCGGCAAGGCCCATTCTTGTGGCCTTTGATGACTACTTGAGGTAAGCAAGTCTCTCTCTTCCGGTGACTTGCTCTTAAAAGCAGTGGATCTTTTCCTGAAATCTTGCACCTGGTTAAGTCTTGCACCTGGTTAAATCTTGCACCTGCTGTGGCGCAATGATGAAGGGAGGATGGATAATAACCTCAGTGCGAGCCATGGCACTTCTCCCAATGTCCTTCAAGTTAGGATCCAATGGAGAAATAGACCCAGGTTTCAGATACGAGATCAATATTGGCCTGACTGGGTTGGAGAAAGCAACTTGGACTAGTAGCCAATTCATTCATAAATTCACCCAATAATTCATCCATAAATTAACCTCTGTACATACCCATCGCAGGGAGGAGTCCTGCCCATGCCGGCTTACCTACGAAGTAGGAGCAGAGAGGAGAACACCCACCTGTGATTAGATGAGGGAGGAAGGGCAGGCACATGGGCCAGTGACTCTTGTCCTTTGAACTCCTGATAGAGGATCAGCCTGTCACTATCTCACTACTTGATAAGCCATTCCTTCTTCCCCTAGGGGAGGTGGGCACAGAATACCAATGGGAATTCTTTTTCCAATATCCCTGAGGTTGGTATTTTATATCTCAGTTTATATAATGGTAGGAACATCAGGAATATGACCACAAGAACACGAGACATGGTTTCTAGACTTGAGGAGCTTAATTTTGAGTGTAGAAAGCCAGACCAAAGCACATTAGAGTAGATAAACGAAGGCCGAGCCAAAGTCCCAGCTGGCAGGCTCAGCCTGGGAGGGCCTGTGGCAGTGCTGACTGCCTGGGGTGCTCTGTGCCTTTGACAGCTACTCTCTCCTCTCCCAACAGTGGAGGGAAACAGCGATGAGCTTGATGAACCCATCAAGGCCGTGTTTGCTGATGTGGCTTTTGTCAAGAAGCACAATCTGATGAGTCTGAATTCAATCAACTGGTCCCGGGTCCTCGTGCAAATGGCTCACCACTTCTTTGCCTACTTCCAGTGTATGCCATCCTTAGATTTGCACCCGCTCCCTGCTGTGGAAGTGGTTGTGCCAACAGGGGCTGCTGGTAACCTTGCAGGTAAGGAGACCCTGGGCGAAAATGGGCTTTGCAGAAATCATCTGTGGCCCCACCCCTTTCAAATGCCCTTTGCCTGCAGCCCTGAGAAAGATTGAGTCCTGGCTCTGAAGGGGATGGGAAACTGCAGAAGGAGCTTCCAAAACACTTCCCCCAACACCCTGGGGGACATCAGCACTTATTGCAGAGGAAGAGTGATAGGTTGATCCTGACATCCTCTGGCCACCTGACCTGATGCCCAAACTTGGCAGAGTGTGGGCAGATGAGGTCAAGGTTCAGCCACCATATTGGCTCGTGGTGCCCTCTTCCAGAAATGCGGGCTTTCCTCCTGGCCTTGGTGTTGCCTGCTGTAGGGCAAGCAGCTCCACTGGCACTGGGCTGCCCCTGTGGAATTGCTGCTGGGGGCAAGGGGGAGTTCTAGACTTGGGTTCTGGCTGATCAGTCCTTTGCTAGTTGAACAGCCATGGGTGGCCCTTCAGACCTGGCTTCTCAGGTGTGAAAGGGACAACGGGTCACTCATGTCTCAGGACGGCTGTGAGGATGGTGAGATTGGTTTGTGTGCACATGACCTTTGTACAGCTGCATGATATTAAAATCATTTTCAATAATAATTAACATTAAGCACTGGCTGTAGCAGGCATTGCTATAAGTGCCTTTTGCTTATTAACTCATTTGATATTCATGTGTGCCCATGAGAAGGTTGATACTGTTACTTCCGTTTTGGGTTGTCACCAGGCACAGAGAAGTTAGTTGGCTTGCCCCTGCTTCTACATGGGTCCATGGCAGAGCCAGTGGGCCTCTGGGCCACCCAGTGGCGCCACATAGAAGCCATGCAGGCAGTGTGCTTTCTCCCAGCTGGCCTCAAAGACCAGCTCCTGTGCAAACCCACAGGGGGCCTAACCAGCCCCTGCGGTCCCTGTGACTGCGGCCTGGCTTACCCAGAAGAGGCTGCCCAGGTGCAGGGTGGGCTCCTCGCAGGCGCCTGGAACCTGAGTGTGGGGGCTTCCCCAGTGCACAAGCCCTAGCATCCTGGGAGAGGGTAGCAGGCAGAGTGAGAGCAAGCTTGGCGGACACCCCACATTCTCACTGCACCTCCATCCCCATCACCCCCGCCCCCAGGTAGCTGGCGAGAGGTCACAGCCCCTCGCCCAGGTGTCGCAGGAGGTTGGTCGCCGCCACCCACTCCCAGCCCAGAGACCACACACCCCCCACATCAGGCCATCAGGGCCTGCTGCCCACTGGTCACCATCTGTGGAGCCATCGGTGGGGCGATTGGCTCTCACTCGCATCCGCCTTGGCCTAGTGCTGCCCACTCAACTGCTCCACCATCCTGCTGCGGTCCTGCTCTTCTCAGGGCCCATCAGGGCCAGCAGCACCTCCACTGCCACCCACTGCCAATGCCGCATAACCAACGCCCACCATGTTCTGCGCCACCCCCTGGTGGTCAGCGCATGTCATAGCGAGCAGTGGAATTCGCAGTCAAACACCCAATCGGGGCAATTTGCATATTAGGCTTTTATTATATAGGACTAGAGGCCGGGTGCACAAAAATTTGTACACTCGGGGGAAGGGGGGGTCCCTCAGACCGGCCTGTGCCCTCTCGCAGTCTGGGACCCCTCAGGAGATAACGACCTGCTGGCTTAGGCCTGCTCCCGGGTGGCAGAGGGCAGGCCCAATCCCTAGGTGCAGCCCCTGGTCGGGCTCAGAGCAGGGCTGATTGGGGAGTTGGGGCGCCTTCCCCTGTCATGCACAGAGCAGGGCAGATTGGGAGGTTGCGATGCCACCCTCAGTCATGCTCAGGATAGGGCCAATTGGGGGGTTGGGGCACCGCCCCGTCACACTCAAGGCAGGGTCGATGGGGAGGTTGTGGCGCCACCCCGTCACGCACAGAGCAGGGCCCATCAGGGGGTTTGGGGCTCCATACCCTGTCATGCACAGAGCAGGGCCGATCAGGGGGTTGGGGAGCTCCCCCCTTTCACTCACAGAGTATGGCCAATAGGGGAGTTGGGGCACCGCCCCCGTCACACTCAGGGCAGGGCGGATCAGGGGGTTGGGGCGCCGCCCTCTGTCACCCACAGAGCAGGGCCGATCAGGGGGTTGGGGCGCCGCCACTGTCACACTCAGGACAGGGCAGATGGGGAGGTTATGACTCTACCCCATCACACACAGAGCAGGGCCCATGGGGGGGGGGGGGTTGGGGCGCCGCCCTCTATCACCCACAGAACAGGGCCGATCAGGGGGTTGGGGGGCCGATCAGGGGGTTGGGGCGCCGCCACTGTCACACTCAGGGCAGGGCCAATGGGGAGGTTATGGCTCTACCCCATCACACACAGAGCAGGGCCCGTGGGGGGGGGGGGCGTTGGGGCGCCACCCTCTATCACCCACAGAGCAGGGCCCACTCTCATACTCAGGGCAGGGCCAATGGGGAGGTTATGGCTCTACCCTGTCACACACAGAGCAGGGCCCGTGGGAGGCGAGGGGGTTTGGGCGCTGCCCCCTGTCACACTGATCCTGGTGCCGGGAGGCCTCTCGGCTCCGCTGATCCCAGTGCTGGGAGGCATATTACCCTTTTACTATATAGAATAGAGGCCTGGTGCATGGGTGGGGTTGGCTGGTTTGCCCTGAAGGGTGTCCTGGATCAGCGTGGGGGTCCTCACTGGGGTGCCTGGCCAGCCTGGGTGAGGGGATGATGGCTGTTTGCAGCTGGTCACACACCCTTCAGGGTGGGGGTCCCCACTGGGGTGCCTGGCCAGCCTGGGTGAGGGGATGATGGCTGTTTGCAGCTGGTCACACACCCTTCAGGGTGGGGGTCCCCACTGGGGTGCCTGGCCAGTCTGGCTGAGGGGCTGAGGGCTGTTTTCAGGCTGGGACTGAAGCTCCCAACCGCTCCTTTTTTTCTTTTTTTCTTTTTTTATTCTGGGCCAGCTTTAGCTCTGAGGCCTCGGCTGCTGAAAACAAGTTTCTGGCCTTTGTTTACCGTCTGTATTTGATACAATGTTGTGGTCCGGCTGGCTGAAGCTCCGCTGAGTAAAGCAGGTTTCTGGGTTTTTTTTAGCTTCTTTATTCGCAACATAGTTGCTGAGAGTTGCAGCTGAGAGGCCGGCAAGTCAGGCGGGGAACATGGGAGTTCTCCATCACTGAAGCAAGCAAGCCTCCCTGTTCGCATCAGCTGCCTGGCTGCCGGCCGCCATCTTGGCTGCCAGTTAATTTGCATATCTTGGCCCTACTCTGTGAGTGACAGGGGGATTAGCCAATGGGAAGGGTAGCGGAGTGACACTAATTACCATGTTTCTCTTTTATTAGTGTAGGTAATACCACGTTGTATGGATAGACCACAATTTATTTATCCATTTATCAATTAATAGACATTTGGATTGTTTCATTTTTTTTAGCTATTATGAATAATGCTGCTATGAACATTTGTGTAAAAGTTTTTGTATAAACTTGTTTTTATTTTTGAGTGTATATATGTAGGAGTGAATTTCTGGGTCATATGGTAACTCTATGCTTAATTTTTTGAGGAACTGCCAGACTGTTTTCCAAAGTGGCTGCACCATTTTACATTCTCACTAGCAGTATATGAGGGTTGCAGTTAATTCACATACTGAGTAAGACTTGGAATTATCTGTTTTGTTCTATTCTAGCCATCCTAGTGGGTATGAAGTGGTATGTCATTGTAGTGTTGTTTTGCACTTTCCTGGTGACCAATGATATTGAGTGACTTTACATGTGTTCATTTGCCATTTGTATATCTTTGGAGAAATGTCTATTCAAGTCCTTTGCCCATTTTTAAATTGGGTTATTTGTGTTTTTATTATTGGGTTTTTTATATATTCTAGACATAAATCTCTTATTAGCGGTATGATTTGCAAATAGTTTTCCCATTCAGGGTTGCCTTTTCATTTTCTTAATAGTGTCCTCTGAAGCATTAAAGCTCCAAAAAACACCAGAAGTTTCATAATTTTGATAAAGCACAATTTATCATTTTTTTGTGTGTGTGAATGTGCTCCTAAAATCATGCCTAAGAAGCCATTGTTGTTCTCCTCTCTTGTCTTAAGCTGGGTGCATTGCTCAGAAGATGGGCCTGCCCATCCACCTGGTCGCAGCGGTGAACTGCAATGATATCATCCATAGGACTGTCCAGCGAGGAGACTTCTCTCTGTCTGAGACTGTCAAGCCAACCTTAGCATCAGCTATGGACATCCAGGTGGGACCTGTAGGGAGGCATGCAGTCAGGTGTTGGGTGGGTGGGATGGACAGGGCTGAGATCAGAGTAACCCCTGCCCCCGGTTCGTCCTTTCTGTGCAGGTGCCCTACAACATGGAGAGGATTTTCTGGCTGCTATCTGGCTCTGACAGCCAGATGACAAGAGGCCTCATGGAGCAGTTTGAAAGGACCCAAAGTGTGAGTCTGCCTGAGGAACTGCAAAGCAAGGTCAGTCACCACCCACACACCACCGAGAAAGGAAAGAGTGCAGCCCCAAAACACCACTAAAACTTGGGGTTTGAAAATCTGTTTAAGGGATGGAGACATCTGTTTCTTGAGCATCTGCTCTGAGCCTGGCACTTTTCAGTCACTTTATATGGATGTGTTTATTGAATGTGGAGAGGCAGTAGAGAGTGCTGGCTTGGAGTCAGATAGGGCCCAGTTATTCAAACTCAGTGCTTTGATTTTCTTATCTGTACATTGGGGATAATAAGAATGCCTATGCTATAGCCTTGAAAATTTAAGACAAATAATACTTATGAAGTATTTTTAATACTTCCAGGCAATATAGGGCTTGATATATTAACTGTTATTATTTTAATTTTTATCATTGTTGATTTCCAGTAGTCACAACTGGAAGTCACTTTGTCCATCCAGTATGAGCAGAGACCACTGTCCTGTTAGCTTTATTTTAAAAGGAGGTGCAATTTTATCTCCTCAGAGTGATAGGAATCTAGTTGGGAGTGATTGCTTTCATTTTAATGCCACCTTGGTGATGGTCACTTATCTGTATTAATAATAGCCAAGGGCCATCACGACCTAAATGACCAGATGGACGACCAGTCACCAGGAAGTGCATGAAGCACCTCTCGGTCCCTCCCCCATGGCCCCCAGGCTCCTATCACAGCAAGGATGGCGGCAGGCCAGTGGGCAGGGTGGTGGTGGGGGGGGGACTGAAGGGGGCGGGACAAGGCAGGCACTGCAACTGCAGATCAGGCCCAGAGAGAGGCCCAGAGAGAGGGGTGGGGCCTGCTCTGCAGCCATCGGGGCTGCTGGTGAGTCCCAGAGAGAGAGAGAGAGAGGCAGGGCCTGATCAGCAGCTGCTGCAGCTGCTGGTGAGTCCCAGAGAGAGAGAGAGGCAGGGCCTTATCCGCAGCTGCTGCAGAGGCTGCGGATCAGGCCCAGAGATAGGCCTGGAGAGAAAGGCAGGGCCTGATCAGCAGCCACTGAGGAGGCTGCAGATCAGGCCTGGGGATAGGCCCCGAGAGAGACAGAGCTGTCAGTGGGGCCATTCTGGATTTCCAAGAAGAGCCAATTGCTGCCTAGGAGGCAGAACTTTTGACACTGACTGGCATAGAAACTGACTGATCAGAACCATATCTGGGTGAACTGCAAGGAGTCAATGGGTGCCTAGGAGGCGGAGCTTTTGATGCTGACTGGCATAGAAACCGACTAATCAGAACCTAATCTGAGTGAACTGAGAAGGCAGAACCTAAAGTGGGGGCTGAGGAGGGCTTTTAAGGACAACAGCTGTTTGGTGTAAGGTGTAAGAAAGCAGTTCAATTTTTTAATAACCAGTTCGGCAGTATAGTGCATATGGCTGACTATCAGTCCAAATATAGGGATTATGTATTTTTGTCTGCCAAGAGTATCTCCTACTGCTGAAAAAGTCCCCCCCCCACCCCCCCACCCCCCGCCACATTTAAGTAATCCTATCCTATATAATCTATCTATACTACTAAAAGGGTAATATGCTAATTATACCGGGTTGACCAGCCATCTTCCAGACGTCCAACTTCCTTCCAGATAAAGCCATGGTGGTGGGGGCCAAGGCAGAGGCAGTTAGGGCCGATCAGGCCAGCAGTTGGGGGTGAGATCAGGCTTGCAGGGGAGGGTTGTTGGGGGCGACCAGGCCGGCAGGGGAGGGCAGTTGGGGGTGATCAGGCAGGCAGGCAGAGGAAGTTAGAGGCAATCAGGCAGGCAGGCAGAGTGATTAGGGGCTATCAGGCAGGCAGGCTGGTGAGCAGTTAGGAGCTAGCGGTCCCAGATTACAAAAGGGATGTCCGACTGCTGGTTTAGGCCTAATCCCTGTGGCAGTCGGACATCCCCAAGGGGTTCCTGATTGGAGAGGGTGCAGGCTGGGCTGAGGGAACCCCCCGTGTATGAATTTCGTGCACTGGGCCTCTAGTTTAATATAAAAAAATAGGATATTATATGTTGAAGCTGCATTTAGTTTTCTCTACCACATTCCCACCAAGTGGTCATCTGGACTCTGTCCCCAGGGATCAGGGCCTCACCACCTCCCACCATTTCAAGCATTGCACAGTTCTTCATGTTGAGTGGAAGCTGCTCCTAGCTTGCACACCAGCAGCAGTCCGATTCCCATATTTGAGAAAGATCTTTATTCACCCACTAAGCCTTCCTGGTTCCTTTCACTGTGTCTTATGTGACATAGTTTTGAGTGGTCACTGTCCATCTTAAAGGATTGGTCCCAGAACTAGACACAGCTCTCTGGGCTTAGCCACCCATGCAGAGCAGAGTGGAATTTCTGTCTTCAGAATCTATGCTGCTTTTGATGTAACCTGTCTTAACCTGGGCTGCTATATAGAAGTGCCATGGACTGTGTGGCTTATAAACAAAGCCAATTCATTTCTGACAGTTATGGGGAGAGGCTGAAAGTCTGGGTCAGCGTAGATGGGTTCTGATGAGCCTTCTGCCAGGTTGCACGTGGTGCCTTGTACTCTCACACAGGAGAAAAGAGGCTTAGCCAGATCTCTGCCCTCTTTTTATCAAGTCACTAATCCCATTCATGGGGACTCTACCCTTGTGACCTAAATACCTCCCAAAAGCCCACCCCCTAATGCCATCACATTTTTAGCATATGAAATTGGGGTGACACACATTCAGACCGTAACACAAGCACAGATCAGCTTGTTAGGTTAATGGTTTGTTTTGACCTCCACTTTCCTTCTCCTTGTGTGAATGAGGTGCTGCAGGAGCACAGACACAGTATCCACCTGTTCTTTGTTCTCTCCCTGTCTATGCATTAGAAGACACTTCATCGCTAGAATAGCATTCATTAATTCATTCCATATATATTTTGAGCCAGAGACTGTGCGTGGTGCTAGAGATAACAATACAAATAGAATGCACTCATTGTCTTCCATGAGCCATAATGGAAGAGGCTTATAACACCCTCTGACTTCTGTTGCCATCGAGTGTATGCAGGGTGTTTGGCACATGGTAGGCATGCAATAGCTTTTCAGAGTATGATCAAATAAGCCATCTGCACCAGGGCACACCGAGAAGGGAGGTGTTCTCTGCCTGGGGTAGCGGGGAGGTTTCCCAGAGGAGCTGCTGCTGAGCCAGGTGGAAACAGACATGAAGGGGTCTCATGCCCACAGGACCAGGGTGCACCAACCACACAACACTGGGAGTGTTTGAATGCCCTTAACCTTCTGTATTCTTGAGGTTGTTGAACCAGACGCTATATTTGCCAATTCATGAGCTAAATCCTAAGTTTATTGACCTGGAAGTCAAATGCATCCTTTCCTTAAGTTGAGTGAGTCAGCTTACAACTGGGAAATGTGGGAAAACAGATTTTCCTCTGAGCTAAATCTAAGCCGTTCCATCTGAACTGAGTCCCTTGTTATTTACTGTGTTTTTTGTCACCTTTCTCCCTGCTTCCCCCAACCATGATTACCACCACCCTGGCCCTGGGACCATCAGCTTTCAGCGGCAGTGACATCTGAGTCAGTGTCAGATGAGGCCATCATGCAGACCATGGCCCGCTGCTGGCAAGAGAACCAGTCCTTGCTGTGCCCTCACACGGCTGTGGCCGTGAGCTACCATTACCAGCAGATGCTCAGGCAGACCCCCAGGTATGGCCGTGGGCACCTGGGTCACTGGGCAGGGGTGGGGGGCGACTTTGGCTTTCAGGGACCCTCTTCTTCCCCAAGCAGGGAACACAGGATGTGAACAAATGGCTTGAATGAGCATAATGGGTGCTCTGTGGAACTGTACCTCAAGAACCGTGGTCTCAGAAGAGGGTACATGATAGGTGTCCCAGACAGCCCACATGGGAGGTGGGAGGTGAGCTGGGCCTTCCACAGGAAGAAGCAATTTGCTCAGCAGTCATTGTAGAGACAAGTTTAAGGTCTGCCTCTCTCTTTTTCCTCCATGCCCCACACTACCCCTAACCATCCCTGTTCCTTCTCCTCCCCCTCCCCTTTCTGTACCTGTCCCTCCATCTGTTGTCTCCCACATACTTGTTTCCACCTGCCCCACCCCCACAGCCCTCCCCGGTGTTGTCTGGCCCCTGCCTCTGCAGCCAAGTTTCCAGAAGCTGTCGTGGCTGCTGGATTGAGTCCAGAAACTCCCATGGAGATCCTAGCCCTGGAGGGAAAGGAGACGCGTTGCACCCCAATGCGGAAGAGTGACGACTGGACAGTGATGCTCCGGGACACAATTGAGAACATGGGCCGGCAGTGGAGGGCCACGTCCTGAGTGCTCCCAAATATCCCAGCTGCAGCTGGCTTCCTTTAAGCTTCAGACCCCAGGGTGGGGGGCGGGGTGCCCTCGGAGCTACCTTGAGCACCTTCTCTCTGTTAAGAGTTGTTGTGGGAGGTTCTCAGGAGGCTGCTCAGTGGGGTCTGGAGCCAGCTGGCTTTGCTCATTCCCACAGCTGCTCTGTGCTCTCGCCATGGTGGTGTGGTCTCATGCCCACAGGACCAGGGTGCACCAACCACACAACACTGGGAGTGTTGGCCACCAACCACACCACATTATAGGGAGCTGGCCACCTTCTGCTGCGGTCTGCACTCGGCATCCTTCCCCAGGCCATGGCCCTTTCTGTGGGTGGACCTGGGAGCCTGGCAGTGCTTCTCCGGGAGCCCCACCCGGAGGCTGCTGCAGCTCTGCCTTCCTGGGCTCCTGGAGGTGCACCCCCACCGCTGGACAGTGCAGGGCCTGCAAATGAAGATCCTGGGCACAGAGCTGACCTTGGCCCCAGGGTCTGGGACCTTAGACCCTAAGTCTGTGCAGGCAGGGCTGCACACTCCAGAAGCACAGGCCTGGGGCTCCGCTGTCTGCACCTGTTTATCCAGAGGCATCGGCTGGCCTTCCCACCCTGCTGAAGTGTCAGAATCCTGAGAATACAAGCGCATGCCCAGTGTGATGGTCACTGTGCTGGCCTGCGGCCGAGGACAGTGGCTGCCAGGGGTGGTAGTGATGCGTGGTATGTGCTACATCCTTCAGCTGCTTTCCATTGGCCAGCATGAAGGGGCAGCAGAGCAGTTAGTGGGCAGGTGGCACAGGCGGGGAGCAAGGTTGAGATGTGGGATCACCAGGTGGAAGCCGTGTGGGAAATGCTCCTCACGGTGCAGACTGGGAACCGGTACAAGTACTGGTTCACCTGCTTTATTAACCCAGGGCAGGTGTCAGAGCAGCAAGAAGCAGGGATCCCTCACTGAGCACTAAGTGGAGTCCAGACGCCTGCATTTCCATGGTGCCATGGGCACAGCGCCAGAGAAGTCAGATCCTCCTCTAAGCACATGACTGCTCTCCCCTCTGCATGCCTCTGACGCTGCACTGGCCTCCGGCAGCCCATCCTTGGATGAGGCCACAGACCCTCCTCAGGCTGCTGGAGGCTGCGTCCTGTGTCCTGTCCATCTGTCAGCCCAGCTGGAAATGACTCCTGTACCTGAAAGTGAGGACTTTGCTGACAAATAGTGTTCTTCCACGTGCAGAGTGCTCCCTCTCACAAAGGCGTGCTTGATTCCTCTGCTGTTTTACAATCTAGCCTGCGTTGTCCAGTTCAGTAACCACTAGCCACATGTGGCTGTTGAGTACTTGAAATGGGAATAAGTATAACTAAGGAATTGAATTTTAAATTTTATTTAATGTTTGATTAATTTACATTTAAATTTCAAAACTATTACTTGAATTGGTTATTGGAAAACTTTGCAGTGTGGTTGGGAAATGCTGGTATGTGAATCTGCTTTTCAGCTGTAAATTTTATGAAGTACAAAAAGTACAGATGATATTTCCAATGAAATTAGTTGGAACACTACATTAGAACTGAGATATGCCACATTATCAAATACATATGGAACTTCAAAGACTTTGAATGAAAACTATTGAAAATTTTTCATTAATAATTTTATATTGATCACATGTAGAGGATAATATTTTGATGTTTTGGATTAAATAAAACATTAAGTCAATTTCATCGGGTTTCACTTACAAGGTCATTTGAAGTTATACATGTGGCTCATCTTGTGGCTCACCCTGTATTTATGGCCAGCAGTGATCTGGAGCTTAGCCTTGGCTTTGTGCACACATGAACACATCGCACATAGTTGTGGGTTTAGTTCTGTTACTGGATTCGAATCCTGTGTTGATTGAGTGGGGTTTATGCAAACACAAATACGTGAATGTCAGCACAAGCCTCAGTCATGCCCTGGACTCTGGGGGCCCCCTGGGAGGCAGGTGAGGCAGGCACCGCGTGGAGGGAGATTTGGGGCCATTAGAAGCCACTGTTGCTACCACTCTGAGGGTCGCTGTGAAAGGACCCAGTGGGTATCTGGCCTCCAGAGGCCCTTTCCCCTGCCCTGAGATCTAAATGAGTCGGTCACCCAGGCTAATCTCTGCATGCCATCCCCACATTGAACATGCCACCCTGCATCCCTGTGTGCCCAGGGCTGGAAGGGAGAGGCCAGAGACTACTCTTGTGCTGGGAAATTTGGCGTCGCAGCATGGCATTCAATACAATGATGCTGGATACACATCAGCATGTGTATGGGAGGATGGGGAGCATCCCTGGAGGAATGACTGTGACCCTACAGCACAGCACTTGTTGGTCCCCAAGATACTTGAACATCCACAAGAGCATGCATGATAAACCCATCAGCGCAAGAGGCCTGGAGCTTTGTGTCATGATGCAGTTAGAGGGCATAAAAGTGTCGTTTCTCTCAAAGGAAAAGCAGAGTGCCTGGGGCCCACAGATGTAATGATGTGGCACTGAGAGCACCTACTATATGCCAAGCAATACTTGACAAAATTTACTTTAATCCTGACAGCAACCTGTGGAGTAGGCGTTACTATTGTCTGCATTTTAGAAAGGGGAGACTGAGGAGCTGAGGTAAGGGGACTGGCCAGGGTGGTACCACCAGGGAGCAGAGACTGGACTTGAGCCAGGCATGTGACTTCAAACCCAAAGTGTAGTTTTCATCACACCATGTCATAGGGAGCTGGCCACCTTCTGCTGCGGTCTGCACTCGGCATCCTTCCCCAGGCCACGGCCCTTTCTGTGGGTGGACCTGGGAGCCTGGCAGTGCTTCTCCGGGAGCCCCACCGGGAGGCTGCTGCAGCCCTGCCTTCCGGGTCTCTGTGACCTGCACCCAAGCCACCTGCTCCTTTGCTCCATTTTCTGAGGGCCTCAGGTCAGTGTGAGGGCCACAGGGTTACCAAATGCCCTGTCCTCTTTGTAGTTCAGAAACCTAGTAGCTCTAAGAGGCCACCCCCGACACCTGTGAAAGGGGCCCAAAACAGAGCCATTGGACACAGCACAAATAGAGATGAAACGTGAACTATAGGATATTCTGGCCACAGCGGTCTTGGGGCCAAGTGTGGAAGAAGGACAGGAGATGAAGCCTGAAGAAGTACCCGTCTGTGTAAACATACACCCAGGCGCGCACACATGTCCCACTCAGTAGAAGAAGGAAGAAGCCTCATACAACTGAAGTCAGAACCAGGTTGAAGTTGTCCTCTCATTCACTCACTGCTGGTGCTATTACAGACCAGCATTTCACCTCCATGAGCCTGTTTTCCCGCCTACTAATTACAGTACAATACTTAACCCTGCTGGTTTGTTCTGAGAATTACATAAGGTAATGCATTTCCAAGTGCTGGGTAAATGCTAAAATGCCATACAAATGTTCTGATTATTAGCACAATTATAGTCTGCACCAATCAGTTTAGTACTTTTAAGCCATCTTGTATATTTTACTAATTGCTTCAAGAATTAGTCTTATCTTGCCAGTGAGATTGCCACTTCCCAGAAGACAGTTGTGTGTGGCCTCAGAGTGCCAGCACAGCCTGGCGCAGGGCTGGAGGGGCCATCACGGAGCCCTCGAACCCGGCAGCAGGCTCTGCAAGGGCTGCTGGGGGTGGGGGTCATGGGTTAGTCAGTGGTGGCTCTGCCAGAGGTAACAGGCCTTGTTCATTGCAAGGAAGATGGCGGAACGGTTCCCTTTCTTGAGCACTAATGTGCTGAGCCCTTTAAAGCACTCTCCAGGCATAGATGCCTTCAATCCCCATGAGGACTGTATGAAAAATATGACTAGATCCCCATTTTAGAGATGAGGAAAGGAACTTGGAGACGTTAAGTAACGTGCCCAAGGCCACCCAGGCAGTGGTGATAGAGGAGATATACGAGGCTGGGTGTAGGGTCTCTGAGCTTAATCACGACTAGACTAGGATAGGCGCTTTGGTTCAGATGGCCTCCAAGTCTTCCAATCAGAGTCTGCAGGTGAGGCAGGGAGCTGGCCATGTCTGAGGTAGATGGGGGAGAAGAGGGCCCAACATCAGGAGGTGGACCAGTTGCTCTGTAGGGGCACAGAGCTGGTACCTTTGCGGGGAGTTTTTCTCTGGCTCGGGCTCTCCCTTGGAGCTGGGTTCCTCACTGGGGCTGGCTGGGCACAGGTGTCTGCTGCGCGGAGTGGGTGTTAGAGTATGGAGTGGAGTTAGAGCTGTTCTGTGGCATTCCAGCTGCTGACAAGGAGGCTGAGCCCGGTCGACCCCACTGGGAAGACTCAGATTGCAGCTGGATGAACCAGGAAGATTTGACTGCATCTTCTGTGTCCCTGAATAAACAAAGGGAGAGCAACACAGACAGGGCTGGGCCATTAGCCTCCTGGAAAGAGAAGAGGACCTTTTGCTGTCCTTCCTGCTGCCTTTGCCCAAAAAAGCATCTTCCAAGATCTCAGGCGATCAATTCCACAACCTGGGTGCCTCCTGGGTGCCAGGGCCTGGGCAAATGCTGAGGAGCAGTGTGGTGACTTCCTGCCAAGTGCTGGGCACTACATTGTATACTAAGGAATAGATAAAAAAGTAGGGGAAGATGTGGCTGTAGTTGATGAGAAGGGTAAATGTCTGGGCAACACCCTGGCACTGCTCTAGGACTCTAAGCAACTGGTTCTTGAATGCAAGAGCCCAGTAAGCCCTCCTTTGGCCCCTCGTCCCCGCCCCACTTCAGCACTGACCCACAGAGTCCTTGTGTTCAGTTTAGGGGTCTGCTTTCCCATTCCTTACACATTCCTTAAAGTCTGCTGTCGAATGCCCCCCATCCCAGCATCTAGCCAGGAAACGCAGCCTTCAGTGAGTGTGGCCCCTGAGAATGGTTGACTGGGACGGAGCTGGCAGAGGAGCTGCCGGGAGGAAAGCTAACTGGGCGAGGGGGAAGTGGTCGGGGAAGAAGGCCAGACTGGGTCTCCAAGGGTCCGCTGGGTGCCTGGGTCCCAGGTTCAGCACTGTTTCCCGATGGTCTGGTCATCACAGAGGCCTCTCATAAACCAGTGCCCTGGAGGAGGTGGGACCTCCTGGAACAGAACAGCGTGTGCGTAGGGCCAGGCTCCTCAGCTCTGAGCAGAAGCTCAGGTCAAGGCCCTGTAACAGGTACAGAACCGAGGCCTGAGGCAGTTCCCTGAGTCTCAAACCCACCTCCCCATGATTGGCCGCTACGGGGACACAGGCGTGTCACCTCTGGGGTCTCCCTTTCATCACTTGCTTCTTTCCACCATGCCTTACCCAGGCCTCAGCCACACACAGGAAAAATCCTTGCTTGTGAAATTTATTCAATGTAGATCTTAAGGGTTGAGAAGAGTAGGGGCCCAGCTAAATAAAGGTTATTTGGAGCTGTAATAACCCCACCTTCCTTCTGTCCCCACCTCCTGTGGGCAAATACTAGTAAATGCATCCTTCCAAACTCTTGGAGCCCAGATGAGCCCAGCCAATGATCCTTATGGCCAGCAGAGAGCAGCAGAGCACACCCAAAGGTCTCCCCCTCCCATACTTTGAAAGCACTCTGGGCTGACTTTGTTCTCTGGGAATTTGAGTCCCTGAAGGTCGGAGGCAGAGACAAGCTCCAAATATTTTTATTAGTTCATTGCTTCTCGAATGTAACATTGGGAACTCTCTTTAGAGAGTTTGAAAAGCTCTCTGCCAGATTGTCTACTATCAACAAATAAGTGCTGGCAAGAATGTGGAGAAAAGGGAGCCCTCGTGCACTGCTGATGGGAATGCAGACTGGTGCAGCCACTGTGGAAAGCAGTATGGAGTTGTCTCAAAAAATTAAAAGTCGAACTGCCATTTGACCCAGTGATCCCACTTCTAGGAATATACCCAATGTTGTTTTAAATAGCTTTTCTGTTTTCTGGTAATGCTACTTAAACATGCAAACATAAAACTACCTATAAGCTCCTTATACTGATAACTGCCATACAAGGATAAACAGAAATAAAAATTCAAATTAAATGAGAACGAGTCAACAAACAAAATCAATACAATTCAAAGTCATCCCGTTAATATATGTGATACATCGTGTGCCCATGCAAATCTCCAGCACATAGAACTGTGGCACTTCATTCCAAGGCACATGGTTTTTGTTGTCATTGCTCGTTGAATATATTTATTTTCCATGTGTGGAATGACTGCTCTCCCATCACTTTTTATATTCTAACCACAGGGAAACATCCCAAGCATAGCACACTGTGATGTCATGTGGCCTTTATTTGGTACCAGCTCATCCTATGTGTTCCATACCTGCCTGCTGCCTCTCCTTACTGGCTTGTGACAATTGAGATAGTATTGTTGCCTACAATTGTAAATACCAATGAAAATTCAGATGCTGAGATATATAAGACTTAGTTGGAAGGTGTACCGAAAATGTCTTTTAAAAATTATCCAGATGAAATCACACACAGAAAGAGAAGCACACCATTTGTCGAAAATTCTTAAACTCCAAGAATGCATGTCTGGAGTCCAATCTGACAAATATCTCCCCCAACCTTTGCTTTTTATAGATGTGCAAACAAGCTCAGAGAGAAGGTTCGCCTAGCTAAGGTCACACAGCTTATCTGGTGGTGCAGTTTGAGAACTCTGGACTCCCACTTCGCTAGGCACTGCCTCCCGTCAACACCCCCAGGCAGCCCTTAGGCCTGGCCCAAGGAAAGGAGTCCGGATTCTTTTAGGGATCAGCCACTGCCATCTGAGTAGAGCTTCCTGAAGATTCCAAGTATTTCAGCTTGGAATAGAAGAGAGACTGGATATACACAGCCACTGCCACTGACAGGAAGAGCTTGTCTAAAGCCCTGCCGGACTCTGTGGTCTGAAAAGAATGCCCAGCCTGCACCTCCCTGTGTGCGTACATGGTTTCCAATATGTATCCGGAAATGAGAACACACACTCACTCCGTAGGTCTTTCGGGTATGGAGATCTTATTGGATGCTCTTTTTAGGGCCTGAGGAAAATAGGCCATCTCTGCCCCAACTCCAGGGAAGGTTTTTAATTTGAGGTCCCTTAGCTCCCAAAGGGTCCATGGAAAGAATTGGAGTAGGGGTGGGGCTGAGAACTGACTAAGAAATACTGCATCTTTACTTTTCCTAGCCTAGCACTTGCTTAAAATATGAATGTTGGAGACAAACAACTTGCTCCCAGCAGCCCAGGACGTGGTCAGCAGTGTGGAGGCAGGCACTTGCCCTGGGGCTGTAGCAGCTGCAGGTCTCCACCATCACACCTTTGAAATAATATTAGATCTGATGCTATGTTGTCATTTATCAATAAGGAACATACTTCTATATCAGTGATGGCGAACCTATGACACGTGTGTCAGAGGTGACACGCGAACTCATTTTTTTGGTTGATTTTCTTTGTTAAATGGCATTTAAATATATAAAATAAATATCAAAATATAAATCTTTGTTTTACTATGGTTGCAAATATCAAAAAACTTCTATATGTGACACGGCACCAGAGTTAAGTTAGGTTTTTTCAAAATGCTGACACACCAAGCTCAAAAGGTTCACCATCACTGTTCTATATTATAAATATTTTTAAATATTTTGATAATAGTCTTTTGATATAATTGGTTGCCTTTCTTATCCCATGTATTTTAGTTAATGTACTTGAAAATACTCCAGACTATTAAAGTAGTTCACAGCACAAGAAAATCATCCCTCAAATGGGGAAAACAAATATTTCAAGAGCTACCATTTCTTGGGCATCAACTGGGCACATCCTGGGTGCTGTATGCTCACTATCTTTAAATCTTGCAACAGCAAAGTGGACATTATTACCCCCTTTTATACATGAAGAAACTGAGGCTCAGAGAGGTACCTAGTATCATATACTCCACAAAATATACTAAGTAAGTATGTGCAGTACTATCATAGAAACGGAACAGAATGAAGGCAGCACAGTGCCTGTTTGTTTACTGCGTGTCTCCTGTGCCCAGCACCTCAGATGCTCAGTGAATGACTAGATGAGAAGCAAGCATGAAGCCCTGTTAGGGGTGGGGATGTTTCCAAGGAAATGTGAGGGTTGGGATGAGCCCTGGGCTGCGGGTAAATGCAGGCTGGTATAGGCCAATCATGGTTCTCCATTCCTCATGCCAGTCTCCGGAAGGGCCTGTCACCTGCTCCTGGCCCATGAAGCACACGGGAAAGCTCATCAGGACTGGCTTTGCCTCTTGACATTGGCATGGGAAGCAGAGCCACCTGGAGCCACTGCAGCCATCTTGTTCCCAGGAGGATGGCAGAGTAGAGTATGAGCAAGGCCCTGGGACTCAGCGATGCTATGACCCTCTGACCTGAGCAGCGCTGAGCTCCCTCCAGGACAATGGGAGAGTTTTATCTAAATATCTGTTAGTTGAGTTTTCTGTACCTGCAGGTAGAGGTGTCCTCATGAGAGAGTGTGTGTGAGGAGGAAGGCAGGCCATGTCAGGAAGTACTTTCTCACTGTTCTTCTAGGGAGTCTGTGGTTTATCCCTAGAGGTGGTGGCGTGGTTGGCGGGGCGGGAGGTTAAATGATGGGGAAAGGGGCTGAAGTGATGGATTGATGCTCTAGAATACTTTGGTGACAATGTGGAGGATGGGACAGTGCAAGTGGTTAATAAATAAAATGGTAAGGCAATGCAAATATTGTAAATAAGCAAATTGGATGGAGCTTGAATCTAGTCTCAGCCTGATGAAAAGAGAAATGGAACATGTAAGCATATTGAAGTTCAACGTTCCACTTTCAGGGAAAACCTCTAAGTATATCCAGCCTCCTGGGCCTCCCCGAGGACAGGCTGTGGGGACGATGCTCACCATGGCGGTGACGAGGCCCTGCCAGAACCAGCCACCTGGCAGCTCCACCCAGGAAAGGACTGGCCTGGCTCTGGCCAGCTAGGACCAGGAATCCTCCCTTACACTGCAAATTCTTTGAGAATTGATCACCTTCCTATGACGTGGAGGATTCTCTCAGCGAGCCAGCATGCCCCTAAGCAAGCTGGCATGTGGGTCTGGGCCACAGTCAGCCCCAGGGGTGGAGCAGATGGCTCTGGGCCTTGAGACCAGTGCTTGGGGCAGAGGCGTGGCCTGTGTGTCAGGAGGCCCCATTTCTGTTCCTGCTGCTCTTTCACTGGTGCCCTCAGACATCCATCTCCCCCTCCCTGCAGGGCCTTGATCTGTGCTAGTGGGGTTGGCCCATGTTCTCTGTGTTCGTCCTGGTCCTCACACCCAGAGCTCTGACAGCTCTGTCAGGGGAGGGCATGTTGGGCTGCATCCTGCACAGACACTGGTCCTTCAGGGGCAGGAGTGGCTTCCTCAGAGAAAAGCATTTTGTTCTCAGTTTCAGGTTCAGTGTCAGTGGCCAGCTGAACATTTAGTATTTATAAAGCCCCTACCATGTACTAGTTACTACCCAGGCATGAGGAGGTGTCCTGCTGAAGAAGGTAGCCCTGCGCCCCAGTAGTTGCCAGAAGACCTGTGTACACACACGTGCGCACATGTACACATGCACACATCCACACACACACACACACACACATGAATTGGTGGGAGCACTAGGTAATTTTCTTGGTGTTTGGGAAGGGGAGTCACTGGTGCAGTATGGGGCAGTTAACGAAGGCTACCTAGAGGCAGTGACCCAAGTACATTACCAAAGGGTGGTTGGCTAAGAGAATACTTCTCAACTGTTATGGACCAAATAGGGTGCTCTCCCCCAACTATACCTATGTTAAAGTTCAAAACCCCAATACCTGAGAATGTAACTGTATTTGGAGATAAGGTCTTTTAAAAGGTAATTAAAATAAAAAGGGATAATTAGGGTTGACCCTAATCCAATATGACGGGTGTGGTTATGAGAAGAGATTAGGACACAGCCAACGTATAGTGGAAAGCCATGTGAGGACACAGGGAAGTCAAGGAGAGCGGCCTCAGAGGAAACCAGCCCCGCCCACCATGATCTCAGACTTCCAGCCTCCAGAACTGGGAGACAATAAATTTCTATTGTTTGAGCCACAGTTAGTGATAGTTATGGCAGCCCCAGAAAATTAATATATTCCTTAAAGTACTTTTTTTGTCTTAGTAAATATAAATATAACATTTTCCCCTCAAGTCTTCAAATAATGTTATGTTCCTGGAAGATAGCCATGCTTAGTCTAAGGCCCAAAGTCCATGTGCAGCCCACTCTACAGACATGGAAAGGCATGGACTTAGTTCTACTCATTTAACACTCTTTTAAGGATCACAGGCTATAAGTCAGGTTTGGTTTTAGGGTCAGAGAGATAACAGATAAAGTACCTTTGGAGCTTTCATTTTGGGGAAGGCAGGGACAGGTAATAAATAAGCAAGGTAATTCCAGACTGTGATAGGCTGTGGAAGAAAACAAGCAAAGGGTGAAGATGTGGTGGAGATGGGAGGGGCAGGACCAGACACAGGTGGGGTGGTCAGGGAAGGCTCTCTGAGGAGCTGCCACCCCAAGAATAGCCAAGCTCAAGAGCATTCCAAGGGGGAAGGCACAAGCCAGAGCAGAAGCTAGGGGGTGCGATGTGCTTGGATGTTTGAGAACCCCGAGGAGGTAAATGTGGTTGTGGTGGGATGTGCAAGGGGACAGTGTGATGAGATGAACAACCTGAGTGTGGCAGGGACCCCATCATGTAGACCCTTGAGGGCCCCAATAGAAGCTTTGGACAAAATGGTAGTTTGCATGTTTAAAAGAGTAGTCTGTACTATACGATCCAGCAATTTCACTTCTAAGTACATACCCCAAACAATTAAAAGCAGAAACTTGAACAGCTATTTGCACACCCATGTTCATAGTAGCCAAACAGAGGAAGTTACCCAAGTGTCTGTGGACAGATGAATAGATAAACAAGATATGGTATATCCATACAATGGAATATTAACCAGCCTAAAAAGGAAGGAAATCTTGATAGACATCAGAACATTAGACAAGCCTTGAAGACATTATGCTCAGTGACAGAGGCAGACACCAAAGGACAAATGTCATATGATTCTACTTTCATGCGGTACATATCATAGATCACAGAGACAAAAAGGCAGTAGTGGTTGCCTGGGGGAGAGTGGGGCGGGGGGGGGGGGTCAAGGGAGGAGAGAATGGGGAGTTAATGTTTAATGGGTCCAGGATTTTAGTTTGAGATTATGGAAAATTCTGAAAATGCATAATGGTGAAGTCGCATAACATGGTGAATGTACTTAAGGCCACTGAATTATGGCCTTAAAGATGTTTAAAATGGTAAATTTCAAAAAAAGGTCAGTCTCATTGTAGCTCAGGAGGGAAGGCCAGAGCAGGCTAGAAGACAGTGGGCAGCCGGGCAGGGTCCCTGCGCCCTTTCAGGAGGTTAGGGACCTTCCACCCAAAGAACTTTCTGAGCCCCAGTGCCATGGGCATCCAGCGCCCAGAGGCCATGACTTGGGGAATCACACTGTGGCCTGGCATTTGGTTGTCATTTTGTTGCTGAGGTGGGGAGGCTGCAGGTGGAGGCCCAGGACGAGCTGCTGCCCAGACCCCATCAGGGGTGGGCAAAAATGGCAGCTGCTCTGGGCCACAATGGTTTCTTAAACTGGACCAGAGGGCCAGAACAAAAGCATGGATGGAGTGTTTGTGTGAACTAATACAAATTCAAAGTAAACATCATTACATAAAAGGGTACGGTCTTTTTTTTTTAGTTTTATTCATTTCAAACGGCCGGATCTGGCCTGCGGGCTGTAGTTTGCCCACAGCTGCCCTAGACGCTTCCCCCCAGCATCCAGATTTGCAGACAGCTCTTGCTGGGTCCTCTCTGTGCCCCGCCCGCCAGGCCGCCCTGGCACTGCCTGGGCAGGCCCACATGGGGGAATCACCCTGCCCTGGGGGGGAGGGGATGGGGAACAACAGAAAAACAACGGTGAGAGGGAGAAAGGCAGCACAATTAAAATCTTAGTGTATGAATAATTACATTTTAAAAATCCCCACATTTTTTTACATCAAAAGGAAATCTGTAATCAGAGGTTTAATTTGCAGGTTTAGTGGCATTTGGCAGGTTAAAAGTAGGTGCTGTGAAGTGAGTAAGCGTGGGATTTGGGGCTGGAAGCAAAGAATAGGGGAATCTGCTCTGCCAGAAATCCTGGCTTTGAGCTCCTCTGCGAGGTTCAGTCTCACTTCCTCTGCCCACAGCCACCCTCGGACTGTGCCGCACTTGGGAAGGGAGGAGGGAGAGGAGATCAGCCTGCCAGCCCTGGGTCTTCCTCCTCTGCTTCATTAGTTTTGTTGCAGAAAAAAACATGCTAAAAATATAGGAAAGCAAACAAGCAGACAAAGCTGACCTGGATCCCCTGCCTGAAGGTGGGAGTGCATTCCCTCTCTGAGACAAGGGATGGGCTTTGCAAGCCACAGGTTGATTCTTCTCCTGCTCCCTACCCTTCCCTTTCCCTCTTCTCTTTGGGAGTTTCTTGCTCTCGCTCTTTCCTTCCCCATAGAAAACGAAACAGACAAGACGGAGCTTTGACATATGAAGATCAGGAACAGAGATTTTGGCCCAAGAACCTTTCCAAAAATGATGCTGGCAGGGCAGCTTCATAAAAGGGGTTCAGAGTAGGGAAATCCTGGTTGGGGAGGGAGTGGGGCGAGAAGGGTAATAGAGAAGAGTAATTCTAGCATGGCCTTCCCCCGCACACCAACCAGTCACTGAATGCGGTCTAGCCCAGGATCACTGGGCCTTGTGTGACTCCTCAGCTGAGAAAATGTCCACATAGGGCTAGGGCTCAGGCTACCTGCAGCAGTGTGTGTGTGTGAGGGGGAGGGACAAAGGGGGGATGGCCTTCAGTCCTGGGGAGGGTGCGGGGGGGGGGGGGGGAGGAGAGAGAGAGAGAGAGAGAGAGAGAGAGAGGTTTGCTGGCAATCACTGAGTCAAAAATCTAAAACCAGTAAAGGCAGCTGCTCTGGAGACACTTGAGCGCTTGCCAGGCAGTTGGAAGGTGCAGCTGTGAAGACAAATGCAGGGAAGAGACAAGAGCTGGCTGTCCTGCCGCTCATGGAGACAGCACCACAGCCATGGCACAATGGAGCAGCGTGGGGACAGGGGAACGAAGCACCATCAGGCAGAGTGAGGATGGAGTCGGGAGCAAGATGTTCCGGGGGAGCAGAGGCCAGGGCTCCACACCCCGCCACTCCACTCCTGGACGGGGTCTTTCCTCTCACAGGCTTGGCAGATACCTGGCAAACATGAATGGCTCCCATTAATTTAGCATGGCCGCCTTATCCCCCAAGAAACTGGGGCTCTGCCCCTGTACTAAACCTAGAAAGTGGACACTAAGGGAGGTTGAGGAACTTGCCCAGACTCACTGGGAGAAAATGGTAAAAAGGAGGTTCCAACCCAGGTGTCCTCCACACACCCACCAGCTCCTGAGACCCTGCTTCTCCACTCCCGTCATCACGAAAGGCTTTTTGAAGAATAATGATCGAGTGGACACCAGGATAATGAAAAGGCATTAGGTGCTTGGATCACAACAGACAGCAGAACATATTAACTAACTGTATCAAGAAAGTACCAAAAGGAGATTTATATTTTTAATTTCAAATAGAAATGGCAAATTCTAGAACTTAAGTCATCTTTATTTTGTTAATAATTAAATAGATCAAGATTTTAAATATCTATTATATATATATATATATATATATATATATATATATATTAAGTATATTTTTATTGATTTTACTGAGAAGAAGGGACAGGGATAGAGAGTTAGAAACATTCAATGAGAAACATTGATCAGCTGCCTCCTGCATGCCCCCTACTGGGGAATCAAGCCTGCAACAAAGGTATATGCCCTTGACCAGAGTCAACCTGGGACCCTTTAGTCCGAGGGGCAGATGCTCTATCCACTGAGCCAAACCGGTTAGGGCTATTTTATATTTTTATTATAAAACTAGAGGCCCAGTGCACAAAAATTTGTGCACTGGCGGGGGGGGGGGGGCGCATCCCTCAGCCCCACTTGTGCCCTCTCACAGTCTGGGACCCCCCGGGAGATAACGACCTGCTGGCTTAGGCCCGCTCCCGGGTGGCAGAGGGCAGGCCCAATCCCTAGGTGCCTGCCCTGCAGCCCCTGGTCGGGCTCAGAGCAGGGCCGATTGGGGAGTTGGGGCACCATGCACAGAGCAGGGTGGATCAGGAGGTTGCAATGCCACCCCCAGTCATGCTCAGGGTAGGGCCGATTGAGGGGTTAGGGTGCCGCCCCCTGTCACACTCAAGGCAGGGCCAATGGGGAGGTTGCGCTTCACCCTGTCACACACAGAGCCGCAGGGTGATCAGGGGGTTTGGGCGCTGCCCCCTGTCACGCTGCTCCAGGGGCCAGGAGGCCTCGCGGCTCCGCTGATCCCAGTGCTAGGAGGCCTCGCTGCTCCCCTTATCCCGGTGCTGGGAGGCCTTGCGGCTCCACTGATTCCGGTGCCAGGAGGCCTTGCAGCTCGCTGATCCCGGGTTCGGGAGGGCTCGTGGCTCCGCTTATCCCAGGCTGGGAGGTCTCGCAGCTCCACTGATCCCGGTGCCGGGAGGCCTCCACTTGACACCGGGGCAGTGAGGCCTCGCTGCTCAGCTGATTCCAGTGCCAGGAGGCCTCGCAGCTCCACTGATCCTGGTGCTGGGAGGCCTTGTGGCTTCGCTGATCCTTGTGCTGGGAGGCATATTACCATTTTACTATATAGGATAGAGGCCTGGTGCACAGGTGGGGGCCGGCTGGTTTGCCCTGAGGGGTGTCCTGGATCAGGGTGGGGGTCCCGCTTGGGTGCCTGGCCAGCCTGGATGAGGGGCTGAGGGCCGTTTTCAGGCTGGCGGGTGACTGAAGCTCCCAACCTCTCTTATTTCTTTTTTCTTTTTTATTCTGGGATTTTATTTACCTTCTATGGCTGTCACTGGAGCTGAGAGCCGTCTTTAGCTCTGAGGCTCAGCTCAGCTGCTGAAAGCAGGTTTCTGGGGTTTTGTTTAGCTTCTATATTTGTAACAATGTTTCTTAGAGAGCAGCTCAGAGCCCAGCAGGCAGGCGGGGAACCTGGCTTCCTCCGTCACTGGAGCAAGCAAGTCTCCATGTTCGCGTCAGCTGCCTGGCTGCCGGCCGCCATCTTGGTTGGCAGTTAATTTGCATATCTCGCTGATTAGCCAATGGGATGGGTAGCAAAGTTATGGCTAATTACCATGTTTCTCTTTTATTAGATAGGATGTGACTAAAATTTTTTCAATTGAAGCAATTATCTTTACATTACTTAAAAATGGCTGCTTTGCATACTATTGGGAGCAGGTGCTTGGCTGGCTCTTTGTTATCAAGGTTCAACATCAAGTCTATTCCATATCCTATTTCTGTCACCAGTCCAATGTCACAAAGAAGAGATGATCCATTTTTTGTAGTATTTGTGGAGTGTTTTATTGGAGCTATTAGTACTGGCAATAATTATTATTAATTATTTCATTTGAACAACTCTTCCCCCAACTTTTTAGAAGCAAAAGGGCTTCTCTCTGTTTGGGAGCTGCCTGATTTGTGGCTGTATGATTCAAACCTGCTGGAAGCACAGGATTCTGCTTTTAACTGGAAACTTCTTTCTTCTGAATTCACTTAGATGACTAGGGGTAGTAGGTATGTTTAGGGTACAAAAATATTGAATCACATCACGAATATATTTGGACCTTATAACTTTGAACATATAACATAGGCTGATAGTGGTCATTGAATGAATCACACAGCACAAAGGCCAGTTGTTAAACACATTGAAGGAGGCTATTTTAGCTGTCAGGTGTGTGTGATCAGGGAACTCCCTGTGTTCTTCAATAAGGCACATCATTTTTTAAAAGGCAAATTATCACATACTAGTGGCCAAGTGCTTGAGGGGAGGGGTCCCTCAGCCCAGCCTGCACCCTCTCTAATCGGGGACCCTTTGGGGGATCAGGCCTAAACTGGCAGTCGGACATCCCTCTCACAATCTGGGACGCTGGCTCCTAAGCACTCACCTGCCTGCCTGACTGGTCACTTCTAACTGCCTCTGCATGCCTGCCTGATTTCCCCTAACTGCCCTCCCCTGCTGACCTGATCTCACCTCCAACTGCCCTCCCATGCAGGCCTGATCTCACCCCTAGCGGCCTTCTCTGATGGCCTGAGTGCCCCTAACTGCCTCTGCCTCAGCCCCCACCACCATGGCTTTGTTCAGAAGGAAGTCAGACATCCGGAAGATGGCCGGTCGAACTGGTCTAATTAGCATATTACCCTTTTAGTAGTATAGATAGATTATATAGGATAGGATTACTTAAATCATGGTTGGGGGGGAGGGGGGGCCTTTTTCAGCAGGAGGAGATGCTCTTTGCAGACAAAAATACATAATCCCTATATCTGGACTGATAGCCAGCCATATGCACTATACTGCCAAACCAGTCATTAAAAAATTGAACCTCTTTCTACACCTTACACCAAAGAGCTGTTGCCTTTAAAACCCCTTCTCAGCCCCCATCTTAGGTTCTGCTTTCATAGTTCACCCAGATTAGGTTCTGATTGGTCAGTTTCTATGCCAGTCAGCATCTTTGGGTCTATCTTCAGGCCTGATCAGAGAGGTAGGGCTGATCAGCAGCTGCCCCAGGCTGCTGGCAAGCAGGCTTACTTCCTGACCTCTCGGAGAGGGAGAGAGGCGCGGTTGCTGGCAAGACCCAGAGTGAGAGAGAGAGAGGCAAGGGCTGATCAGCAGCTGCCACAGAGGCTGCATATCAGACCCTGCTTCTCTCTCTGGGCCTCGCCAGCAGCCACGGCAGCTGCTGATCATCCCCGCCTCTCTCTCTCTCTCTCTCTCTCTCTCTCTCTCTCTCTCTCTGAGAAGTCAGCAGTTCAGCCCGCTCACCAGTCCCCACCCCCCACCCCCACCCCCCCAAGCCTGCTGTGCATGCAGCCTGGCGTTCAGTCATCCCTTCGGTCATTTTGGACGTTACAGACTCTGGCTCTTTATATATGAACTAGAGGCCCGGTGCACAAAAATTTGTGCACTAGGGGGGAAGGCGGGGGGGCCCTCAGCCTGGCCTGTGCCCTCTAGCAGTCTGGGACCCCTCGGGAGATAATGCCCTGCTGGCTTAGGCCTGCTCCTGGGTGGCAGAGGGCAGGCCCAATCCCTAGGTGCAGCCCCTGGTCGGGCTCAGAGCAGGGCCGATTGGGGAGTTGGGGTGCCGCCCCCTGTCATGCACAGAGCAGGGCCCATCAGGGGGTTGAGGAGCTCCCCCCTGTCACTCAGAGAGTAGGGCCGATAGGGGAGTTGGGGCACCGCCCCCTATCACCCACAGAGCAGGGCCGATCAGGGGGTTGGGATGCCACCACTGTCACACTCAGGGCAGGGCCGATGGGGAGGTTATGGCTCTACCCCGTCACACACAGAGCAGGGCCCGTGGGGGGCTGAGGGTTGGGGTGCCGCACCCTGTCACACACAGAGCAGGGCCGATCAGGGGGTTGGGGCGCCGCACCCTGTCACACACAGAGCCGCAGGGCGATCAGAGGTTGGGGAGCTCCCCCATATCAGGCACAGAGCAGGGCTGATCAGGAGGTTGGGGCGCCTTCCCCTGTCACGAACAGAGCAGGGCGGATAGGGAGGTTGTGGCCCCACCCCCTGTCACACACAGAGCCACAGGGCGATCAGGGGGTTTGGGCGCTGCCCCCTGTCACGCTGATCCCGGTGCCGGGAGGCATATTACCCTTTTATTATATAGGATAGAGGCCTGGTGCATGGGTGGGGCTGGCTGGTTTGCCCTGAAGGGTGTTCTGGATTAGGGTGGGGGTCCCCACTGGGGTGCCTGGCCAGCCTGGGTGAGGGGATGATGGCTGTTTGCAGCTGGTCACACACCATTCAGGGTGGGGGTCCCCACTGGGGTGCCTGGCCAGCCTGGGTGAGGGGATGATGGCTGTTTTCAGGCTGGCAGGTGACAGAAGCTCCCAACCACTCCTTTTTTTCTTTTTTTTAAAATTCTGGGCCAGCTTTAGCTCTGAGGCTCCAGCTCTTAGTCCTCTGCTGCTGAAAGTAGGTAATCGAAACAATGTATAACTCCAGCTCTGAGATCCCAGCTCACTGAAAGCTGGTTTCTGGTTTTTTTTTTAGCTTCTATATTTGTTAAAATGTTTCAAACTGCAGGCTCAGAGGCCGCAAGGCAGGCGGGGAATGTTGGAATCCTCCGTTACTGAAGCAAGCAAGCCTCATGTTAGTTTCAAGCTGCCTAGCTGCCGGCCGCCATCTTGGCTGACAGTTAATTTGCATATCTCCCTGATTAGCCAATGGGAAGGGTAGCAGTTGTACGCCAATTACCATGTTTCTCTTTTATTAGATTAGATGGCAACTTGAGTTCATACTTTAAATATTTTAGAGCAAAAATATAGCACTGTGAGCTTTTTTTGTGAAACATCTCTTACATCTCACAGTTCATAGGCTGCACCTTTCTTCATGATAAGTTGGTGAAATCATGCTAATTTGACCCAATGCTCAACAAAGTAGCAAATATTTTGGATGCCTTGATGAAAGACATGTTCTGGACGTGCACTCTAGAGAATCATCATATTCAGAGATTTGTAATCTTGATAAAGTTTTGAGGGGTCCAGATCCCTCCTCCAATGTAAAAGAGTTTATTGCTCCTTAAAATGCCTACTACTGAGAAAGAAATAGCACTTGGCTTTGTTGAGTTTTGGAGGCTACGTATCCTATACTTAGCAATCCCACTGTGATCCATTCATTGGTGATGCAGAAAGTTGCTAGCTTTGAGTGGGGCCCAGAGCAAAAGAAGGTACTGAAGCAGGCCTACACTATAATACAAGCAGCCCTGCCTCTTGGCTCATACAACCTGGGAACTCACATGGCATTGGACCTGTCTGTGGTAGAGAAAGAAGCCAGGTAAATCTCCTACACATCCCAATGATGAAGGAAGAAGGCAACCCTTAGTGTTCTAGAACAAGATAAAGGCATCAGCAGCAGAGAACTCTGTACTGTTATTGCAAAAACAACTCCTGATATGTTACTGTGTCCTTACAGAAACTTATCCTCTGACTGTGAAAAGTCAGGTGGCCATAAGGCCATGAGAAGGATACTGTTAGAGTCACCAGTCATAGGCTGGGGAGGGAGCCACAGAATCTATAATAATAAAAGCTTAATATGCTAATTAGGCCGGACAGCCAAATGACCTTCCAGACATCATTCCAGACATCCTTCTGGACTACCTTCCAGACAAAGCTGCAGCAGCGGGGGACAGTCAGAGGCAGTTAGGGATGATCAGGCAGGCAGGCAAGTGGTTAGGGGCGATCAAGCAGGCAGGCAGGTGAGCGGTTAGGAGCCAGCGGTCCTGGATTGTGAGAGGGATATCTAACTGCCAGTTTAGGCCCATAACCTTGAGAAATCAGGCCTAAAACCAGCTGTTGGACATCCCCCGAGGGGTCCCAGATTGTGAGAGGGTGCAGACCAGGCTAAAAGACACCTCCACCCCCATGCATGAATTTTATGCACCGGGGCCCTAGTCTGTAATGGAAGTGATGCATTGGGAACTTGGCTTAGGCAAGTCCAGGGGAACAAATGAGCTGCACAGATGGGTGATCCAGACACTGGTAGCACTTACCATTATTGCTCTAACACAGCTCCCTCAGCTCCTGCTTATGCAGGGGAGGGGTGCTCCCTATGACCCACTAGCATAGCAAGAAAAGAGTATGGTTCATAGATGGGCCAGTTAAGTGGCAAGTGCAGCTCTAAGTGGACTGCTGCCATGGCACAGCCTCGCCCAGCGGTGGCTCTAAAAGGCAGCAGGAAGGAGGCATCCTCTTTGTGTAGACAGAGTTGTGTGAGGAAAGAGACAACATAGAATGGTGGGCTGTGGCTAATGGCTTAGCTGATTTGTCAGGGGCCTGAAAGGAGCAAAATTAAAAGACCAAAGACAAAGAAGTTGGAAAAGAGGCCTGCGGCTAGACCTCTGGGAATGAGCGCCAAGTGTGAGAATCTTCTATTGACCTATTAATGCCATCAGAGAACATCTACTGTAGAAGAGGGAACAAGCACCTGAGGGCTTAGGATGACTCTGCCAATCGGCTCAGCCCACCTCTGTACTCAGCACCCCAGTGTTTGCTGATGGCTCCTGAACAGAGTAACCCTGGGTGGTGGAGCTTAAGGTCAGGCATGGGGCCCACGGATTCATGGACTCAATCACACCA
This sequence comes from Myotis myotis, assembly GCF_014108235.1. NCBI lineage: Eukaryota > Metazoa > Chordata > Mammalia > Chiroptera > Vespertilionidae > Myotis > Myotis myotis. The sequence goes on along the minus strand of NW_023416324.1, from coordinate 99,159,608 downwards.
GGGCTATTTCCCTCTTTCCATAAATAGCTGCATGATCTAAATCTGATCAAGCCTTTAGATCCAAATACTAATTTACACGACACACAGAAGCGATAGGAGAGAAGAAAATGTCGTCACCCCAGAGCGGTGCAATCAGCAAAACCCCAACAGTGAGGGACTCTACTACATGCCTGAATGTCCTCAATAAGTAAAGCTGCAAGATGAGAGTATAGACTGAAAGAGTATTCTAAAATTTAACAAATTGCAAACTATGGTCTTTACTTGGATTGTAATATTTTTAATGGGGGGAAAAAACACCCTGACATTCATCAAACAATTGGAAATGTAAATGACAAACAGATACGCCATGATATTAAATATATTTATTTTTTTTGGATATGATGATGGTATTGTGGTTATGTTTTTAAAAGGGAGAAAAAAAAAAGAATCCTAACCTTTAAAATACATATATACCTAAATATTTATGGATGAAATGATATGATGGTTGGTATTTGTTTCAAATAAAACCAGAGGAGGCCTGAATGAGGTTTAGATAAGGTTGACTGGCTGTAGGCTGATGGTTATTGGGGTTGGATAATGGATACTTGCGGGTTTATTGTCTCCTGTCTACTTTTATATACTAGAAATTCTCCACTTTAAAAATAAAGTTGTCTGATCTAGACCTGTTTCCTTACTTATAAAATAGGATAAAAGAGACATCCTGCAACTTACCTCAGGGAATGCTGAGAGAGTAAACTAAAATAATCGGTATGGAAAAAGCATTGAAAAGTTAAAATTACTAAGAATTTAAAATTAAATAATATCATAGATAAAACTCTGAAGAGGGCTTGACTTGAGCCAGTGGTAAAGACAGGAAGAATTTTCCCTAATTCCAAGAAGGACTCTGGGTTTCCAAGCTGGCTCCTGCACTCTCCAGGGTTCTCAGTCCTGCAGAAGCCTGGGGGGTGGCGCGGGAAGGGGGGGAGCGGGGGAGGGGAGGGGTACTGTGGGAGGAGGCTCCCAGCTCTTGCTCCTGCTGCCTCTAAAGCAACTCTGCTTTGATCTCTGTTATAATGTGCTCAGGACCAGATGAAGGCTTTAAAGGCCTGAATATTGAAGAGATCATAATGCCTCCATCCTTACATATGCCTTGTTTGTAATTACTGACATTTAAGTAGCTCATTTTTAGCATTGCTAATAGAAAAATAGTAGCTGTGTTCATTTAAGTGGAACTCTTCTCTCTCCCTTTTCATACTTTACTGGTGTTCAGAGGGTGTGTTTATATGCCTTTTGGGTAATCACAGCATTGACTGGGGTTCACAGAACATTTCATTTGAAAAGGAAGTTTCATTGTTTAAACTTTTGATCAAATCTAATGTCTCTTAAATCCCCTCTCCATTAGCTCACCAAGCATTTCTCCAATTTTTGGCTTAAACACCTTCCATTCCAGAGATTCACCACCTGCTGAGTGGCCCTGGCACACCTTCAGATTAGTATTAGAAAATCTTACATGGAGGCCATCCATGTCATCTTCTAACCTCCACCTGGTTCTTTCACTGTCTTCAGTGCTACACTGAACGCGTTTAAGCCCCTCCCACTGTCTGCCTGGGCTCAGGGCCTTGGGTGGAATTCACAGGGTCAGCCAGTCCCCTCCTTCTCTCTAATCCTGACTCCTCAAATAGTCTCCCCAATAGTAACAATAATAACTGCCACAAGTCAAGGAGCTCACCACATGCCAGATGCCACAGTCACACAGCTGGAGAATTTTACAGCCAAATGCTGGTTTGTCTGATTCTGGGGTCTAGGTATTTAGCTTCTACTTTATGATTTTACCCTCCCACCAAGTATGAAACAAACCTCAAAGTGTTGTTTCTTTAGATCATTCAGAAACAACTAGGATGGGGAAAAAATTTAAGTACCCCTCATACTTTGACAATGAAGTATCATCTGGAATCTGAAGTATTCAGTCGACGAGTCTTCACTTGCCAATCAAAGGCCCTGCCCCTGAGTTGGATAGATTCTCCTTTAAAGAGGCATCTCTGAGGCCCAGGGGCAGGGCATCAGAGCAGCTTGCTATGGCCTTGGGTGGCAGGGCAGAGTTCTTGGGTCTGCTGAATGCCTAGGGTCATCACTGGTATCTGCTCCTATCTCCCATCCACCTGGGTGAGATTTGCCTGACAGGAAGTTCATGACTGAGGTATGGGATAGGGTCATTGGCACCGCATTAAAGCCAAAGGAGGTAGGGGCTTCTGGCAAGCTAGCTTTGGTGCCACATCAGTGTTCTGACTGTAAGGAAGGTGGGTGTGGGGGAGAGGGGAGCAATTCATGAGTTGCTGCTTTCTTACGGTGGTATGGACTTTTCTTCTCACCAAGAGGTGGGGAGTTCATCCAACTAGAAAGAGAGATTAAGTGCAATGCATTGAAAAGTGTCCATGCCTCCATAGTTATGAAATTCCCCAGGTCTTTTCATTTATTGAATCAACACACATTTATCAAGTGTAAGGTCACTGTAAGGCATAGTCAATGGAAAATGATGTCACATTTAGTTAAAACTAAGATCTCCAGCCCTGGCCCGGTAGTCCAGTTGGTTAGAGCACTGTCCCAATAAGCCAACGTTGTGCGTTTGATTTCCAGTCAGGGCACACACAAGAGACAGGCAATGAATGCATAGATAAGTAGAACAAATTTATATTTCTCTCTCTCTCTCTCTCTCTCTCTCTCTCTCTCTCTCTCTCTCTCTCTCTCCCCACTCTCTCTCTCTCATCAATTAAAGAAAAAGAAAACACTCAGATCTCTAAAGAGATCAAGGTCTTTTGGTTCCTGCATACACCAAGCCATAACTGTGCTCTTTATTTACAAGACTAGAGGTCAAACTGGGGAGTAAGGAAGGATTAAAGTGACTTACCTTAGCCTTTCAGATTCAGAATGCTCAGCCTAAATTCCCAAACTGCCATGCTACTGTTAGGGCTTACCCAGGACTGTCAAGGTGATATTCCTAAAACAAATGCAAAATTGTCACCTCCACAGCTCAGAAATCATTAATTAATCTTTATTACTCAGAGACTAACCCATTCATTCATTCATTCACTCACTCACTCAAGTGTATTAGTGCCTATTATGTGGTAGGTACAGTGCTAGGCATTTGAGCTATAACGATAAAAGCCATGGGCCCAGCCCCCAGGAACTCAGGTTGTAGCCAAGGAAAAGGCATGAGCATGCTCACATCTGGAAGGTGGGAGTGCATGTGGCTCTGTCTCCATGGGGTCTTTTGCTAAAATGTCCTCCCCAGCACAGCAGCCCCACTCCACCCGCCTCCCATTCCTGTACCCTGTAACTCCTTTGCCTCCTTCAAATCTAATCTAGACTCCTCCCTGGGAGACCTTAGGTGCTTCTCTGTGTGTTCTGAATGCTGGAATCTCCTGGAGAACTGTAAAAGGAGAAGGTGGGAGCCACAGCATTTTTACTGTGTGTCCTGTAATGCCCAGAACACATTCTTAGTGTCTAACAGGATGACTCCTCTGACTTGTCTTCCAAAAAAGTCAACATACATTTGGTGATGCCTTTCAGGAAGATGAAGCACGTTTTCATTCTTCAGTACCTGAAGTGATGAGATGGCTCTCCAGAGTCACACTCACCATGGGCCCTGCTCCTGGCGAGCACTCTGTAGGCGCTGTGAGGACCATCTGTGGGGTTTGTGCAGAGGCTCAGCTCCATCCCACTTAGGCCTGTGCAGGGTGGGGCTCCTCATGTGGGGGATCCTGAGCCAGCTGGGGCTCAGGGAGAGCTTTGCTGCTTGGGGGGCACTCTACCGCCATCAGTTCTAAGTGAGGAATCTGGGCCCAGATGATAAAATGTTTCCTGCCTGATGGAACTTGCCGCTTCTCAGATTGGCCAGTGAGCTTTGGTTTCTGGCCAAGTCCATGGTGGGCTTCCTTGCTTTGATGTGGTTTTGCAAGAAAAACATCTGCAAATGAGCAACAACCAACAGTCTTTTTTCTCTCTTAGTCCACCTGAGTTTATTAAAAGCTGTGTTAATTAGCCTTTGGGAGTTGGTTGGGGCTGGGAGGCCATCACCCCTCCAGAGGAGAGAATGGGCACAGGCTTCAGAGTCTAAATATCAGCATAGATTTAGATTAAGTTAGGATTTCCAGTCGCTCAAACGAATGTCGGAGGAAAAGGGGGAGAGGGGAAAAGTAGAGTTAGAGACTCCGGTCTTAAATCACTCATATTCTATCTCTTAGTTAAGATTGTGTAATTTTTATACCTGAGCCTTGGCTTCCTCACTGATAAAATGGAGATACCAATCTGGCCTCAGTGCCAGAATCTTCAATGACCGACGCCTGTGAAAGGCCCATGCAGTCTGTGAAGCAGTCTCCATGCTCAGGGTTAATCAGGAAGAAACACCAATCCTAAAATAAGGCAAAAGAATCCTTTATTGATGTGAGAAGCAAACATGTTGCACAATTATTTTTGAAAAGGGCTATTAGTTGAACTCAATTTGCTTTCTATCACATGGCAATAACAATAGAAATAGATTTAATATTACAATCTTTTGACTTGTTTTTTTCTAATGGTGCAGAGTGGTTTCTTGACTTTTTATTTTGAAACAGCCATGGATTCAGAGGAAGATGCAGAAATGAAATGTGCAGGAAGGTCTGTGCACCTTCCCACAGCCTCCCTCCCATGATGGCAGCACACCGGCCAACCAGGAACCTGTTCACACGTAACCAGCCTCCCATATACTCGTTTGTGTATGTGTGTACAGTCCTGCGATATTCTATCACACACGCAGTTTTGTGTAACCATGTCCACTATCAAAACCCGGAATGCCCCGTCACCACAGGGCTCCCTCCTGCTGCCCTCCACTCAACCCAACCCCTGGCAACCACTACTCTGCTCCCTATCACTACAGTTTTGATATTTCATGAATGTTACATAAATGGAATCAAAGAGTATGTGGCCTTTTGAAAGTGGCTTTTTCCACTCACTTACTTGCCCTGAAGTCCACGCAGGTTGCTGCACTGTCATATAGTTCATAGCTTTTGTTTTCTGAGGGGTATTGACAGTGTGGCTGTACCATGGTTTGTTTCACCACTCACCCACTGGACATTTGGGTTGCAATTTTCTTTATTTTTTTTTTTTTTAAAAAGAAGCATTTATTGGTCCATTCAATAAATATTTACGGAGTTGCCCCATTCATCTGGTTCTACAGTAAGTACTGGTGACATAGCAATAAAGAAGAGAAAGACAACCCTGTAAACAAAGGGTGATTGCAGGAGTGATAGGGATCTGAAGAAAATAAATGGACTGGCACAGTGCACTGCATGGGGCTTCTCCAGACTAGCTTGGTGGGGACCCCTGGAGGAGGCAACATTTAATGAGGACCTGAATGAGGAGGACTCGACTCTTTCAAGGGCTCCGGAGAAGAACCTACCAGGCAGAAGGAACAGCAAATGCAGATACCCTGAGATGGGCATGTGCCTTGTTGTTGGGGGAACAAAGGGGCCTCCAGCAAAAGGAGGCAGGGGGAGGAGTGGTGGAAGAAGCAGCAGGACCAGATCAAGCAGGGCCTGGGAGATGCAAGGAGGAGTTGAACTTTATTCTAAAGATACTAAGCAAGATACTAAGCGTGATGCCATTAACACTTTCGAAGATCACTCCAGAGTCTAGAGCCAAACTCTATTTTAAACCCCTGGGTATAATTTCACTCTTTATTCACAAGCCCTTGAATGAGAATTAAATGTTAACCGCCTTTGTTGCCTCCTGCAGTCAAATGGGCATCCCTGGAAAATAGATGAGTCAAACATTTTTTGCAGCTTCAAAGCCAGTGGCTCAGCAAGTATTTCAGCAAGTCCGAAACACTTTCTTTAAAGGTACCTCATTGGCCTTCACGTGGACTCCATGAGGACTTGCTGCCCTCCTCCCCAGCTCACTGTGCATCCTCCCTATCAGTGGCAGGGGTGAGAGGAGGAGGGGGGCTGGACAGATGGAAGAGAGGGGTACTCTACCAGACTTCAGGAAGCTCCAGTCTGCTGGAGGGACTGGGGCCGGTTAGGCAGGGAGGGAAAGAGACCGCTGTGAACTGATGTGGGAGACAGGAAGGTAATGAACTGGAAGGCAAGAAATGGGGTTCAATCGCAGCTGTGGAAGGAGAGTAGCAACTCTGTCCCCCTGGACTTGGATGTCCTTGTCTATGGCCCAGTGTTCTGGTCAGAGGGTGCTTTCTAGTCTCAGAACAATCAGTTCAGGACAAATGTGCATTCCTCCTGCCCGACCCACCAAAATGGAAGTGAGAAGGGAACTGAGCTTCACTGGTTTGGGACAGAGTGTCTAACTGAACAGTCTCTAAAATGCTACAGCCAAAATTTACTCCACTCACAAAGGCTGCCCTGAGACCTCCAACTTGGGAATTACTCACACTAAGAAAACTGGATATGGAAAAATTTAATTTAAATTAGAGCAGGGGTTGGCAAACTATGGCCCGCAGGCCAAATCTGGTGTACAGCCTGATTTGCATGGCCTGCAAGTTAAAAATGGTTTTTTACATTTTAAATAGTTGGAAAATCAAAAGATAAACAGTACATGGAAAACTTATATGAACTCAGATTTTAGTGTCCATCAATGAAGCTCTACTGGAACATGCTCCTTTGTCTGTGCACTGTCTGAGGCTGGCTCTACACTCCAGTGTCACAGATGAGTAGTTGTGACAAAAGCCAGCACTATTGCAGGCCTAAAATGTACACTCGTGAGCCTTTCACAGAAATTTGCTGACCCCTGTGGTCGACAGACTAAATGGCCCCATGAGTCATGCTGGTTTTAATGCCTTTATGGAATCCCTCCCTTGAGTGAGTGACTTACTTTTCTTTGTGCTAGTGTTATATAACATGTAGCTGTTAATAAAACTTTGACCCAAGTGCCAGCAACTTCAGAAAAGAATTTGGATAGGGGAAAGAAGAAAGTTATTTCATTTAGGAAAAACAATCATTCCCTTTTCCCTAATTTTCAACACACAAAATTTCTTTATTTATTTTCTCTCTCTTTTTAAAAATCTTTATTATTGAGATTATTACAGTTGCCCCACTCCCCCCCCCCAACCCTATTGCCTACCTCCACCCAGATCCTGCCCCACCCCAGGTCTTCACCACCCTATTGTCTGCCCATGGGTAATGAATATATGCATATAAGTTCTTTCTTTGGTTGATCTCTTCCTGCACCCCTCTCTTCCCTAGCTCTGATATTTGTCAGTCTGTTCCATATTACCATGCCTCTGGTTCTATTTTATTTATCAGTTTATTTTGTTCATTAGAGTCCTTGTTCGTTTATTTTTATTTTAGACTCAATTGTTGATAGATATGTATTTATTGCCATTTATTGTTCATATTTGTTATTTTTTTTTCTTCATAAAGAAGACCCTTCAACATTTCATGTAATACTGGTTTGGTGGTGATGTACTCCTTTAGCTTTTTCTTGTCTGTGAAGCTCTTTATCTGTCCTTCAATTCTAAATGATAGCTTTGCTGGGTAGAGTAATCTTGATTGTAGATCCTTGCTATTCATCACCAAAAATGATGGTTCACTTGAAAATAGATGAGAGAACCTGGCTTAATGAGTCTGGTAGGAAGAAAGCAGTGTGGCATCAGCTTGCTCCATGCAGGCAGGCATGGGAAGGATCCATGGATTATTCATCTATACAGTCCAGGTGATCCATGTGCATGCAGGGATCGAACGGGGTCCCCATAAAAAAAGTCCATCATGCAAATCACACACACCGGATCCTTTTCTCTGACCCATCTTTTCCAGGGTCATAAACTCCTTTGGGCTTATGCTGTATAAGCCCATCCTGTGAACTGTTCTAATTTGCCTCTCTTCAGTCAGCTGAGTCGAGTGAGTCTGGCTAGGTGTTAGATGATAGCTGGGGACTGGAACTTGCTCCTGATATGACAGCAGCAGTTCCTGATTCAGCTCTATCCCCTCGCCAAAACCAGCCCCATGGGTGGAACTGAGGCTCCTGAAGCAGGGAAATATCCCAAATGTGGGGCGGGGGTTGAGACAGTTCCCCATCTTCCCAGGCTGCTCTCACTTATTGCCCAGTGGACATCCCCTAAGCTCAAAGAAACCCCTCCCCACCCTTCCCTGGATCAGACAGTCCCACCACCTCAGAAAGTGGAGCCTAGAGAAATTGAAAAGGGCAAGAAGCAGGGGGCTAGGACCTCTACCTAGAAGTTAAAGAACATCACCCAAACATCTGAATATAAAGAATGATTTGATTATGAAATTTAAGACAGTAAGATTAAAGATGTAGTAGATATAGAAAAAGTTTAAACATTTGTCAGTCATCAAATTGGTAAACATCATCATGAGATTTGGGGAGAGAGTTGTCATGGGGCCACGCTGTGCAGGATGCTGTATAGGTGGCTAGGCTCACCACTCAGCATCGACTGCCAACATGCTTCCCCTTCCAGATTGGCCATTTACCCTCCAGCCTCAGGAGAGAAGGAGGCTCTGCTCCATGGAAGCAGAATCAAAAGGACTGATCTGCCAAGATTTTTGATAACTAGAGAAAATTATGAAAGTTAATTTTTGGGAAACAAAGGGAGCTTTTGTTTTAGAGCTCCTGAAGCAGCACCACGAGGGCAAACCATCTTTATGATAAATGTCAGTTAGAATCTAAATAGTTTTTATTCATTCCTTCAATGGATGTTTGCCAAAAATGTTCAGTGAGCATCTACTGAACTCCAGGCAGTCTTAAATTCTGGAGGTAGGAAGAGACAAGATGGGCTTGCTTCCTGCAGAGCAGAGGCAGCCTCAGGGAGTTTCAAATTACACAATGGCAATAATAATAGCTTTTGTTATTATCAATATCACCATTATTATATTATAACTAATAGATCATCAGTAACTGTTTTTGTCCTGTCCTTAAAATGTAAACACCTGTCAGAAAGAATTCACATGAGTTCCTTTAACCATCAAGCCTAATGGAGTTCCCACCTGCCACATGTAAGATTATTTATGGATATATGAGAGCCTTCCCTGGAGACTGTGAAATACTGTCCTGAGGAAGCGACAGATGCCTCAGTGAAGACCAAGCTATCATGCACTTGACTAAAACTCTAAAATTTTCTTACTTTGAAATAAAATAATTTTCTGGCAATGCTTTGGGACATACATAATTTTCAAAAAAAATGTATCTTTATTACAAAACAAAAATCTGTAATGTAAAAAGTCAAAGACTTCTATGGTCTTTTTTAATCTTTCTGCATTTATTGTTTTTAAAAAAGTAAAAAATAGAGAAGCACAGAGTAAACCTCCTCTTTACTCAGTAATCACTCACTTTCCCCACCTTCCACACAAAAAATATAACCCTGGTTGATAGCTGGCATGGGTCCTTTCAAGCCTTTATGACCCTAAGCATATATATTTCTGAAATAAAAATGGAACATTTTATCCACTTCTAAAAATGCATTTCTTCCCTACTCAATGCTGCATAGCTCAGCCAATGGCATATACATCACTCCTGTGAGTACACATGGAGTCACCTCCTCTGTTTTGAAAGCTGCGTGGAACAGGGACAGATCCAAAGACAGAGAAACTGCGATCAGACTATCAATCCCCAGAGGGAAAGTAGGGGAGGGTGGGGGTAAGGAGAAGAGATCAACCAAAGGACTTGTATGCATGCATATAAGCCAAACCAATGGACATGGACAACAGGGGGATGAGAGCATGAGTGTGTGTGGGGGGGGGAGGTTGGGGGTTAATGGGGGATGAGGACACATTTGTAATACCTTAACCAATAAAGAAATTAAAAAAAAAAAAGAAAGCTGCGTGGAATTCCAGTACTGGCTGTTCCACAATTTCCAAACAAATCAAACAATCATTTGCCAACAATGTTACAGGAATTACTCTTACACACAAATGTGTGTGTTGTTCTTTTATTAATATCCCTGGAGGACAAATTCTTAGAAGTAGATTGTTTTTTAACCTAGCACTACTTCTGAAAATGAGCTGCCGTAGAAAGGGCACTAACCTGGATTCAGGAGCCCCTAATGTAATGACACGGCTCACCACTCACTCTTGGACTCCTCACTTGATCTCTCTGAGCCTCCGTTTCCTCATCCATGAAATGAGGATACTAATCCCCATTGCTCTATTGCTACAGAGATAATTGAAATAAAAATGCAAGAGTGCTGTGAAAAAAATGAAGAGCTACCCAGATGGAGGAATGGGTGATGGTATTCTCATTAGCCTTCAGATATATAAGCCTGGGAGTGGTTATGAAATTCTCTACATGAATTTAATTAACTTTAAATTTTAAACCATGCCGGAATATTCTGGGAGTAAGATGGTAGGTTACTGCCAGGCTGTGGACTCCAAACAAACATGAGATTTTGATGGCAGACTCCAGGGCTTGTCTGCAAACATCCAGAGAGCTCTTGGCCTGGACTTACCCTGGGGCCTCAGAGGCTGGAAGGTGGCCAAAAGCTTGAGGTTCTAGAGCAGTGGTTCTCAACCTTGGCTGCACATTAGAATCACTTGGGAATCTTTTTAAAATCCTGATTCCTGGGCCTCATCCTCCAGACATTCTGTTTCTTTGTTATGGGGTGGGGCCACAACATTAGTAACAAAGAAACAGAATTTCTGGAGGATGAGGCCCAGAAATCAGGATTTTTAAAAGATTCCCAGGTGATTCTAATGTGCAGCCGAGGTTGAGAACCACTGTTCTAGAGGCTGGTTTTGATGGGCTCTACAGAGAAGCTTAATAATAATCAAAGCCATCTGTGGGGGGCCCGGACCAGAGTACACCAGGTGTGAAAGGCCCATTTGCCATACACATACATGAAGACAATGACTCAGTAGTATCACTATGTTAAAGGCCTGTTTGCCATACACATGCACAAAGGCAATGACTCGGCAGTATCACTATGTTAAAGGGATATTTGCCATATGCATGCATGAAGGCAATGACACAGCACTATTGCTATGTTAAAGGCCTGTTTGCCATACACATGCATGAAGGCAATGGCTCAGCAATATCAGTATGTGCACTGCGCAGGTGCACTCTTATATAAACCACATGTTTTGTGTAACACTGATGTCACTAACTGCCAACAAGCCTCTTTTGTTTGAGTTAGTATAAAAGGTGCTACTGAACAGCTGGTGGCTGGAAGCTTTGTTTGCAATAAAGCATGTCCCATCTGCCTGTTGCTGCTCGTGTCTTCTTCCAGTTTCCAGCTCCCAAGGAGGTCCGGGCCCTAGCCGAGGGGCTCAGACCCAACCATCCAACCTGCAAGAGCTTATCCTGGCAGGGGTGCCTCCATCGCCGGAAGCCTTCAAGGACAGGCAGATGAACCCCACAGGGGTCACACAGAGAGGTTTCCTGCAGGAAAACTTGCCACCACAAGTACTTGAATGGACCCACGTTTTTCTGAGAGGCCAGCAGTCTCCACGCAAAGGTGGGCTGGGGCCCTGGCGGGCATCTGTGCACTGGCAGGGTCCTCTACCTGGCCATCGCTTGCAGTCCTTCTGTTATTTTCTCCCTACTATGTGGCTCTATTCCTCAAAGGCTTTGCCCTACCACCAAGTAAACCACTTTTATTATAAAACAATGAAGCTCCACTCATTTTTATTTATGAAATCAGAGCCATTAAGAGCTTCTGATTTCTATAAAAATGCTAGGGTTCCCATTTTCAACACGTAATTTGGAGAAATTGATTGACTTGTCAAAGGACAGGCAGCTGGAAAGTAGCCCAGCCAAGGCAGCTTCCCTCCAGTAGCAGAGCCCTGGCCCCTTTAGGAGGCCCCTCGGAAGGCCCAAGGATTTTAACTTCATGGCCCCCTTTTTAGGAACTCTGGTTCTAAAATAAAGCACACTGTAGTTAGAAGCGGGATGGGGCTGCTTTCTAGCGACACCAACTTCTGGGAAATGGAAACAGTGACACTGTGCTCTCAGAACAGCTTTGAGGAGCCAGTGAGCCCCAAAAAGCTCCATAACTATGAAACAGGGAGGCTTTCATTCTGTGATTGAATGTGGCAGGAAAGCACCTGTGAGGTCCCATCGCACACTTAGTGTGAGCCTCACTGCCTGCTCCTAGAGGCAGGGGCCCGGGTCACCTCCCTGAGTTGTCTGTCCAGCAGGAAGAGGTTGGGCTCCATCTTTTCTGCTGCCTCCTTGAGGATCCTCAGGGCAGAACTGCTGGGAGGGGAGAGCCAAGTGATCCAGGGAGAAGGACACTTCCTCAGGTGGGAGACTCACGCTGTAGTAAGTCTGGACTGCTGCAGTAGATGAGGCCCTTGGTGTCATTTTTCTGTGACGTTGTCCAGCCCCTGGAAGGATCTGTCTGCATCGGTGCCCGGGCAGCCATGCAGCCCCTCCCACACAGAGCCCAGGGAGTCCTCAAATCAGTGAATCAACTCTGAGCACACCTTGCCCCTTCTCTTTACAGGAAACCTAGGTGCAAAGAAGGTGAATGACTAGTCCAGCATCTCCAAGCTAGATTGGCATGAGCAGGGCCTCGGAGCGCCTGGTCCTCCCTGGAATTCCTGAGTGCAGCAGACACTGCTCCTCCTGGATGCTTGGAGCGTCAGACCTCAGGTTGCTGGAGAGGCTCACAGCCTCCTCATGCCCTTCTCAGAACCCTGACCAACCACAGCAGGACTGCTTCCTGCTGTCGCAGGCACATGCTGTGTGCTAGGCACAGCACTGAGCTCATGGCCCTCACACCCAGGAGGTGGAGGCACAGCTATCTCACTTTACAGGTAGACCACAAGGCTCAGACCAAGGATGCACTTGGCTGAGGTCGCACAGGTAGGAAATGGTGCAGTCAGGATTTGAACCCGGTGCTTCCCAGAAAATGTCAGGAAAAGGTAGGGCAATGGTATGCATCGTCCTTGCGGCTGGTTTGAAGGTGAAAAAGCTGAAGGTGGAGAGGTGCTTTGTGAATGAAAGGGGCCATACCACCCTGCTACAGGGTCTATGCTCAGCCCTTTCAACCTGGGAGCCCCCACATGTGCAGCCAGGATGCCCCAAGGCCAGGCCACAGCCCACTGGACCAGTGGTTCTCAAACCGGAACACACCTCTGAACCAGCTGCAGGGTTCTCATGTGGGGATGTCTGGGCCCTGCTTCCAGCATCTGATGCAGGGATGCTGAGGCAGGCCCACCTGAGAACCTGCATTTCTAACAAGGTCCCAGTGATGCAGAGGCTGCCAGTTGGACCACACTTGGAGAATCACTGAACTACATCATACTTCTGCCCCCACTCACACCCCAGCTGTGTCTGGGCTGAGAGGCAGATTTAAACAAACAGCAGCCTCTGGGAGTGAGATGAGAAAGGACTTTGAAGTCAGACCAACTGGGTTTTGACATTTCAGGGTGTGTTTTTTTAGTCTCCATACAACCTTCTTTAACTCACCTAACTTCTCTGAGCCTCAGAATTTTCTAGGACATGCATATGCTAAAACCTTTCATAGAGTGGCTGAGAGTATAACCATAAAACTATCAGGTGCATAGTAGGAGCTTGATTAATCAGTTAGCCTGTGTCTGGCACGCAGTAGCTTCTCTTTGATTTCTGCTTCTCTACCAGGCCTGTGTCTTTTTAAAAATTAATCCTAAAAGCAGCAGAGGCCTGGTTAAAAGGCCTCCCCTCCAGCAAGTGCCCCAGTCCCAGAGCCCACAGTAGACACAATAGCTGGGAGAAAGGGGAGCGGCAGAGAAAAGAGCCAGAGGAGAGGGTCTTGGGTGAACTGCCTGTGTTTAACCCCAGGGGAGCACCTTCATTCCTGGAAGCGGTAGGCTCCCAGCTCTGTCTCAGCCTCTGTCCACCTTAGGAGGGCAGGTTGCCTGGGGCACAGGTGCAGGCTGCAGGGTTTTGAAGTTGCACAGGGCCTGGCAGCTTGCTGGTGGGGCCACAGCATCTGCTCAGAGGACTAGGTGCTTGCCCGGTTTCATTACTTACCTCACCTCTGCCACCTGCCTCCCCTGGAGGCTGCCAGAGGGTCCCCGGTGACAGACTGGCTACCTCCTGCATGAGGCGTGTTGTCAGCGTGCCTGCACACTTGGCCAGTGCCTGTCCTTTCACACAACGCAGGGGATCAGTCCTACAGTGGCTGCCCACAGGCTTAAGCAAGAACCTGCCCTCCTGTATGAGCCTGGCCTCAGCAGAGAGCTGTGCTCAGGGCTGGTCACAGGATTTGAATGCATACAGCTGTGCGAGCGGCTCAGCGGTGTCTGGAAGACTTGTCTTTCACGCTGGAGCTTGATGGCCACGGGGCAGACAGTTGGACAAAGTAGGGAACATGTAGGGCAGGTTGAATGCCAGAGGCACCCGCTGGAACCCAGGTCAGGCCCTGTATCGTTTGCTAGGGTGACTTAAAGAACCAACACTTATTTCCTCACGGCTCTGGAGGCTGGAAACCCAAGATCAAGGTGTTGGCAGGTTTGGCTTCTCCTGAGGCCTTTCCTTGGCTTGCAGATGGCCACCCTCCTCTGGCTGTGTCCTCACGGGGCCTTTTCTCTGTGCAAGTACATCCCTGCTGTCTCTCTCCATCTTTTAAGGACATCAGTCATAGTGGATTGCACCTTTTGACCTCATCTAATCTTAATTACCTTTTTAAAGGCCCTGTCCCCACACAGTCATACTGGAAGCTAGTATAACATATTAATTTGTGATTGAGGTGGGGGCACATCTTGTCCACAACAAGCCCTACTGCCTCCCACAGCCACAGTGTGGATGTCCTGCCACAGCAGCTAGTGTCCTTTCTCATGAAGCTGAACATGACCAGCTCTTGAGCTGGAGAAGCCCAAGGAGAGCCAAGGGGCTGGAGCCACTGCAGGGCAGGCCGGCCGACACCAGTGAAAGGAGCCAGCAGAATGACACGTGTGAGCTGTAACCGCAGCTGGTGGCCCTGCCCCTCACGCACATGGCGACTGCTGCTGCATTTCAGCCTTCAAAACGCACACACAGCCTTTCTTGCAGTCAGCCCTAACCAAAAACATGGGGAAGGGGACCTGGGGAACATAGCTCATCCTAGCCAAGCTGACGCATTACAAAGCCAGCATAGTCCACCCCTTGTCAATTTAGCATTTTCATCATCTCTTTCAGCTGCACCTAACAAGTCAGGCTCCCATCCATCACAGCGTGGCTGTTCCACACACCACTGGGGACGTGCACACTTCTTCCCTCTTTAGATGATGGTCATTCTTCTAGCTACGTGGTTGGCAAACTGCTGCTCGCGAGCTACATGTGGCTCTTTGGCCTCTTGAGTGTGGCTCTTCCACAAAATACCACATGCGGGCGCGCGTACAATGCGATTGAAACTTCGTGGCCCA
The DNA here is from genome assembly GCF_014108235.1 of Myotis myotis. Classification (NCBI taxonomy): domain Eukaryota; kingdom Metazoa; phylum Chordata; class Mammalia; order Chiroptera; family Vespertilionidae; genus Myotis; species Myotis myotis. The sequence goes on along the minus strand of NW_023416324.1, from coordinate 99,144,306 downwards.
TGCGCAGAAGTCGGTTTTCGGCCTGGGCGAGTCTATTTTGAAGTATTGTTGATATTTGGCTCTGTTGACTAATGAGTTTGCCGACCGCTGTTCTAGCTCATCTATGTTCCCTCTGATATCCTGTCAATTAAATACTGAGATATAAGGTTTAATACTGTAAGCACATCTTATGTTAGATGGTAGGAGAATAAGACAGAGGTAAAAAAATTAGTTAATACTGCCCTGGCCTATGTGACTCAGTGGTTGGACTGTCGGCTCATGCTCCAAAGGGTTGGGGATTTGATTCTGATCAAGGGCACATACCTGGGTCAGGGCCCATGCAAGAAGCAACCAATCAATGTGTCTTTCTCACATCATGTTTCTCTCTCTCTCTCTCTCTCTCTCTCTCTCTCTCTCTCTCTCTCTCTCTCCCTTCCAATTTCTAAGAAAATATCACTGGAAAAGATATCCTCAAGTGAGGATTTAAAAAAAATTAGTTAATACATGTGCCAGCATATTCATACAAAATAGATCCAGATACAGAACCATGAGCAGGCTCATGAATTTCAGAGGAAAGGTGGGGGTTAGGGCGTGGAGAGATTAACTGGAGAACTTACATGCATATATGCAGAGCCCATGGACACAGACAGCAGTGTGACAAAGGCTTGAGAGGGGTGGGTTTGGGGAGGAGGGGGTCAATGAGGAAAAAACAACAACAAGGGGATATCTGTAATACTTTCAACAATAAAGATAAATTTTAAGAAATAAAAAATAATCTAAAAAAAGGAGAAAATACAAATATTATAGTCCTTGTTTCTGTAGCTGGTCTTATGGCATTTCATATTTATAATTCTCTTCTGCAACTGCCCATCCCATAGTCCACCTGCCCTCAGCAGGCACCTCAGCTGAGTCCCCCCACTTGCCTGGCACGTGACCTAAACCTTTCTTCCTGAAGAGCGTCGGCCATCAGCAGGCCTGGCTGACCTGGCTGTCCTGGTTTCCACTGACTTTTATCACAGCACGTGGAGTCCTGAGCTGGCCCAGGGAAACGCCTGTCTTCCAGACAGACTCCTCCTGACCTGCACTGTGTGCTTGCAGCCCGATTTCCTCTTGAGAGTCAGGATCAGTCACCGCAAACAGTACGGCGACCCCCTTGCCTGTTGTCACTGGGGTGAGGAGCCCAGGGTGCCAGGTGGCAGTCCCAACTTCCACTTCAGTGGAGCCCTGCTGTGTTCCACATGGAAGTGTCCCCCACGGGGGTTAATATCTCTTGACCAGCGGGGCCCAAAGTTTTTGAGGGTGGGAAGCAAAATGCTGGGTACAGATCGGATCGAGGGACAGTAGTGAGAGGAGCCACTCCTGTGTCATTTCCCTGAGGCCAGGCCTGTGAATCCTGGCTGAGGGAGGAACAGAGACACACACCACACCCTGGAGGTCGGTGCTATAGCTACAGAGTTTGAGAACCAGCCGGCCTCCACATTTCATCTCAGGGGGATCTCTCTGTCTGTCTCTCCCTCGTTGGACAGACACTCTCTTTAGTCAAGTACTCGGTGAGTCTCCAGGTACACAACACCATCCCCTTACACCCGAGCTCTGCTTTCAGCTGCAGTCCAGCCTCACTGGCCACCAGTGTCAGAGGAGGAAGGGAACTTATTCTTGTTTTTCCTTTTGTTTTAATTTGTTTTGTTACTTTGTTTTATAAACAAAAGAGTAATAAATTACACTTTTCCTGATGTGCCTGAGGCCACCTAATCAGCTTTGGGAGAATTCTGCCCTCAGGGCTTCTGATCCTTAATTCAGTGGTACCTTTCTAGTCAGCAAGGAATTTCTCTGCTTCTAGCACTTTCACCAACAATGACAATATTTGCTGAGGATCCACTGAGTGCTGGACCTGACAGCTCTGGCCACAGGGCTTGGCACTCACAGACATCCCTGTTTCTCGTGCCTGCCTCAGCCTGGGGGTGGGGCCTGTAGGACAGCGGGAGGACCTGGGCCTGAAACCATTGCCCTGTGCTGTGAGTGTGAGTTGCAGAAGGGAGTCGTGCTGGTTGGCAGCCTCCTGGACAGGGGCCTCCTTGGTGAGGTGATGAACAAGTTGTATGGGGCAATGGGCTCCAAGTTCACCTGTGCTGCAAAAAGTGGGGAGAAGAAACAGGGGATGCATGCACGTAGGGAACACCCATGGAGGACCAGGCTCTTTCTGTGGTTTCTAGCATTTTTCTGCAACATCCACCATTCAGACATTCCTTCAGTAAAACATGGCTTTTTCTGGCACCTGTTCTAGGTGGAGGTCAGTGCCAGATGCTGGAAATAAAATGACAGAATCCCAAATCCCATGTGTGCATCCTTTCATGAGGAAGAACACGTTCCCTGCCAGGGTGTGGCTGACTGTGTCTGTCACTCGGGTCCCAGCCTGTCATGCTGCCTACCTTTGGGTGGCCACCCATTGTAAGGGTGCGCTCAAGCTTTCCCCATTCCTCCCCATTCTCCAGGACTGGTTCTTCTCATGACCGTTGTTTCCCTCCGGAGACTTGTCATCATGGAACATGACTTTGTTTGTTGGCCGTGTTGAGAGGTGCTCCTGTGTCTCCAGAAGCCACCAGAATGCAGTTCCCTGAAGGTAAGGGTGTCATTTGTCTTGTTTGGTGATGGCATTCTGTGGGCCTAGAACAGTGATGGCGAACCTATGACACGCGTGTCAGAGGTGACACGCCAAGTCATTTTTTGGTTGATTTTTCTTTGTTTAATGGCATTTAAATATATACAATAAATATCAAAAATATAAGTCTTTGTTTTACTATGGTTGCAAATATCAAAACATTTCTATATGTGACACAGCACCAGAGTTAAGTTAGGGTTTTTCAAAATGCTGACACGCCGAGCTCAAAAGGCTCGCCATCACTGGCCTAGAACAATGCTCAAAAACTAGTTTTTGAATGAATGAATGAAAGAAGAGAAGAAGGCGTATTCCTTGCTTCCACCGAATCTGTGCTGTGTTCCCTGACAGTGCCCCTTTGACCAGGAGGAGACAGTGAGTGGTGGAGGAGGCAGGCACCCATAATGTGGCACACTGGGCAGTGTGTGCAGGGAGGGCAGCCATGGGGGAGCTGTGTGCTCCGTTGTGAGGAGGTGTGTTAGTTTCCTAGGGCTGCTATAACAAAATACCACAAACTTAAGTGCCTTAAAACAAGAGAACTTCATTTTCTCACAGTTCTGGAGCCGGAAGCCTAAAAACAAGGTGTCAGCAGGACCACACTCCTTCTGAGACTCTGGGCAGAATCCTTCCCGGCTTCTCCATAGCTTCGGTGCTGGCCAGCCATCCTTGCTGGCCTGTGGCTGGCAGCCGCATCACTTAAGTTTCTGCTTCTGTTGTCAGGTGGCCTTCTCCTGCTGTTTCTATCTTCACCTGGCATTTTCCTCTTCTTATAAAGATACCAGTGGATTAAGGCCCACCCT